>NC_139604.1:42173763-42730849 GCF_964270895.1 Podarcis filfolensis
TGTTGGATTAATACAGTGTGTTGTATGTGGGGCTACACTTCAGAGGCTGCAGCTACTGCAGAATGTGGTGTCTAGGCTGCTTGTGGGTGGGGGCAAACTACAGTCAACATAAAACACTTTATCTGCAGGATTTGCACTGGTTCCAATCAGTTACAGGGCAAAGTTCAATGTTTGGGTACTAATGTATATGACCCTTATATAGCTTGGAACCAGGATACTTAAGAGACTGCCTAATCCTTTACAATACCCATTGGGTCACTGTCTTTTGCAGGAGAATCTCTCCCTTGTTCCTAAAACTGTTTTTAAAAACTTTTTATGGCTATTGTCTGCTGCCCTGGACTCCTTTGGAAGGAAGAGCAGGATACCATAACAATTACTTAATAATAACAATATTTTAGTGATTTATGAATTACCTTTCACATAAGTTTCAGAGGGATTTGCAATCACACAACAAAAACAACATAAATTGGTTTTCAAGCAATGCAAATAAACATCCAAGACAGAGACCTAAAAATAATTATGCTCTCCACTCTCATCTAGATGCAAAAGCTCGTCAAAACTAAAACAAAAATAGTGGACACTTGTCATACCTCAGCAGAGATCCTATTTCACATAATGTCGCTGAAAGCTTTGCTCTGAGTTGCTAAGGAGCAGGCTTTTAATATTTTCTATTGTTTTAGAAAACTTATATACTTATACTTATGTGTATACTTATGTGTTCTGGGGTATATGCAAGGCCCATGAAGGTCACTCAAAGCTGCTAGCTGTAAGGAGTAATAAATCCTGTATCTTCTTCACAATGGTGTATTGTCTTAGCTTGGCTAAGGCTTAGTCAGCATTTCTGTCTCCTCATTCCAGAGATCAGGCAAAGATATTTCTGTCCTCAAGAAAGACATTGAGTGCCTCTTGAGTTTCTTGACCAAAGTTTGCTTCTATTCCGCTTCATAGCTCTCTGGCCTATCATCCTCAGCATGTACCCAGGTTCCACCTCAAAATGACCTGAATGACAAGCAGCAGTCAGACATACTAGATACTTGAGAAAATTGAGTTTTTCCCCCATCATGGAAAAATGTAGCTTCTTTTTTTTTTTAATAATATTTATTAAAGTTTCAAAAAAGTTACAAAAATGTGAAAAAAAAGATAAAAAGAAAAAAAGAAACAGAGAATACAAAATACAGAAAAATAAAAACAATTAAAAACATTTCCATCTTTCCATGTCTTGTCTTTCATTTACTTATTTCCCTGACCTCCTCACACCTCCCTTTTTTGTATTCTAGTTCAATTAAATATTTCAGCATATCCTTTCCGGCTTGGTTTTTATCCTAATAGTTTATCTTAATGTACTATAATTTTACATTCTCGTCTTTCAGCAGTTAAAAAATCAATTTTTACCTAATCTTTTATATCATTTCTGCTAAAACCACATTACTTCATTCCAACATCCTTCTAACATTCCTGGATCTTACAATGTTTCAGTAGATAAACTTTAAATTTTTTCCAATCTTCTTCCACCAACTCTTCACCTTGGTCTCGGATTCTGCCAGTCATCTCCGCCAGTTCCATATAGTCCATCACTTCCATCTGCCATTCTTCCCGGGTGGGTAGATCTTGTGTCTTCCAGTACTTTGTGATGAGTATTCTTGCTGCTGTTGTTGCATACATAAAAAAAGTTCTATCCTTCTTTGGCACCAATTGGCTGACCATGCCCAGCAGAAAGGCCTCTGGTTTCTTCTGAAAGGTATATTTAAATACCTTTTTCATTTCATTGTAGATCATCTCCCAGAAGGTCTTGATCCTTGGGCACGTCCACCAAAGGTGAAAGAATGTACCTTCAGTCTCTTTACATTTCCAACATTTATTATCGGGCAAATGATAGATTTTCGCAAGCTTGACTGGTGTTATGTACCACCTGTATATCATTTTCATAATATTCTCTCTTAAGGCATTACATGCCGTAAACTTAATACCTGTGGTCCATAACTGTTCCCAGTCAGCTATCATAATAATATGTCCAACATCTTGTGCCCATTTAATCATAGCTGATTTCACCGTTTCATCCTGGGTGTTCCATTTCAACAGCAAGTTATACATTCTTGACAAATTCTTAGTTTTAGGATCTAACAATTCTGTTTCCAATTTTGATTTCTCCACCTGAAACCCAATTTTCTTATCCAAATTATAAACCTCCATTATTTGATAATAATGAAGCCAATCCTGTACTTTGTTTTTTAGTTTTTCAAAACTCTGCAGCTTTAATCTGTCTCCTTCTTGTTCCAATATCTCCCAATATTTCGGCCAATTGGCCTCCATATTGAGCTTTTTCAGAACCTTTGCTTCCATTGGTGACAACCACCTTGGAGTTTTGTTTTCAAGCAAATCCTTGTATCTTATCCAGACATTAAACAGTGCTTTCCTGACAATATGGTTTTTAAACGCTTTATGTGCTTTGACCTTATCATTCCACAAATATGCATGCCAACCAAATACATTATTGAACCCTTCCAAATCCAATACATCAGTATTTTCAAGAAGTAGCCATTCCTTCAGCCAACAAAATGCGGCTGACTCATAATAAAGCTTAAGGTCTGGCAGGGCAAATCCACCCCTTTCTTTAGCATCAGTTAGTATTTTAAATTTTATTCGGGGCTTCTTGCCCTGCCAGACAAATCTAGAAATATCTTTCTGCCACTTCTTGAAACATTCCATTATGTCCAAAATTTGCAATGTTTGAAACAAAAACAACATCCTTGGCAATACATTCATTTTTATTGCAGCAATTCGGCCTAGCAATGAAAGCTTCAAATTTGACCATATTTCTAAGTCCTTTTTCACTTCCGTCCAACATTTTTCATAATTATCTTTAAATAGGTTCACATTCTTAGCAGTCATGTTAACCCCAAGGTATTTCACTTTCTTAACCAATGTTAATCCTGTCTCTTTCTGAAACCTCTCTCTCTCAATCGGTATTAGATTTTTCTCTAAAACCTTAGTCTTCAACTTATTCAACTTGAAACCTGCTACCTGACCAAATTCTTGAATCAGTTCCAATACTCTTTTAGTACTAGATTCTGGCTCCTGTAATGTCAATACCAAATCATCAATCAATACCAAATGCTTTCAATTTGTACTGTTTAGCTCCGACTTGTATGCCTTTAACCAATTGGTCCTTTCTAATCATATTTAGCAAAACCTCCAGGACCGATATAAAAAGCAATGGAGAGATTGGGCACCCCTGTCGTGTTCCTTTCTCAGTCTTAAACTCTTCTGTAACTACGTTGTTCACAATCAATTTAGCTTTTTGTTCTGAATAAATTGCACCTATACCGTTTTCAAAACCTTGGCCTACCCCCATTCCCTGTAAATTTTTCTTCATAAAACTCTTGGAAAAATGTAGCTTCACCTGCTAGGTATCTTTGTATTGAGCTTCCGTTAAAGACATAGGAAGGGGGCCAGACCAGAAAAGGTGATGACCCAAATTATATTGGGTATGTATATATAAGGCATAATATAATCTCATTGCAGGCATACACTCCTGCACCCACAGAGGCACAGCTGTCTATAAGCCATATCACAGCAGGGTCAATAATACTGAGCCCCGTGATGATAGTTTTCTGCTGTTTTCTTCTAGAATTTTACTTCACAGATTTTTATTGACTCTAGCTGAAAAGATCTGAGTTGCATTGTGTAATTACCTAGCAGAACTACGGGAATTGCCTAAAGGGTAAGCTATATATCACATTCATGGCATTTATTACTTTTCCATTCCATTTCTTCTCTGTATTAAATAGGCACAAAAACTCTATTATTTGTCAACAGCAATGAGTTAGCAGCCAGCACAAACCTGAAGTGCACAAGAGATTTCTGATTCCCAGCTTCTCTGAATAATGTTAAAACTCATCATTGCAAAGCTATGGAGTTTCACTGTTTAAATTCAACTGATTGCAATGCTGTGAAGTATTTCAGAGTAAAGCATCCCTCCAGTCCTACTTGTCATTGCTGGCAGTGCCACTAAAAATACAAGGGACAATGGAATATAGATAGGAATGCTTTTAATTTTCTGAAGAGTTAAAATGTTTAGAAGAATGGGCGCCTAACAGCTTTTTTCTTTCTCCTGCAATAAAGTGTCTCAGGTCTTGGGTCCTTCTCATTTATCACTTAATTGCCACCTTTTCTTGCTTGTGCTTTAAATGAAGAATGGTGGAGTACCCTTGTAAACACCTGTGAAATTGGGCCCTTGACTGCATGAGCAGTGAGATTGCTCTGTGATAGCAAATGCTAGAAAAGTACAGAAGCTGCTGAATGTGACTTCAGCACTGGAGATTGGACAGCATCCACCATCACGGCTGAAGGCAATAGCATAGCTATGGAGGCACAAGGATCATCACATGTGCAGTGGAAGAGTGAGTAGAAGAATGTTGGCCAGCAGAAGAGTGTGATGGAATGTTGGGTGGACCTACTGGAACTCTTATTGGTGTTCTGTATAAAATGACTTGTTTTGGGTATTCCCCCCCCCCCATAAAATAAATAAATATATGCTTTTAACTTTCTGTAGGATGATTGCATGGCACACAAAGCTCTGCCACTTTGCACCCTCTAGCATTCACTGCCAGAGCTGGCTGCCTCACGTTCTGCCTAATGGCGTGTTCCTGATAGGAAATACTGCATCAATTTCCCATTGGTCATGGAGAAATTGGATGGATAAGAAAATCTGTTCCTAAGCATCTCCTCCTCAATATGGTGGCCAGAGACCCAGGAGATGCCCTGGAGAGCTTCTTCCCTTTCTGCTTTAAACGGTCTTCCTTTTCCCCATCAAGGGGACTTAAAGGTTGGGCTGTGTACAACCCCTACTCCCTGTCAGTATTTCCATTGCCACTATTCCAGAGGGCCACATGATCGGATAATTTCATTTCTTATCACCGTGTGTGTAAGCGGAAGTCAAGCTGACAAACATCCGCTCTTTGTTGTCTGTCCAGCTAGAAAGCTAGAGAAGATGTGTGGGAAGGAGCTCACACAGAATGCCATGTTTCTTTTGTTTCTTTTGCTGTAAATAATAAAATACTTGATTCCATAATTCCTACACAATTCTGCTTTCACTGACTCTGCTGATATGCCTTATACTGCATGCACATGTCTTTTGGATGTGTGCCAATGCTTTATACGGGACTCCACCAAGGGAACCTCCCATCCACCCCATGACTCTGATTTTGGGGTATGAGGTTGACCCACCCTGCATCATTCTGGGTTCACTGCCTCACCCCAGGTGTGACTTTAAATGCAAAACAGATTTATCCCCAATCTCCACTTAAATTGCAGCATTTAATTGTCCTTCCTGTAAACTGCAGTGAAGTGTTTCTTGGCCTATTCAACAAAACCTGATTTTAGCAGAGAAGCTAGCTAGCCACAGGCCCTGAAACTGTCCCACTCCCACAATTGAGTGGCCCATTTTTGCTTATTCTTCATGTGTAAGACCTTTATGATTACTGTATACTAAAAAAATCAATATTTAGACATATGGTGCCTAAGACTGTAATTCTATAGATGCTTACATGATAATAAGCTATGTTGAACTCAGTGGAACTTACTTCTGAGCAGATATGTATAGGATTGCACTGTGTGTGGCTTAGTGAGGAGGTAAATGGGAAATCCTTGGATCATATATGGGAAAATGATATTTGAGCATCATTTCTGATTTGTATGAGCCACAAAAACCTCTATATTTCAAATTATAATTGGTTATTTGTTGGACAGATACCCAGGAATTGACTAGGACTGAAGGTGACCCTGATGAGCTTATAAAATGACATTATTGTTGAAGTTTGGCCCACTGGATCTGGGTGATTGAAGCTGTTCACCAGAGACAGAAACTGTAATTTTTACCTTTCACTACAAACCTTTTCAATACAGGCTGAGAATAAGAACTTTCTATCCCATACCAATCTTTGAACCTGTTCTGGAAGTGCTTCCCCCGCATTTGATCAGACTTCCCGCACTGAGTTGCATTGCTGTTTTCTATAGCTTTGGCATGATCTTAGAGGGTTGATTCTTTCTGCCAGACCATTACTCCTGCAAATAAATTAATGAGATATTATCCCATAATGGCATTTCTACCTACTAAGCTCCAAATTGATTTGATATATGCCGCCTCCTCTGCCATATACAATTTGTAGCAGAGTGGGTTAAAACTGACTTTTTAAGGTGTGTCATGGGCCTTCTTTTTCTAAGCACGTTCATTTCCTCACTGATTTGCATTTACAATGCAAGGAGCTGCTGTTCTTTAAGATACCTGGACACCTTACATTGCATCTATTTTAAGTTGTAGGTTTATTATAAATGACACTGTCAGCATTAGTGGCACTGAAGTTATAATGCTCCCTATGAGGCATATGATTTCATTATAGCATGCATGGAACTATGGAGAATATATGTGGCACTAAGGCTTAAATTCACTTACTTCTGCATACTAATTGGTTCGAGGCAGAATTGGAAATGAATGAATGACAGCCATATTAAAAATGGGCTCTTAGATTTTCATTATTTACTAGCGAACCAGTTTGCCATGAATAAAAGAGAATGAGAAAAATGGATGTTTACTGCTTGGGTAGCTTGCAAAGATGGAGAGCTACATTCATAAGCCAAATGCAAAACTTGATTGAAAATTGGATGGCATTTCACACTATTTATTGAGTCCGATGTTCAAGCCGGATCCAATAAAGAACATGATCCCCCCCCCCCGCAAACATAAATTGTAAGAGGAATTAATTACAGATGCTGAAAGTAGATTTCAGATAGTGAAAACCTACACATACATACTCAGAATTAAGTCCCATTGTGTCCAGTGGAGCTTACTCCCCCAAAAGCAGGCTGTGGTCTGCAGCAAGAATTTCTTTTATTTATATTATGTTATTATCTATATTTTAGCTATGTATATTTTATTAGATAACTATCTCTGTTTGCTAAGGATTTAAGGGGGCCCTTTTTTAAGGTGTTGAACCTTTGAAGCTTGTAGGTGTGTCCCCAGCTCTTTAGGTGAAGGGCAGATGCATCTTGACTCTACTGTACATATATCTATATATAGATATAGATGCATAAACATGGACACAAAATGCCAGTGCAGCACTTTCATCTCAACCTACTTCCCATAACTGTCTATCCAAACAGTAAATATTTCTGTGATGATTCTATAATACATAAGGTCTGCTGTGAGAATAAACATTCTAATAAATATTCTCCTCTCCCTTTCCTTTAAAAATTAATAATAATATAAAAATAAAGAAATTGTGATGGCCATTTTTGTAACACAGCTTTGCTACAGAACCCAGGCAGGACAGGGTGCTGTGTAATAGATCGATACATTTCACAGCAGGCAGAGAACAGACCAGCAATATGTAGGGAAAGGAGGGTGGATAAGGCAAGTGTTACAAATATTCAAGCAATCCTATTTTCTTATTTAAAAAAAATATTATTTTAATATCTCACTACTATATGGGATTTCCAGTTTCCTATTCAAGGACCACAGCTTAGGACCATGATTGGACTTGGTATAAATTAGGTTCTTGTGGTATGATTAACTTACACAATTTCAACCTTGCACAGTTGAAAGCCGGCTGATTGAAATCATGCGAGTTAATTGCATGCAAGTCAGAGGGTTAAAAGCTCTTTGTAGTGGGTTTTCCCAGTGCATAAAGAGCTTTTATTCCTTCAGACTTGCTTACCGAGCTCTGGGATTCTCTCACATGGGGTCTGGGATGCACTGGTGAGATCTTACAGGACCTCGGAGGGCCCCACAACATCTCACATGAGCATCCCAGAGCTCAGTAAGCAAGGTGGAGAGTTAAAGGTGCACTGCCTTCCTTGGAAGGTAAGAATGCTCACACTGGGGTGATTAAAACAGGGGCAGTTCAGATATATGTGTTTTTGCATACACACACCACAACATAACCCCTGCACAAAATGTCACTGTACACTCTCTCTCTCTCTCTCTCTCTCTCTCTCTCTCTCTCTCTCTCTGTATATTTACACACACACACACTTATAAGTCAGTTTGGCAATCTCAGCCCATGAACTATCTTTAGGGTTAATTAATAGTTTCATCCAATTCATACCAGTGAGTTTAGAGTTTCTACTGCAATAATTGAAAAAAAAAATCACACCTTTTTTTCTTTCTTCTTCAACTTGCTAACTCTCTAACTTTCATCAAATAAGTCAGTTTTATACCTTTAATAAAACACCAACTCTGTTCAAGTTCAAAACAAACTTGTACATTGGTTTAAGAGGTTCTGAGACATGAACATCAGCTCAACAATTGTAGAGGCTTTATGGTGAGTGATTGTGGTCTCGAGGTTAGGAAGAGTGGATTGCTGTCTGATCTCGTATGAGTTTGATGGATAGCTTTGGCAAAGTAATCCCTGGGTTTTGATTCCCTATTTATAAAATAGGAATATTAATGTCCTACCTCACAGGTTTGTTCTCAGCAAACATACTAAAAATGCCATAGACATGATGAATTGGAACAATATGCAATTTATTCACCTTCTGACATGCTCAACACATCTTTATTCTCTGTCAGTGTATATCAAGATAAGAGGTAGGGAGCAAGACAGCTTTTGAAGTATATCTGACAGAACATTTAGGGTCAATGTTTTGAATTTTGCCTGATTAAGCCATTGAAAGTGACCAGGAACATTAGTATAAATTAATCTGAGCAAGAAGCTGCTGACCGGAAACTGCCAGTAATCTCTGAGGGCATCATGATATAGAACAGAATCAAACTTCACACTATACAACACATAGTCTGAGCCTACATAGGCACTTTTCCTTATTCAAAATGAAGTGTGCACACCCCATCTGGACTGAGAGTGCAGTATGTTTGGAGTAGGGGCCTAATCCTTCTCTAAAGTTCCCACTTTGTGCAGCTGTTATCAATAATGAAAAGTTCCCAATAGCTTTTTATTATTTTTAATTTTATTTTTATTATCAGTAGGTAAGTGTTGTGGGCCGTGTGTGTGTGTAGATAATGAATGGGTAGGGAAGAATTAATGCCCCCCCCATGTACTGAAGTTTCAGTCCAGATTACCCACCCTCCATGTTTACTTTTGTATAAGAAAAATGCATTTAAAAACTTTCTTATAATGTGCAGTTTGACCCTCAGAAAGTCACGTCTGCCCTGGTTGTCACTTTAGAACACATTCTGTGATGTCTTTAATCTCATGAGATCCAGTCATAGTAGTCTATGACTACACAGTAAGCCAGACCTAATAATTAATGTTGCCGTTGTTTGATTATGGATAACATGCACAGCAAGAAATATGTAAGAATACAGTGCTGTACATAACAATGTGTTGGGTGACTTTGAAGACTGCTGTTGCATTTCCAAGTGTCTTTCTGCCGTGAAGTGGGTAGGTAGATTCATAACTAGAAAAGGCGGTGTGTGTGTTTTTTATTTTAAAAAATGCATTACCTTTGTGTGTGTTATATTCTGTATAAGAGGTTTTGCATTAAGTTTCTTTAATACCAGCATGTGCATATCTCTGGTGATGCTCTCACCTGCCATCTTTCAGATCCCTGAAATGTTGATATTCTTTTCTAAATTTTTTAAGCCCATCTGATACTTCAGAAGTCGTAAAACAACAGAGTCCAACAGATAACTGGACCTAGTCGAAGAGTATATATCATGCACACTTTTAATAGTGGCAATAGCTAACTGCTAGAACCTAATGGGAATGATAGATTCTCTGTCAGTTGGAAGTCTTTTTATCAAGATCTGGTGACTTTTATTAAAGAGCTGCTCCATTTCATAGGGCTGATACAGGAATTTTAGGGGACATTTTATGGTCTACATTACTCAAGAGGTCAGACTCAATGATCACAATGGTGCCTGGTGGCTATAAATTCTATGAATAACAATACAGAATAATCTTGTGCTTCAGGTTTGCAACTTTTCTGTAAAGCTGGTTGAGCATTATTATCTTCAGTAACTAGAGCAGAAATAAGTGCCTTCCCTCAAAGGTACATAAGGGAAGGATTTAGACTTTCAGTAGATGGCAAAGATTCTGGATGCTGCTCCTTAAGGAGCTACAGTAACATCACAAGGACTTCATTTTCACAAAGGGTGTTGAAGTTCACTCAGGGACTGACTTACTCAAAGTGTCCTGCTTCACTTATCTGAAGACCATTTCATATATAGTCTGAATCTTCACATACTTTCCCTTACTTCAGAAAATCCAAGATCTACTTAGGTACTGTTGTACTCTTTGTTGCTGTTCAAGACAGCTAAATATTCATTTTAAAAAGGAAAGAAAAAGATGTATTTTCTTTTTTTAACACTCACACATATATACTGGCATTTCGAAATTAAATTGAGGCTTATTATACTACTGGGTTACCTGTAGTTCCTTGGCTGATATCAATAAAATGCCTCTACTGTTTTCTATTTTTTGAGGTGGACTTTGCTTTAGCATTTCAGCAAGCCACCCTCGTCAATAGGGGGCATATCAGAACTTGAAAGAATGTTAGACGAACTCTCCTCAGTATAATTCAGCAAAAAAGTATTAATTGTGGGTATTTTTAGTTAGTCTTTAGAAATTTAAGAAACCATAGCCCAAATATATTTATATTTGAACATGCAAATGTTTATTTGTACGCATTGGCTAATTCTATCTATATAATTCTGGTTAATCTCTCTAGCGCACGTGTTGTATTATGCTAGGAATAAATAATGTGATCACTGCTCCCCAAGGGCATTTGGAGCTCAGCGCAATGATACACATGTGCCCCCACCCCTGTGCATTCAGAATCTGATGTAAATGACAGAACGTTAAGATATGCTATCTGCTTCCTTTCTTTAATGCACAACTAAAGCAGTTGTTACCTACTAATGGCTGTTCAATTTATATATTAAAATGTCATATACTTAAGAACCTATTACCACGTGAAACACTGGTGTTTCAAACTAATTATAGGTTGTGAAATTTCACCATGGGCAAATGACAGTTCTTCAGACTTGAAAAGTGTGAGCATGAAGACATTGCCACACTGTGCTCAAGCTAAGGTTCCTTAAGTCAGGTATAAGTAAACCATGTGATCTTCACCACAACTATAAGAAAAGTCAATACACCTGCCGACATATCTGGTTCATTTGACAAGCATTGGATTAATAATTGAGAAAGTGTTCTTGACATCCTCCTAAGGCAGATTCATCCATGCGTGTACATGAGTCAATGAGTCAGCACTCAGTGACCTAAGCTAAATGTGAGGGTTGCAGTTTTAACTGAAAATTGTTGTAGTTGAGGCAATGGATGATTTGAAGCTTCTTTCTGCACTGTTTGGCTGCTTCACAGATGCATTGTCCTCTTGATTCTTGTCCGAGTGACCAGCTTTCCACATGAATTCATCTCAAAAGCATTCTAACACCAAGGAAACTTGTCCCTGGTGGAATCTAAATCTTCAGTACTATAAATTAAAATTATCTCAAATCATCCCTTAATATTTTCTCTCTGTCTCTCTGTCTCTCTGTCTCTCTGTCTGTCTGTCTGTCTGTCTGTGTCTGGGTTAATATAAGCAGTTGTCATTCTGGAGACACTGCCAGTGTCTGCAAAAACTCAAAGGCTGCATTCACACGGCAGTTTATTCTCTAAATATGTGTTCCCTTAACTGTTAATAATACTGGAGCTTCAGGTACAAAAGTGGAATATGGATCACATTTAGCATTCAAGACCACACTTTTTGCAAACAGGTTTTTTTTCCCTGGGAGTAAATAACATGGAACTTTGATTCTATTAATACTTAAACAATGCGCACATAACCCCTATGCCTGGTGTGCAACAATGGACTTAGGCAGCTAGAATGTCTAAGAGTTGGCAGCTGGTAGTATTTGTTTTCTGATTTTTGAAATCTACTTTCCTGTCCCCCCCCCCATACCTCTCACAGAGCTTTTCATTTTAATTCTATGGTCCTGCATTCTCTTAGTATCTGCACAGCACTGAAAAAAGATTTAGCATCCTTTTTACAAAACTATTTCTAAAACCTGCCTTCAGCTGGTGTGACTCATTCAGAAATGTAAAAGAAAGGTGGAAGACACATAATTGTCATTTGCCCTATCCCCCCCCCCGCTGCCCCCCCATCCAACTTTGATCTTCAGGATGAATGAATCAGAAGAGAATTTTAAAGTGGATTAAATGAACTTAGTTTTAATCATTTATTGCAGTATTGTTTTTATGGCATCCCCCCTTCCCCGATAAAGGGTTTATTGTGGTACATCACTTTAAGAGATGGAAATAGCATCTATAGCACCAGTGAATAGAAAGTTTTGTTAAGAAATGTTACAGTTAATGGCTGCCATCAGGGGGTCCAAAAATATGGACAGAAATAGTTTTATACTGTTAACTTACTAAAGAGAGTGAATGTTATAAACTGAGAGGAAGAGATCACCCAGCTTTTGGTGAGGTTCTTTTGTTTGTGTTTTGTTCCTTGTTGCCAATTAAAAAGTTGAAATTTGGCACATTCAGAGATACAAGAAATATTTTCAGCATGAAGTTCATATATGGCTTTCAGCATGAATGCATCACTATCATCCAGCCACCATTCATTTCTGCTTCACAAATCATTAAAACTGAGACATTGTAAGGACTCAAGCAGCATTGCTCTAAGCTTCAAGCAGTGTTGCTCTATTCAGCTTTGCTGTTTGTCGCTGCAGGAAAGTAGAAGCTGTGGTCTGTGCCCTTGTCATTTCTGGCAATGGCTCCCCATTTTGTGACCAGTATTAAACAATTGCCTGTCATAAGCACACAGACTTCTGACGTAGAAGACTATATTATTGTCATTCTGTTTACCCCAATGACGAGCTGCGAGAATCAGGCTTGTAGCCAAGATAGGGCTTGCTGGGACCAACTCACCTCTCATATGGCCAAAAGTCCCCCCCACCTGCCTGTTTGGCTGTCATTTAAAAAATGTGGTTCCTGTGCAGCTGGTAGAGATTTGCTAGTATGCAATAGAGGCAAAGCTGCAAGGTAGCAGTGGATGCTGACATGTGATCAGAAAGCTGATCCTAGGAATTGCACAACATGAACCAATAAGAGAAAGAATGGAGCATGACAAGCTGCAGAGGAGCTTCAAAGCTTTTTCTTTCTTTCTTTCAGCATAGCCTGGAAAAGTTGCAGCCTCTGTCTCCTTGCATAGTGCCCCCAGAGGGGTTAAACATTTGCCACTGCTTTCCTGGTGGGAGAAATCTTTTGGCATTGAAGTTGTGGGTGTGGTGGTCATCTTGCAGTAAGGCAAAAGGAACAGAGTACCACCACCAAGGCATTTTATAGGTTGGATTGTCAAGAAATGCTTTTTTTTTTTTAATGAATAGGACTTTGGGGAGTAACGTGGGATAATTTGTTCCTATAACCGCTTTTTAGATGAGGGTAGTCTCTTTTTTATCAGACTTTTAACAATCATATTTTCTTGATCTGGAGCACAGATCAAGTTGGCTTTCCATAATTTCTCTCTTATTTTCTTTTTCTTTTGGAGACTTGAAAATAAGCACTGTGATGAATGTCTTTATTGCATTTGCACCACACCCGTTCAACTTTGTGCTGCATATTTGAGGTTTTACTCTCCACGCCCTCCAAACAACAGCATGGGCATCTGGTTAGCTACTGTGAGAATAGGATGCTAGACTAGATGTACCACTGGCCTGATCTAGCATTATTTTCTTGTGGTCTTATGTTTGTGAAGTGGGTTACGCTAAAAGACAGAGACTTGCCAACAAGTCCACTACTGAGTTTGATTGCTTAATGGGATTTTAAGCCCAGGACTCTTGGCTTTCCAGCATTCTAACTATTGCACAAGGGAAGGACCATAGCCTAGTGATAAGAGCATCTGCAATGCATGCAAAAGGTCCCAGGTTCAATTCCCAGCATCTCCAGGTAGGGATGCCCGAAACCCTGGAGAGTTGCATCCAGTCATTGTAGAGAATACTGAGCTAAATGGACCAGCTGACAGTGCTCGAAGGACTTAGCCATATAAATAAGACAATTTTTAGATGTGCATGCCCCAAACAATGCTTAATTTCTACCGAAAAGCTATTCTGGATCTTTTCCTTTCTGATCTGGTAGCCTTTAATCACTGGGGTTAAAACCAACCCTAAATGGTTAGACAGACCAGCTGTCTACTCCAACTTTAAGATGGCACACTCCCCACTTTCCTGAGTGGAAAGAAGAGATACCAGGATTGGATTCCATTTGAAGGGAGAGCACTGGAGGCTTATGGTGTTTTTGCAATAGTTACTTGAAAATATATAAGGTACAATTCAACATTATGCTATTAGAAACATTCAGACTTCACAGTGAGGTCAGGGGAGATCTAGGTTAGTAACCTAAAGCGGTGGCCCTGCATGTGTGTGAAAGTGAAACTTTTGAAAGCAAACTTAAAAAAACGTTTCATCAAAACCTTTTTACAAACGCATATCATTACTGTAGCAAGCTCTGGAAAGGTTCACATTTTCCCTCTCAAATTTGTTAGGTTTGCCTTTTGCCCTGGATGCTTCACTCTGAATGAGGATCCCACGAGGATCTGCAATTTGATATAATATACTGAGTGACTCACAACCTCAGTGGAGACTCATCTTCTTCTTTTGTTAGAGTTCCACCCCTGAACTGTCTGCTAATATTCACTCTGATTAGAGAAGCATCAATCAACCATCCCTTGCTATTAACCAGCAATCTGTCTGCCAATATGCTCAATAAGATAGATATGAAGTGCTGTTGTGATTCAGCTGTGCACTGCACTTATTAGAGAGAGGTCTGTGCTTTTGAGTGGGGATCACGATGTACAATTCAACAACGTGCAGATCACAAAATTCTTGCAATGTGAGCTATTGATTCAGAGCAGCATTGTGAAAATTGCATAATCACTTTATGTGAGCATGTTCCAATAATGAGTGATGCTACTGGGCTCATCAGTCAGCTGCAGGGTGTCTCTGTCAAGGCCAGCACTGAGGACAAATATTCTATTACACAATAAATAGGCCAGTGCTGCTGAATGTCATTAATCACACATACTTCATAATGGTTTATATTGTCAGCATTTAGAATGTGAGAGAAATGGATGGTGATTGTATATAAAAAAAATGATAATTGTGGGGAGGTGGGATGCTTAGAGCTGAGTCTGGATTGGATTGCTGAATTGGATTACATGTCGGGCCACCCTTAAAGGCAATCTGGAAGCTTTAATTGTACTGAACTCAGCTTCTAGAATTTTGACAGGTATAGCCAGACCACGTTGTATCCTAGTTTTTTTTGAAATGTCTGCCTATCTGCTTCTCAGCCAAACATAAGTCAGCGTTTATCCTTTAAAGTGCTGCAGGTACCAAATACCTGGAGGAGTCTCTTTTCCCTGTCTTCCCTTCTGCCTTCCTGTGTCTTAAGATCTTCTGCAGAGGGTCAGCTCCAAGTAGTCTCTCATGCACAAGGGAGATGGCTGCTGTGGTGCCCCAACCTTGGAATTCTGTCCCCAAGACATGCCCGGCTTCTCAGTGCTTTGACCAGGCATTTCAGCATTTTAGATCGTTGTTGTTCGTTCTGCGTTACTCTTCAGTTCCTCAGGTTTTGCCTTACCTTGCATTTTGATAGCTTTATTTCCTAACTTTAAAGAGAGTACTCTGTACTGATGGATGCACTCAACATGTTTCAGAACTCTGAACTTCCAGAGTTTTAAACATATGCAGGGGGGCTTCTTGAGTCTCTTTGTTTTAGCACTTTATCCTCCAGCAAACAAGGGGCATTCACACATTACATTCAATGAGTGTACAATCTTGTCTCCCTGTGTACACAAATAGTTGAGTTGGTGACTCATACAGTTATTCACATGTAATATCCAGTCAGTTTACAGGCTGTGTACCTATGCACACTATAGCTGAGTTGCACAAATCAACATGTGTACACTTGTCCACATACGTAAATGGTAAAGGTAAAGGGACCCCTGACCATTAGGTCCAGTCGTGGCCGGCTCTGGGGTTGCGGCGCTCATCTTGCTTTATTGGCCGAGGGAGCCAGTGTACAGCTTCCAGGTCATGTGGCCAGCAGGACTAAGCCGCTTCTGGCGAACCAGAGCAGCGCACGGAAACGCCATTTACCTTTCCGCCGGAGCGATACCTATTTATCTACTTGCACTTTGATGTGCTTTCAAACTGCTAGGTTGGCAGGAGCAGGGACCGAGCAACAGGAGCTCACCCCATTGCAGGGATTCGAACTGCCGACCTTCTGATCAGCAAGTCCTAGGCTCTGTGGTTTAACCCACAGCACCACCCGCGTCCCTTGTCCACAGCTTATACATTAGTTCAGAGTAATGTGTGAACAAGCCTAAGGAGGGCTACAAAGAAGGGAACATTGATGTGTTCTCCATTGCATGATTGTCTTAATTTGAGTGAACAGATGCCTGATGTGAACTAAAGCGCTTAGCTACTTTTTCCTTTTGTTGGAAAGTTCCAAAGGACCACATTTAGGGCCTGATATAATTAGCATTTTTCAAGCTTTTTCTCCTTCTTCAAATGATTCCATTTAAAAGCCATAGCTTTAAGGCAAATAATGAAACAAAGGCTTTGTTCCACTTAGATTAGATTTACTGAACATGTTTTCTAACCCTTCAATCTAGGCTTCAATCTTTTCTGACCCACCTTCAACCTCAACCTGTAGTGTGGGAACCATTTTAAATTCTTCCTCCAACCTAATATGTCCCTGCCTGTTCTATTCTCTGTAAAGTATATGTCTCTCTTTGTTTTTACTTCTTTCCTTTTCTTTCTGCTCTTTCAGTTTGACATGTCCCTGGAAAAAACCCCTCTTAAAATGAGAAATTAAAAAGGAAAACACTAGTAGCCCTGCACCAGATGTTGGGGAGCACAATCAACTTGTAGGTTCCACAACGAAGACAGACATTCATTATTATGGACTTCTTCTGCAGCAATCTCTTTTTCTTATACCATCAACTGAAACAGTCCATATGTATAATATTATATGGGTTGTAGTCTAAAGCCAATTTAGCTTTTTGCTTTAACAATTAAAATAAATCAATACAGTTTTGCCTCTGAAGACTATTTTTACAACACTTTGGACACATAATAGGTTGTGATAATTTGTCATTTTGAGCACTGGGCATAGGTGCCCTCCTCTTTTTGTTGTTGTTGCTTCCCTTGATATTCTTCTGCTGGTTGTCTTAATCCCCATTCAGGTATATGCTCCAGTCTTTATGCTTGATGCCTTCTCCAGAATGAAGATCATTCATGGTTCCATGCTATGGGGAATTCTTAGCATGTACAACTATATGCACAAAGGCTTCCTCCCTATAGACATACACACTGTATATGCAGACTTTGGAAGATAAGTACTGCTTATTCAATACAGGTGTGCAGAATGCACGGATAGAGCTAATGTATTTCTGGAAACCAGGGGTGGGAAACCTGTGGTCCTTCTGATGCTGTTGAGCTGCATTCAGCCAATGGTTAAGGATGATGGGAGTTATACTTCAACAACAACAGAAGAGCCTCAAGTTCTCCATCCCTGTCATTAGCAATGCTGAAGTAGCTCACCATTGATTGTGTAAGATCCAGTTTTTGATCAGGATTTGATAGGTGGTGTTTCCTTATAAAAACACAATAATCTATGAATGAGCATTCTTTATGTTACTGTTTTGCATCCTGCCCTCCCTCCAAGTTGTTCATGGCAGTATATAAGATTCTCTCCATTTCTATCTGCACAATGAGCCCATGTCTAGTTTGAGAGGCAGTGAATGGTTCCATGTAACCTAGTAAGTTTTTGGGTGTTAAGGATAGATTTGAACTTCAGTCTGTTCAGTCTAACCACTGCACCACGCAGAATATATGTCATTTGCTTATGCCGAAAGAACAAGAGCCTTATCTTTGAACATTGCTCTGCTAAATAATGAAATATTCAGTAATGAGTTACTAATGTTTTGGCAGAGTAAAACTCTGTACAGTGATCGGCTTTATTACTGGCAGAGGAAGGAAGTTGCTTGTAATCTAAATAGTTAAATTTAATTACAGTAAGATCAATGTGTTGTGTTTTTTTTAAAAATGATGCAAGTTAATAAAGTAATAAGGCACAGCATATTTCAGACTGCCATTTTCTGCATATTTGTAGCCTTCTTAAAGGAAAATGAGTCAGAATAAATTTGCAAAACTGCATGACATTTATTTACTGAGAAGTTTTACAGAGTGTGGTTTCAGCTTTTTAAAAATTACTGCATATGAAACATGCTTGCAAAATAAAAATGGTGGATTTTTTTAAAAAAAGTTTCAGATACTTTAGATATAACAAGTTTCAGAAAATATAATAATAATGGCTTCCATTAAAATATCCAATAAAACATGGAAATAACATGTTTTAAATACCCTTTCTTGTTTATCACCTATGCTGTTTAACTACATAAAGAATCACTTTAAACACTGATAGAATTTTACTTGTATAATTTAATGTATTCATCAGTGGTATTTCCATACTGCACCACCAGCCAAATACTGTCAGCAGTTTATTACAAAACATGCAAATGTAATAAAAACCTTAAAACAATATCAATGTGCGATGGAAACCAACACAAAGCATCGTAAATCCAGCAAGGGGGAAGTGATTGGTTTCTGAAACCCCGGAGAGCCACTGCCAGTCATGGTAGACAATACTGGGCCAGATGGGCCATTGGTCTGACTCAGTATAAAGTAGCTTCATATAAGTTGAATCCAGCTAAATCATTGTACATGCAGAATGACTTCAGCAAGCACAACAGAGCTCTCCTCACCCTGCACTGCCACCAAATGTGCTACAGAGGGTTTGAGTAACTCCCAGAACAGATTTCAGGCCCTAGGGAGTAGGAGAGGGGAGGGAAGTCTCATTGTTCTAGCAGAAGTAATTCTGCGCATGCAATGATTGCAGCTCTAAGCTTCTGATTGGCTGCACCATTTGTATGATTTACAATACTGTCCATAAGGTAATGTCTTAAGCTCCAATAGGTGTTAGCTTGCATGTGCCTCCCGTCCTACAGAAATGCTCACACTTTGTGTTTATCTTGGTACAGTGGTACCTCAGGTTACATACGCTTCAAGTTACATACGCTTCAGGTTACAGACTCCGCTAACCCAGAAATCATGCTTCAGGTTAAGAACTTTGCTTCAGGATGAGAACAGAAATCGTGCTCCTGCGGCGCAGCGGCAGCAGGAGGCCCTATTAACTAAAGTGGTGTTTCAGGTTAAGAACAGTTTCAGGTTAAGTACGGACCTCCGGAACGAATTAAGTACTTAACCTGAAGTACCACTGTATTTCCTATTCACCTGTTCTGCTGGTAGCTGTCATTCTTCCCACAATGCTCATGGGATGATCCATGCCTCAAGGTAGAATTGTTCCAAGTGGAGTATTATGGGAGGACATGGCTATCGGGGGGGGGGGCTGCCGAAGCACCATGTTTGTTGCTTGTAGCCCCCACAAAATAGGTTTGTTTTACAATAAAATAAAAATAGTAAATAAATTAATAAGTCTTCTACCAGTTATTAGTGAATTCTGATCCTGAAGCATGTGAATAATTCAAGCATCCCCAGAAATTTGCAAAGCGGATTTTGGCATTCTCTCTCACTGTTCTTCAACATAATATTTGAACCAAGAAGTTTTCTTTGGGTTCAGTGGCAACTCAGTCGTCCATTTTCATCTAGCACAGATTCAGTTGCATTGACTGGATGCAAGTCTCATTTGTATTTTCTATATTAACTGTAATTTATTGGTTGTTTATTTTTTACTCTCCTTATAACTTACATGAAACATAAAGTGGATACATGAGGGAGGAAGAGCCCTATGGGTAGAGAGGGAAGGATCAAACTGACTTCATATTCTGTGGATGAGAAATGTCACTCATCTGCAAGTTGAGCAGCACATCAAGCATATGTCTTTCTATGAGTAATCCAAATAGCCTGATCAACATTCAGTGATGCCTACAGCAAGCTGAGAGTTCATAAACATACAGCAAAATCAGCTGTCTGTTGGGATGAGTTAAACCCCCTCCAGTGACTTAAGACTAGACATTTAGCAGTCAGCAGGACACTTAGCATCCATTCCTGAAGACCAGATTTCATAAGATCAGGATGGGTGCCATCAAGAGTATCCGCCCAACATATATTGCATTATCAAGCACAAAATTGAAAACTTCACCCCAAGTGAAGTTACCACCAAAGATCCCTACCCTGAGCCTATGTTATGGCTATATTTTCCAGAATTTGAGAGAAGTTGTTTCTATGAAGAGATGCATCATGATAGGATGCATGAAGAGGATGCACACACCCATACTATAGGAGAGGGGCATGTTGAATTTCAGACCTTCACACACAGAAGGGAATCTTCATAGGCTTAAATGGATCCCCTTTCCCTTCTGGCTGTTGGCTACATGTGAGTAATGCTAGCAGTGATGCCAGCAGCATCCCCCCAAAAGTTACAGTGTGATGAAGCTGCATCATTTAGTAAGCACTCTTAGACATTATGGCAGGAAAGGGGAAAGCTCTCCATGGGGATGCCATTCCTGGCAGCATTCCTGTGGTTGGTTTGCCATTCAGCCCAGTCTAAAGTTCCACAAAATTAAATATTTGTGTCATAAGCTGTTATTTTTCTCATTCCATACTTTCGGGGTGGTGGTGGTGGCTTTGGTTGCAAACACATTGCCAGACTTAGCACAGCACTACAGGCATCGCTCTGTCCTACCACAGTTAAATGTGAAATGTAGTTAGTTTGAGAAAGTATTAACAATGGGGGCTTTTTAAAAAATAACAAGGAATAAATAAACCCAGCCCACGTGTTGCACAGAATGTCTTTAAGTGAGAGAAGACAGTTGACATGATGAAACTGTTCTCTTGTTTGTGAACCATCTGCACAATTGTTTGTGGACCTCTGTTCCAGACCATTTTTTTAAAAATAGATGTGTCATGTTGCTGAAAGCTAATGCATAACAGGCCACAGACAACAACTGGGAGGCTCATAATAAGGTTTCCTACGACATGCTGATATGTGAGCATCACATACTGTTTTGATAGCTTTGAACGCTAAGTAGAAAGAATAGAAGAACCACACACAGGAGGGAACCAAAGGCAGTTACTGTGTACCACTTGGCTCTCATCAGGTTTGGCAGCAGTTAGACATAGAGTAATCAATAGTGATCGTAGGAACATAGGGAGCTTCATTCCACTGAGTCAGACCATTAGTCCATCTTCCTCGGTATTGTCTACACCGAGTGGCAGCAGCTATCCAAGATTCCAGACAGAGGACAGCCATAGCTGGAGAGCCAGCCAAACCTGGTAGAAGGCATTTCTCAGCCATGGATGCCACCTGAGCCTCCTTTGACATAGACAGTTCAAAGAGTATTCCCAGAATGGGGGGGGGGGATGTTGCTTGTATCTCACTCATCTTCACAAGAACTCAGCTGATTATGCAGTTTAAGCAAGCAGTGGAGTCCTAAAGGCCTTCTAGTTTACAATGCATATTACATTACAAAGCAAAAGGTTATAAGGGGACCCACAGAGCACAAAACATAGAACCTTGCAATGGGGATCTCTGATTACACCAGGGCTTCCAGTGATGCGTACAGAAAACCAAAATGCATAGATCCTATTTTTACTTAATGCTGAATGTGTGGAAGTTGGAAGGAGGCACAAAGTTAACGAACACAACCCCTAAGTGTTTACACTCTAGGCATTCCCAACATCTGAGAAGAGGGTTAATGTCAGTGTGCTGGAAATAGAGATGCTTGAATCACTTGACCTTAACTGAGGTCTTCATCTGCTAGACTAGTTATCCACCTAGACTCCGTTTCCCACCAACTTTTACAGTTCCTGAATGACTGAGCACAAATGCAATTCTTGCCTGGGAAAAACATATCCGAAATACATTTTGAAATAAGGATTGATTAAAAATAAAATAAAGGTTTTCAGATAAAATGTGTTTTTTAAAATACCATTTCTATAATGTATTTCAGTGTGATTTTTTGGTGCAGGTTAATATAAACCTTACAGATTAATGAAGAAATTGTCTGGAACAGATTTTAAAGTGAACAGGTACAAAGTGTTACAGGCTGGAAGTGGACTGATTTTCTAGTCCCTAAGTTAGAAAACACAACTTTGAATAACGAAGAATGTAATCATTTTTATTTATTTATTTTACTTCTTAAAACATTTATATCCAGCCCTTCCATGTGCAAAAGCTTCCCTCAGGGAGGTTCACAACGTTTAAAATTATAATTTCTTAAAACAACAATATAAAACAATCAACTGAAGAGAGACATGATCAGCACTTAAAAACAAACATAAAAACATTATCCGCCACAGACAATGAAAGCCCATGGAAATAACATGGACTTTAGTAAGTGACAAAAGCATAATAGCTCACACTGTTTTATACTGATATAGCAGTTTTTAAAATATGTTTTAATCTCCACAATGAAGGAAATACAAATGAAAAGCTGACTCTGTGCTGAATTGCAGTGAACTCTCTAAAGATCCAGGAAATGGCTGGGGATTTAGAGGAAAATAATTTCACAGAGCCCAAGACACTGTGAATAAGGTGTTTTTCTTATAGAAGCATTTCAGTGGAAGAATTCTGCTTTCCAAAGTAGTGTTTGGCAATGCAAAATGTCTTCTTAATATGCATGTTCCTTCCTAGAGGCTGGGAATGTGTAGTGGCTTCAGATGAACCCCAAACTGAAGCAGGGTACTTCAAAGGGTTTGGGGCCTTATGCAAAGCAAAGCAGGATCTGTGTGAAAACACCCGGAGTTGAACTGGGGATCCTGGAAGAGCTTTTTGGTGCCTTATCTACTTAGATGCCAAAAACAGCAGAACTAAGAACATGTCTGCAATATGTGAAAGCCAAGTCTCTAGCTTCATTATATAAGGAAAATGTGGTGTGTGCATGTGCATAGAGCAAATACCAGGATGGGAAGAGGGAGACCTGTGTTGTGACTGACATGACAAATTTGAAAGTAGAGAGAATGGTTTTATCCAATCCTGTTGATTCAGGTGAGGCAAATGAATGTATTTTCGTTCTGAACCCATTTACCTATAATTTGGCATGCTGTATTCCTTGTGGAGGGGTTAGTATGTCTGCAAATTCTACACACTTATGTCAAAAGGGGAAAGTTACATGCTTTTTTTAAATTTCCCAAGCATGAATTAAAGGCAGGATGAGTAGAATAATGTGTCATTCCCCCCCCCAAGCAGACTTGCATGATGTTTGGGGTGCTGTGGTGGCCACAAAATGCAAAAGGGTGGCCATGCTACCAACCTAGCTCCTGTTACTTACTTCCCCCCAGATATGTTGTAAACAACACAACATCCAAAGTTTGAAAAAAGAAAATAATGCATTCTGTACTTGTTTCACAAACTGTAATTTTACTTAAGGTATGGAGGCAACCAACACAGAAGCACTGTTTCATTAACAATAGATAAGTTGAAAAAGGCATGGGAATGGAATTTAAACACATTGTGATTATGAAGAAGTGAACAACAGAGAGCTTTGCGAATTTACAGGCATTTGCACACAACAAACTGTGGTAAATGGTTTCTGGTGTTAACGGAGTAATTACAAGAGTGAAGTTTGACCAGCTTGCAGCCTTTTCAATGTCAATGAATGGGGAAGAGCCATTTTACACAAACAACACTTATTTCTGAGTAAATATGCATAGGGTTGTGTACAGAGGATTCTAGGTGCCAAATCATATTCACATTCATATGCAGCTGAAGGCTACATTTGACCAGCAATGGGCTGTGCAGACAGAACAGAAACTTGCTCCCCATCCATAGAAATCATTTCTGTTCATTTTCTCTTGTGATATGAAGCTAACTTGGTGGGAAAAGATGGGTGGTGTCATTATTGTAATGATGTGTAGGATGAGTGTCTCCTTTGCCTGCCTGCCTTCCCTGTACACCTAGGCACACTTGCAGTGCCTTGCAATGGATAGGAAAGAAAAATCAGTTGATCAACAACAGCTGTTGTAGAAGATAGATTTCCTGTTCTAATGATGTTGCTCAGATTAATAATTTATTTAATAGAATTCCAAAGGTATTCATCTGTTAGCTGTCAGGATTCCACAGGGCCCGTAGCTTGCTGTAGGCTACTAGCATGCTGGTTGCCTGTTAACAACATCCAAGGGGGCCAGCTGACAAATAGCTTTGTTTATTTGTGTTTGGATTATAGGGTTTAATCTATTACTTGGTTGAAGGGATCCAATATTCTGCTACTGCTACGTATTCTTTAAAGATTCATTGCTGTCATGATTTTCTTTGTTAGCTTTTTTCAGTTCAAGTTCTTAAATACCCCGTCTCAGTATGTGTCATGGATCGGCTGGATTAAGAGGAATGGTGGGAGCCACCAGCTAGGGACCCCTAAGGGGAAGAAGGCTCAGAGCCCTAGGGGATTGGTGATGGGACGGTGATGAGTGGTCAGAGGTAGAAGAAGGAGCAGCCACACCGGGATGATATAAAGAGTGACTTCTGGTGAAGGTGGTGCCAAGTGATACCTTGGAATAAGACATTGCACACAGAACCAGCTTGGAAGAAACTACCCATTTCTCTTGCCTGCTGTGGGGCAGAACTAAAGTCCTGCTGCCTGCAGCAGATGGCAGAAGAGAAGTTAACTGAAAACACTCACAAAGCCACAGGGTGGGAACTTTGAGGCTGCAGAACTTTTAAAAAGGCATCATTGCTGAGTAAAGAGCTGACCCACTCGAATATTTGTTAAACCAGATTAACAGAATGTGAATGAAGGGGGAGGGAGAATCTAAGGATGACACCAAGGAGCTTATATGCCACCTGTTTTGCTAAGTATATATTTTAACTGCTTGCATGGAACAACAGGGAATTAATAGACATATACTAGTGTGAAATTTTCTTTGCAGTGGATCAGCTTTATGGAAAGTATTTAACTAAAAAGCTCCTAGAGTTATCCCTTTATTTTTTCTTATAAATGGATGTTTGGTTCAAATGTCATTTTCTTTGTTTTTCAGAAAACCTTGTAGTGGTCAGCAGAGTGGTGCTGTCTGTCACTTTTACTCTGGTATACTTGCAAGCTAATGCCTTAAAAATGGTTTGGGGATTGCAAAGATAAAATTAAATTCAAAATGATGCTTCCTTGGGCAGCTGTTCTATTAAGTTTTGTGGTACATTTAGAGTAATTTGCTCTCAACTCTCTTGATTGCTGCCTGCAACTTGGTGACTGTTGCGTCACCATACCAATTGCATTCAATCCCTCTGTCCTTTTCATTAAAGCTTTCAAATTTTCACCTCCGAGAGTTGAAAGTGTTGCTACTATGTATCTTATGAGAGAATGAAAAGAGTAATTTTGTATTATCTGTAACTCAACTTCTGTTGGTAAGTGCACTATAGATTCCTTGGACAGCTGCTGACTGTTCCATGCAACAAGGCAGAGCAAGCTGCTCCAAGCAACATAATTTAGTGAGCTGGATGAAGGCAGATGCTGATGTCTGTTGTACAGCAAAACTTTTTAATGTCAAGTGGGTAGTGCCATTTGGGACAGGAAAATATACTGAAGCAGACTTGTTCCTCCATGTTCTTCTAATGATAAGAAGAGTTAAGCACAAAGGGTTGAAGTCCTTCCATTAATGGAAATAACACTCTGGATCCAACCCAATGTCAAATAATAAACAAGCAATATTTAGTTTGGATGTTAGCTACAGTAAACATAAAACATTCAACTCATTCAACAAATCAGGTTGAGGTGCATGGAGAAACTGCTGCTAAGTAAAATAATAAGCAGGGGCCTTTTAAGGACACTTGGCACCATGCCTTAGGGTTTCCCAAGATCATCCTGCTGGTCACCTCTTCTAAAATACAATTACTCTACCTACCAGATAGGTGTAAGTCATGCCAAGATATTCTGTTGGCATTATTAAGTGAGGTTTGGTTAATTTTGATGATGAACATGCTTATGCTTGTGATAGTGGCGGCGGCTTCCATTTATATATTCTGTACATGGGATGACATGGGAGACGATAGTAAGACCATTTCTTTTTTTTAAAAAAAATAATATTTATTAAAGTTTTAAGGGGTACAAAAAGAAAAAGTAAAAAACATCATTTTAAACAAAAAACAATACAACACATCACAATAGGTAAAGAAAAAAGAATAAGATACAAAGGAAAAAGCAGAAAAGTAAAATCCATTAAACAAAAAAGAAAAAAACAAAGAAAAATACAATAAATCTTCCCATTACTTATCTTTCATTAGCTTATTTCCTTGACCTCCTCACACCTCCCTTTTTTGTATTCTAGATCCATTATCTATTTCAGCAAATCCTTTACATCTTTTCAAATTTTAGTCCTGTAATTAGTCTTAGTATAATGTAACTTTACTTTCCCTCCTTTCACCAATTAACAGTCAGTTTTTCCCAAATCCTTTATATCATTCCTGCTAAAGTCACATAACATCATTCCAACATCCTTCTAACCTTCATTAATTTTACAATGTTTCTGTAAATAGTCTTTAAATTTCTTCCAATCTTCCTCCACTGACTCTTCTCCCTGTTCTCGGATTCTGCCAGTCATTTCCGCCAGTTCCATGTAGTCCATCACCTTCATCTGCCATTCTTCCCGGGTGGGTAAATCTTGTGTCTTCCAGTACTTTGCAATAAGTATTCTTGCTGCTGTTGTGGCATACATAAAGAAAGTTCTGTCCTTCTTTGGCACCAGTTGGCCAACCATGCCCAGGAGAAAGGCCTCTGGTTTCTTCAGAAAGGTATATTTAAATACCTTTTTCATTTCATTATAGATCATCTCCCAGAAAGTCTTAATCCTTGGGCATGTCCACCAAAGGTGAAAGAATGTACCTTCGGTCTCTTTACATTTCCAACATTTATTATCAGGCAAATGATAGATTTTTGCAAGCTTGACTGGTGTCATGTACCACCTGTATATCATTTTCATTATATTCTCTCTTAAGGCATTGCATGCCGTGAACTTCATACCTGTGGTCCATAACTGTTCCCAGTCAGCCATCATAATATTATGTCCAACATCTTGTGCCCATTTTATCATAGCAGATTTCACCGTTTCATCCTGAGATAGTAAGACCATTTCTGATGAAGCCTTCCCTAGACCCAGGAGTTCTTAATAACTTCAGCTCTGTAGCAAATGTCCCCTTTCTGGGCATGGTCATAGAGAGGATCATTGCCGATCAGATCTAGGTACTCTTGACGACACAGATTTTCTAGATCCATTTCAATCAGGTTTCAGGCCTCATTTTGGTACAGAAACTGCCTTGGTCACCCTGTATGGGAGGGAGATATGCACAGTCTTGAGCATATTTAGTCGGAAGTGGTGCCCACTTCTCTAAGATTTCAGGCATTCCATTGTCTTCAATAACAGATCCTACTAATTGTTGGTGGGCCATGTCCTGAAACTTCTACACAACTCAACACTGTTGCCATCACTTCCAGAAACTAGGCTAATGCACTATATTTTATGTTGGTTATGTTATTTCTTTTTGCTTTCTCTCTACATATGACTAAAAAGATATCCTTGCTTCCAGATATAAACCAGAGGAAATGGCACCACATCATTGGGGATGTGGCTTAGCCTCTAGATCAGGATGCTAGGTATATTTTCATAAACCTGATTCACAGTGCAGTATACTGGAGCTTATTTAAATGTTAATCATTCCAATGTACTGTTTGAAAGACAATGACAAAAATTGGTCTAAGACAAGAGAGAGAGAGAGATTATCATCTCATTAACAAATCTGGCAGTATTATAGGGACAGCAATCACATTCAGAGTCTCTTTGGTAACCTGGGTTTCTAGGCAGCAGGAGAGCTAATGATGTTGGCTTTAAAATGTATGTGAATAGCTGTATCAGTACCATCATATAATTTCAGTAACACTGTTTAGCACAAGGAAGTTTAGTATTAACTATAGATAAAAAGAATAGAACACCAGGGAAGATTAATGTAAATGTCCCCTTAAAAGAAAATGAGCTTGTCGAAACAAAGAAGTGGAATAAAATGTCCCATAGTAGCCTATTAGCAAAGCAATAAATGCTGCTGTTGTTCATTATTGATGTTACATATAATTTTCTCAAGGCAAAAGATCTCCCCCTTCCCGCCTTTTGTTCCTCGCTCTCCAGCAAAACACTTAGGGATAATATGAGTTCTTGAGCCACTTG
This sequence comes from Podarcis filfolensis, assembly GCF_964270895.1. Classification (NCBI taxonomy): domain Eukaryota; kingdom Metazoa; phylum Chordata; class Lepidosauria; order Squamata; family Lacertidae; genus Podarcis; species Podarcis filfolensis. The sequence goes on from NC_139604.1 coordinate 42,201,950, forward strand.
GAAGGTTTAACTCGCACAAAACACCACCATTGTTTAGCTAGGTTTGCTGTGAATCTTGAGCCTTGTTCTGAGTCCAACTATACATTAAGCATGCTTGGAAGACTCTTGTCAGTCTAGCCAGGCCCTTCCTGCACTCTGCCATTGCTGCCTTGCTTTCGCAGGTGCCATTTCAAGCAGAAACATAGGGAGCAGCCAGGCTATTTACCCATCTGGCAAAATATTGCCAACACTGACTGGTAATGACTCCAGGGTTTCAGGCGGGGGCATTTACCATCCCTACCAGGAATCAGCAGAGATTGAACCTGAGACCTTCTGCTTGCAAAGCATGTTCTCTACCACTGAGCTGCACATGTTCCTTTCTTGGTAATTGGTCTTTACTATTTAGTCCTTGGAGCAACTGTGTTCCAGAATGAGAACTGTGACTTCTGCATGGCTTCCAGGTTAGGTCTTTCCAAGTACACCCAGCTAGCTTCTTCCACGGTGGATTCTGGTGCAATGCAAGAAGCTGCTGTCAGGAAAAAGACAAACAAATCTCAATTTGCTTTTGCAATGAGTGTCTCACTGTACCACCAAAGAGGAGAAGGGTTTTAAATTCATAAACTGAAAACAGTTCTAGGGTCATATTTATACAGACATCCTCAATCTCTCTTCAAAAGACAAAATAGAGCCAAAATATGTTACATTAGTAAAAGACCTACTAAACAGTGGCAAGTTGGGTAACTGCAGGGAAGAGAAGAGGCGCTTACAGAAGATGCCCAGGTTTGGGAGGAGGCTGAGGCAATATGGCTTCAGCAAGCCCCTCTTCTTGCTGCAACCGTCCACTTGCCCTTCTGCTTCTAATCCCAGTCTTCACCCTTGCTCAGAATGGACAGGCAACTGAGTAGGCTGCTGTTTCTTCTGCTTATTGTTATTGCTTGCTGGAACTTTACATCTCTGGACCAGAGGAAAAGGGTAAAAGAGCAGGGGGTAATTGACAGGAGGAGCAGAAACAGGGCCAGGGGTCTCTAATGGTCAGCAGTCGTCCCCCTGCTTCAGCTGGTGCTTGGTGATGCTGACTCCTGATGCCATCCCGGCTGTTAAATAAGAATGACTGAAAAGATTGTTGAGTCCTCTGCTTTGAATACATGATCCCTGAGCATTCTATACCTTTGGAAACAAAGGAAGATATATTTTCTTTTTCTGTCTCCATTAGGAGACAGTCTCCATTAGGGCAAAATCCCTTTACTAAACGCACCCTGCTGAAAATCAATTTCCAAACAACGTCATAACACTTTTAGGATGCTTTACAAATTAAATTTATTCCCAAAGTGTCATTTTCCAAATATTATTCCAGATGATGGTTGCACGACTACCTTAATCAACAGCTGTAATGCAAGTAGATAACAGTCAAATGTAAACAGCGAGAGCGATATCGTATTTGCTCCTGTCAAAGATCAGCTTAATTCATGTTGCTGTACTAATGTCTGAAAGTCAGCTAAGCAAGATAAAACTTAAAAGTATTGAATTTGAATGACTTTTATGTAAATCCCAAGTCACTTTTCAAATCTGCTTTTTTAAGATGCAAGTTTGTGACACAGAATCTTAATCTTGTCTGGCAAAAAAAATACACAATTACAGTTTGATGGTTTTTTGGTTTAGCATTGTCAGCACAATCACGTAATGTTATGTCAATACAACTCATCTTCTGAGTTGACGGCATGCTAGTCTTAATCCAAATTTGCACAAATTAGTTTAGACATCCCATTTATCTGGCATTTCTCCTTTGGGACTCTGTTCCTTCATGGTGTTCTTATTTGGGTTTTCTGAATTTAATTTTATTCCCATTTTCTGTGCCCTTGGTCTCTAAGGTCTGCAGCTGATGTTTTGGATGGTACATTCCAATGCTCGCACACTTCTCCCACACTTCCCCAAATCAAGCATTTAAATCAGTTCACTTTGTGAACCCCCACCCATCTACTCTCCCTTCTGTTTCTCTATCACCCAGTCTTTGAGGCCTGTTCTCAATCAAGGCTACCTGTCTTTCTCTCTCCACTTGCCCTTCTTTCTCTTGCCCATGCACCACCTATCTGCCTTACATGTGAGACCCATTGCCAACATGTGGCATGATTGCACACATGCCATTGTGTTGCACACATTCAATATGTGTATGTATACTTGTGTTTCTATTGCTGTTATTTAGTGTACATTAAAATAAAATCCATATTTGAAAATACACTGTGGGAGATTTTTAGACCCATTTTGGAGAGTTATAGGTATTGCTCTCCTAATTAGCTGCCCATACTGTGAAAGCAGCAAGATCAGTATACCATCTGAAGGCCAATCATTTGAGGCTAGTTTACAAGTTAAGCCTTCCCTACAGATAGGACTTGAAAATAAGTGTTCTCTGCTTTGTCCTGCTACAGGACAATAACCAAAGGTGTGGCTGCTTATTTCAAATGTCCTCCATCCTTCCTCAGTGATGGAGCTCCTGCCCAGATGCTCTCTCCCCCCCCCCCCACTGCTCATTGTCTCTCCTAGGCTGTTTCCCAATGGGCGGCTCCTAGTGCTAATAAATCATTGCTGCTCTGCTACAAGCTGCAAGCAGAATTGCAATTGTGTTTTTTTTTTGCACCTATTGGGGGATATTGTACTACTTATGTATGTTCATCCTTATATATGTTCTGTCCAAACCGGTGGGCATTACATAGGTGCTACTGTATGTGTAGGGAATGAAGAGGTCCACATGAGCAGCCATTTGAGAAGAACAATTCTGAGCATTTTTTTAAAAAAAGAATTATTTATTTAATGCTAAAAACTAAAAAAAAGTGTTTGCCCATTATCACCCACAAAATTGCAAATAATGAAGTGTTTAGCATTTCTTTTAGGCTAGAAGTGTAGACAGAAAGTGTTTCATCAGAGAGGAGAACCCTACTTTGCTAAGATGGCAATGATTGGAAAAGGTTTCTCTCCCCCCCCCCCCTTTATTCTAGAAAATTAGCAGTATAGCTACTGCTATGCCAACAATATATGCCTTTTTAAAACCATTTCCTATCCATTAACGCGAAGAGAAACTGCATTCAGAGATTGTACAGCAGGCTGCTTTCTGCACACACTCATACACCACACCCCTCTCTCTCCTCCATCCAGAAAAGCATGAGGCTTTATGAGAATTGAAGAACACATGCCAGCCAGGCAAAAACACACAAACAGGTTGAAAAGCAGGACCAGTGAGGGGCGTGGCCTGTGGAGAATTCCAAGGGGCAGACAGAGAGACCAGAAGGGACTTATTTGGCCCCGAGACCTGAGGCTTCTCACCTCTGCTACAATGCACTCTTGGCTGATGCACTCTGGAAAAATGTTTTTTTAATGTGTGTGTGTGTGTGTGTGTGTGTGTGTGTAATTGCAGCATTTTACACATTTTAAATTTTAGAATTAAATTACATGCCTTTGGTTCTCAAAGAGTTGAACCATGTCCTGATAAAAATTTATAAAAGAATGATGGATAAGAGACAGACACCCTCAGACAGCTTCCATGTTAGTTAATTAACCAGGAGATGGTCTCAGTCAGTGGCTATTGTTGGATGCTGAATAAATTTATGAGGTGATTAATATGCAGCACACACAACCCCAAAGATTTTGACACACTTTTGAATCTATTGTGATGTTAAAATACAGATCTTGCCATTCCCCCCCTCTTTAGGTCCATACGCTGCAAGCATATCATTAGCATAATTACAATCTGTCACATATAAAAGATAGCACGAAGTTAGTGTTCCACAAATAGTTTGCACTGAGACAGCTGCACTTGAATGGCTTAAGAGCTGGGAAGACAATTCCTCCAAGCGTCCCCTTTAAGAGATGCTAAAACAGACCTTGCAGAGTGTTCTCTGTGCGTTATGGCCTGCCGTTTCCTAAGATTCTATACCAATAGCTAGTCTTTATTTCATTTCCTTTTCTAGTGTCTTAGTATTCCAGGGTTCATGAGAGTGCAAGTTATATCTAGACTGGCAGACTCTTCTATATATAGCCCATTGTTCTTCAGTTCTCTGGGAGTCTGTACTCCATACGTGGCATCTTCTCTCCACATCTTCCAGCACCTTTTGTTTTGAAGTTGACCTTTTAAAGGGAAAAGATTCCACTTCACTCCTATGCAGTATCTTATGCAATTTTTTTTTTTTTAAAGAAAGATTGCAAGCTATTGTCACTCTGTAAGCTGCTGGCTGGTCTTACTGCTTTCAGATACTTCAGAAGTCTCCTACTCCACTCACCTCAAAGCTGCCCCTGCAAGATTGTACAACCTCCCAATACATGGGATGGTAGGAAACAGTTGTTACCTTGTCATCAAAGGGCTTCTAAGTGTTTTGGAAAACGTTGCAGCGTGCACAAGTTTTGGGACGATGTCCAAGGCACAAATGTGATTACCTCTTTGAATACAGAACCTTTTAATGTTAAGCTTAAAGGAGTCCAGTCCAGAGTGATATTGCACACATGAGAGCATAGTTTGGGAGGGGAAGATTCAGGGTGCTTCCAGGTTGTTGCTATTTTCAGGTCGGATTCAGTCAAACACTGGCAAATTCAGGTTGTGCAATTATAGTTGATTGGGAGATATTGCACAATAAACCCACTTCCCCCAACAACTGGGCAATTTGCAATAAGGAAAATGAAGTGGAAAGTGTGGGGCACCACTTGCTTTGGCACAGCATCATCTAGCCTCCCTGCAAACAAATCAGGATGACTGCTGAAACAAAGGGTCACCTGGAAGCATCCTTCATCTTTGCAAATGGAGTGGTGGTGCTGGTGGGGATGATGTAAATAGGAAGAAATTCACTAACACTCCTTTGCTTAACCAGAAAGAGGTCGGGGCTTTGTGCATGCTGCAAGTGAATGCATGCAAGAACCCCTGGAAGGTGGTTGAGAAGCATCTATAGGTGCCTCAGCCCCCCTTCTTTCCCTGCCTGCAGGTAAAGAAACTTACTTTGGGGCAGATGAAAGTGAAAGGCAGAGAGGGTACCTGTGGCAAGTGCCCCCTCCCAGTTGTCTTTTCCCACTACAGCTCTTGATATCATTGGTTGGAAACTGCTACTCTGTGCCCCACTTGACACAATTTTCCACTGGATATATTGGGACTTGTAGGCAGGAGAAACAACAACATTCCACTGGGATGCAGAGCGCCTGCAGTTGCCACCATTTCTGTCTTTCCCTTCACCTGACTGCAATTAAGGTGGGTTTTTTTCAGCCTTTAGGCAGAGAAATGAGATGTGGAAGCACTAGCAATTTGCAAGATCAGGAGAAACTTAGTTCTGCACACCCTGCTCATAGTAAGCTGCAAGCATGGTTGCTTTCACTCAAATATTTCTCGCAAGCATTCAGCCAGGCATGCTTGGAGTTGCCAGTTCTGAGTGCCATGTTTTAAGAAGGTCACTGACTGACTAGAGTATGTGCAGACCAGGATGATAAAGGGTCTGGAAACAAAGTATAATGAGCAACAGTTGGAATAAGTGTGTTGAACCTGGAAAAGTAGGCTAAATCTAATGAAAACACTGTCACAGAGATGCTGAAGCACATTAAAAAAAGGTAAAGGTACCCCTGCCCGTACGGGCCAGTCGTGTCCGACTCTAGGGTTGTGTGCCCATCTCACTGAAGAGGCCGGGGGCCAGCGCTGTCCAGAGACACTTCCGGGTCACGTGGCCAGCGTGACGAAGCTGCTCTGGCGAGCCAGCACCAGCGCAGCACACGGAAACGCCGTTTACCTTCCTGCTATAAAGCGGTACCTATTTATCTACTTGCACTTGGGGGTGCTTTTGAACTGCTAGGTGGGCAGGAGCTGGGACCGAAAGACGGGAGCTCACCCCGCCACGGGGATTCGAACCGCCAACCATGCGATCGGCAAGCCCTAGGCACTGAGGTTTTACCCACAGCGCCACCCGCGTCCCATACTGAAGCACATTACCCCCCCCCCCAAAGACAGGGTCAGAACTGATAGGTGAAAATGACATGCAATAAGATTTCAGGTAAACATTCAGATAAATTTCCTAATTAGAAATCTTGCCAGAACCCAGAAGGCACCGAATCTTCTCCTTCTGTGGTGGTGGGCACCCATAGAAGCACCCCTTGGATTCTGCCTCTTCAGGCAGCTGCCTCACTCAGTATGTCTCATGGACAGGCCAGCCCAGGTTGCCAGAAAGGAACCAGTTTTGTACTGAAATGATTCGACCTGAACCATATTGGTCTGCCCCAGTTGCTATGCAGCGATGTTGTTTTGGGAAGATACAGAACCTTCCTATAGTAAGTGATAGCTGAGCGTTGGTCTACATGTTACCTTTAACCATGAGAAGTCATTTCCCTATTATTGGCCCTGCCTACAATTTTCTCTGATTACACCACGGGTGTCAAACACAAGGCCCGCGGGCCGAATCTGGCCCGCCAGACCTTGTCATGTGGCCCGTGTAGCCGCCGCCGGCCGCCAGCCTTCACCTTTTATTCTCGCTTTTTTTTTTTTACACAAGAAAGCCGCCTCTTCAGTGCATGCACGGCAGCCTACAAGCCAGAGAACGTCTGCCCTCTAATGGCGCCGGCCGTTCTACACAGGAAACCTCCACTTTACATGCATTCAGGAAACCTCCACTTGTTTTTATATTGAGCGCATGCCATCCTGTGATGTGACAGATCCAACGGCTGCCTGAACCCTTCTCTCCTGTACTGTAAGTCCTACAGATACAACCGGCCCTTTGAGGGTGACCAAACTGCTGATGCGGCCCCCGATGAATTTGAGTTTGACACCCCTGGATTACACAGAGACTTTCCATGCCACTGATTACAGCATCATTTAGAACCAGTGGAAGATAATTTCTATAGGTAATCCACATGGCAAGAGATATTAGGAAAATTTTGCCATGTAGAAGTGGTTCACCACAAGAATAAGGAAACATGCAGGGCAAACGATTGACATGTCATGATTACTGCACCTTAGAAATATCATAGTGATAAACAGAAATGACTTCTAACTAGTGCTCCTGTAGCTTGTACAGCATGAAAAAAGGATATCATCACTGAGTTAGCTCCCTCTTAATAGTGGGCCTTCTCTGTGGTAATAACATTTCCAGGAACCTCTAGTTAACCCCCTTTACCACCCTCCCAGAATGCCATTTGCTGAAACATGACATTTTGGCTGCTATCTCTGTAGACCAGCTTTCACTTTTATAGAGATTTTAGCATTCAGGACTAAGCTGCTGCTCATATCAACCTGCTTTTGCACTTATCACCCACAGACCATCTTGTTTCCAAGAAAATAGAACAAACTACTGCTGATCCCTTTGCAGTATTGGTGCAAGTCTTTCCAGGAACGTGATGAAAGGCATACTACCTGTGTTGCTTTTGTCCTTTCTGAATGTATTCTTGCTTATCATATTCGCAAATGATGTGACATTTTCTAGTTAAGGTAACTAGAATATAAGATCCAGTTCTTAGAATTCCTTAGCCTTGGTAGCAAGGAGATTCCCTGCACTGCAGATTAAATAGTGTGTCCTTTTGATTGTATCTGGTGATTCCATCCTAGCTAATGCTGCTATCAAACATTTACCATTAGCCATCTTCTTGGCACCTTAGTAGATGCTGGCTTAAAAAAGAATTGAAAAAGGCTTGTATCTTTGTCAGGTCTGATTGAAAACCCCAAGATTGTTTGCTTATGGCAGAGTTTCAGATATTTTATAGATACTGTCACACAGGACCACTCACGCCTTCCTAAAGCACAGAATTTAGACCACAGAGTTACTGCTTCTCTTGCCATACTCAAATTACAAAAGTACACCCATTGGTCTTCCATAATAGAGCTAAGCTTTACAATTTATCTGAAAGTGGCTTTGGACACCATGAAGAGAGGGCCGTGTTTTTCTTATTTATTTATTTATTTATTTATTTATTTATTTATGAACAACTTTAGAAACAGCTCAACATTCAGAAAATAAGCAAGCGGTGCAATTTTGTGCCCCTAACAATTTTGCAACCAGAGAAACTGCCCCTGTGTCTCCCCGCAAGCTACACTGCAGCTTTTCTTCTCTCACTCCAAGTGGTATTTCCTTGCCCAGTCCTCCCCAGCTCCCTGCCCAAAGAGAGAGAGGGTGCGTGAGCTCGTAGAGCATTCCAGAAGTAAGTAGTGAGCAGCTGGAAACATAGGTGACTTCTGCCTCTGACAACATGCATGCTTGCCTTTTCATTTTGGGAGCGGTAGTGGTCAGCTGCCCATAAATAGAGCTCTAGTAGAGCAATGGTGGGTCTCTCATTCCTCCTTGAGGCACCACCACTGAGATGATTCTCCATCCCCACGATGCAAAGAGAGATGACGTGTTATCTGTTATTACGTAAGGGAAAGAAAGTCAGTTTTGCTCACATTTTAGTGCAAACTTACCTAATTCAAATGTCCTGAAACAATACACGGACCAAAACGCAGCTCTCCTTCGGAATTCTCACTTCTCCGAACTTTGCAATTCAGTTCTCTGGCCAACAAAATGTGTACAAAATGCATGTATTAAGGGAATGTGTGCATATAAATATATACTGTCAAAAATAAGGTAGAAAAACATATTGCAAGAAAAATGTGATATACTGCAGGGAACTGCTAGGAACAATGTATATATTGGGCAAAATTTGCATGAAAATGCTGATGAATTTTCATGAGGACCTTTTTTATTTAAAAAAAATGCAAACTGATGTGGAAATGTACTTAACATTGGGAAAAAAGGAAAGTGAGAGAAACTGAAATTGACAGATTAACCCATCCACATCTATCACTCCATCAGAGTGTTGCAATCACTTTATCCCATTCTTTATCCCATTCAAAGCTAGCACTTACAAAATTCTGTGACTAGAGAAAATGGCACAATAATGTTTCTTTCACATGCCAGCTTGACATAAATTTTAGCACAGAATGATAATTTACTTTCCCATATTGTGCATGTTGTGTGCACTCTACCAGCATGCAAGTTTGTGAATTCATCTTTAAAAAGACCAGCCCAAGCACAAAATATATTCAGCACCTTTGCCACCAAGAGGAGGTAAAACAAACATTATATTCAGTGGATAAAATAACTAAAAATGGTATTTCATGAGTGGCTGCCCAAATAGATTTTTGTAAGCCTATTTTAACTAGAATTCGTTTTTCCTCCCTTGAAATAATAGCACTGTTAGGGTCAGTTCATATTTTATACTCAAAGTGGTTTGTTCTATTTCTGTTTCTAATATAACATATTAGGGCTTCTTGAGCAGTTAATATGCATCACCATATCTGGTCATTAATTCTTCAAGTCTTCCCTAAACCAGCCTTTTGTGTGTTGAAGAATACTAATACTATTTTGTTAGTTCCCTGCGAATCTCTTCTAATGTACTGCAGGAAAAAATGTGCTACATGACTGATTTTGGCATCTGCGGTATTTAAATTGGCTTATTTTTGCCTTACACAGCTAATAATTTTTATGAGATTCCTATACCAAAACAAATGCGTCTCGCTGTATGTTCAGTAAATCAAACCCATTATTCCTTGTCAGCCCCTTTTATCAACCTGCATTTCCACATGTTTCCCTTAGTAAAGCCTCTTTGAGGTGAAGAAAGTTACCAATGCAGTTTGGCATGGTATATTGAAAAGAAAGAAATAATGGGTACCTTTCATATTTAGGAAAATATGGGGGGGGGGGAATCCAAGTGTTCATAATTAAAAACTAGATTAAATGATATATGTAACCTAAATGGCCTCGGCCCTATGTACCTAAAAGAGCGTCTCCACCTCCATCATCTAGTGTGGACACTGAGGACCAGCTCTGAGGGCCTTCTGGCAGTTAAATCACTGTGAGAATTGAAACTACAGGGATCCAGGTGGAGGGCCTTCTCAGTAGTGGTGTCTGCCCTGTGGAATGCCCTCCAATCAAATAAACAACTATTGGACTTTTAGAAGGCATCTGAAGGCAGCCCTGTTAGGGAAGTTTTTAATAGTTTATGCTTTACTGTGGTTTTAATATTTTGCTGGGAGCAGCCCAAAGTGACCAGGGCAACCCAGTCAGATAGGCAGCATATAAATAAAATTATTATTATTATTATTATTAATGGAAGCATATTCTGGTGGCTCATGTATTTTTGAGAATTTATACATGAATTCAGTTGACTATGTGGGGTCCAGGGATATTGTTAGGGAATGGCCTGAGACCCAGGTCTCTGGTACTGGGTCCCAGATATCCTTTACCTCCTTCTAAAAAACTTTATTTAAATCTTGGGTGACAGCAGGGATTCATAATCTGTGGCCCTGCAGATGTTGCTAGATTTCAGCTTCAATTATTTCTGCCCATTGACCATGATGGCTTGGGCTGATGGGTATTGGAGAACCCAGGTTCCCCATTCATAACTTACAGAGTTGGGTTGGGTTAGCTGCAAAATGCAGTTCTGGTGAGACCCCGCTTAGTATTTCACCATGCTCTCAGACTTACATCAGTTTCTATAAATATAAATCATGATATGCAAATATGTGCCACAGACCTGTGCCCCAAATCTTTTAGCTTCCTAGTGATGAATCTGGTGGGATCAAAACATCTGTTGTGCTTTTCTGGGCTGAATCAGGCATGCTAAGCTACAAGGAAAAGTAAGGATATGCAGCAGCTCACGCCTATTGCAGACGGGATATTTGTGGGATTGAATTCTCATCCCCAAATAGTTAGAAGAATGCATAGTACAGAGAACTTGTGCACTCTGGTGCATTTAATTCAGTGTTGAGTCCCAAGGCTGCCATCCTCCTGGAATGCAGTCGGACTTCCTTTTGAGTAAACATGCATAGAATTGGGCTATCCAACTACAGCCTTCTCTACACATGCTTATTTCACCAAAAGCCACAATGACTTCCAAGTACTCATGAATAGGATTGAGCTGGGAATTAATCTTTAAATGCATGGAAGCAAGTGGTGCCTTACACTGGAGAGAAAACAGGGCAGACAGAGGTAGCTGAAAGGTATGCTGTCAAACCATGTAAACCTCAGATTATTTCACCTGCAAGCAATGGAATCTCATAAAGTTGTGAGAAGATGTTAAATGGGTCTTACGAACCCTTCTGAGGATGGCAACCTTTGTTATCCTTCAGGTATTATTGCATGTAAGTAGTTAGTTTATAGCATGCTGTTCAGAGCACAGTGTGCAGCTGGCACAATACAAACCATATTAATTTCATGTGCATTTTTACTAGGTTGAGGCTCTTATGCACAAAAGAAGCTACCACCCCAGGCAAAATAAAATCCCCTTTATCTGAAGCTTGGCATCCAAAGGTAAATTGACTTCTCTCAGTGCAGTTCCACACCATTACCCAATTTCATGTGAATTTCATGTAAGCACTATTTCCATTAAAAGTCTAAATATTATCTTAATATTTTTGGCAGTCCTACAAACTACTCTGGCTATAAATAACATGATGTTGCGGTTTTGTCTCAAAGGATGGGTGTGTGTTTTAAAGGCTAGAAAGGACTGAATATACTAAGGGAAGAATTCAAGATAGCGCTATGGCAATCATTCCATCAGCACAAGCTTTCCAGCTTTCCAGGTGGAATGATCCCTCCCTCTCCTACCCCTGCCTGCTGCTCTAGGGGTTCTCCTGACACCCCACCCCTGAGAGCTCATTTCAAGGACAGAGCAGCAGAGTGACAGGGCAGCAAGGGGGAAGCCCCATTGTGCTAGCAGAAATCCTTGCACAGGCTTCTACCAGCAAAACAAGTTAGGTGAAATAAAAGTGTTGCATCAAAGGGAAATCCAGATAGCTCTTTCTTCCTCCGTTGATACTTGTTATAAATGTACTGAAAGTTGCGAGGAAGCAACTAGATACATTAGTCAGCGTTTTGTAAAACCCTGTCCTGAATTTATTGCCCCATCTGCAGAAGGTAAATTGGGTGATGGGAACATTTTGGCATCGCCATTTATAGTGGCAGGTATTTCCCCCCCCCCCCTTTTTATTATTTGTATGTGTCTTGCCATAGCAGATGATGTTGTGGGGAGAAAGGTCTTTTTTGCAGTCGAGAGCAGAACTCTTTTGTGATAATGTAGCATCATTTCAGGGCATTCAGGGGGTCTGCATGGAGCTGACATGGCCTCGTTACTGTGCTGGCTATCTCCTACTGATGTCCACTGGTATAGGTGCTGCATCCTTCCACGCTTCAGTGGTGGTCCGTGTTGGAAGCTGATAGCGTGATACCTCTGTATGTAAATAAATACATAGAGCTTGGGTAAGAAGTAGTTTCCGTCTAACTACCATATGCCAGCTTTTCCAGCCTCTATATCTAGCAACAGGCTTCAGGAATAGCATATGCATCTTAGATTCAGAGACCACCATTCATAGCTTCTGCCTGGCTCTAACCATATGTATAATCAGTGGAGCACATTTTAGAATGTAGCAGTTTTAATAATCTGATTCTTTCTAACAGGCAAGATAGAATTTGTTATCATTAACACTAATTGAGATGTAAATTAGAACAGACCTTTTTTAAAAAAACAACAACAATAACCCTCCATCCGTCTTGGTTTGCCACACCTGTGAAGATGTATACAGTTGTTTCCACATGCATACTTGGCCTACTTATAAACCCAAAATGTTTCACTCAGCAGTGAAAGCAGTGTCCCTTCATCAACACATGTCTCTTTTATATGAAAAACGTAGACAGGACCAGCCCATCCATGAGCCAGGGTGAGCCCCTTGTGTCAGCTGGCAATTGACACAAGATAATATCAACAAGGCAGCTATCTGTAAACAAACAATAAAAGTAGTTTCTTTCTCAAATAGGTTTTATCTTAAACAATTGCAAACACAGTAATAAAGAGTCCACTTGTGGTATACCAGACGTCGGTCTGGTAATCAGATGTTTCCTCACTTAAGAGCTTAGTCATCAAGCTTTGTAGTAACTAATATACAAGAGAATAAAGTATGTATAAATGACTTCAAGCAGGGGCATATCTGTCCCCATCTGCATGTTTCCATTGGGATGAGCATAGAAAGAGAATGATGTCCTTCAGTTTGTTAAACAGATCAGGAGTTTGTTAAACAGATCAGGAGTAGTGGCAAATCAGTGCCCCCCCCAGCCTCTCTGTTGCTGTCTTTGCCCATCTGCAGAGCTGCCCACCACCATCTTGTGGACTGCCTGCTACTGTGGTGGCTTCAACTGCCACTGCTACCACCAACTGAGCAGCTGCAACCCCAGCCCAACAGCCACTGCCTAAAATGCTAGGATTACCACTTCCACATTTCCGTTGCAGCAAAGTGGCAGTGACATGCCTAAATGCCTGTCTGGGTTGGCTATGCCTTTATCTGAGGAAGCTCTTTCCTCAGAGCAAGGCGTTGTGATTGGGGTAGGCCTGGAGAATGCCTATCTGAAGCACTGGCGGAGGAAAAGGGGTGGGGGAGAGCCCACCCCACCCTCCGCGGCACGATGTCAGCAGGGTGCCATCGCTGCTGCCCCCCCACACTGGGCACCACACCCCCACAGGTGGCGCACCATGCCCCCAGGACGCACATCATGCCCCTGCGGGCACCATGCCATGCCCCCGGGAAACGCACCACGCCCCTGGGACCCATGCCAGCCATGCCCCTGCCTGCTCTCTGTCACTGATCTGAAGTCACAGTTAACTACTGTGAAACCTTAAATAGCAGAGTGTTTCCACGGCCACCCTGCTCACAATGTATTGTTCCATAGAAGACCCAAGGAGTCTTCTCTAGCCTGCACTGTCACTGCTAGCGGCAAAACCCCCAAAACTAAACTAAAGCAGAAGGAGGCTGCTGAGGTCAGTGCAGGAAGAGGACAAGGCTGGTCAACATTGTCTCAGGCAGAACAATGTTTTGCACTAGCCGTGACTGTAAGAGAGTACAGAAATACAGAGCAAACACTTGTTTTGTGCTTAAAGGTCATCTAAAACATGAGATATTCTGAAGGTAGCAGTTTTGGCTATGCTATGAAAGGAGTTTGATGACAGGAGAAATTCATTGTTATAGAATAAAATTGTCATGCTCTTGTGGCTGTAAAAGTTGCAAATTTTAACTGTTGCAAATGTGCAAACATTTAATGGTACATAACAACAACAAGAACAATCTAGAGATGTAATTTAGGCTGCACTCCTGTAGACTGTTATCTGGAAATAGGTTCCATTGAATTTACTAGGTTTACTAGGTTTTCATATCCTTTTACCCCTGGAATCGAAGTCAAAGAAAGCTGGGTCCACCCCTGTTGAAAAAACAATGAGAAGGATTGTGGAAGATTCACTTGGCTGTTCCATGTTCTTCTAACCTACCAAGGCCACAATCCAGCTAAAATTAAACACTTTTAAACCAATATTAAGGAAAGTTAAGCACACACTTAAACCTCTCCCATTGAATCTAATGGAATATAGAAGTGGTTACAGTTGGCCAGATTGTGCCCAAAATGCTCTTTCTTTTTTAAGATGGGAATATATATACTTATAAGTAGGAAATTTCTGTTTCGTAGCTGTTAAAGCCACTGGGTTTTAATTGTTTTAATCCTGATCCTTTGACTAGCAGCAGATGTGTGGTTTTAGGAGTGGAATTATTCCTTATTCTTTGTAGCATATGTAAAGGTAGAATGAAGTATTTCACTTGTATTAATCACAATCAAGGTATTTAAATAATTCCTTTAGATACTCCAACACAGATTTAGCTCTTGGCTATTCAGTATGCAGTGTGGAGACATTTTCTGGCCTGGCCATTGGCTTTTGCAACCAGAGACCTTTGCAACTCTATCCTGCCCCCGTATCCCATAAAGAAGGCAGGAGAGTTCATAGTTAGATGATTGATGGCTTGCTCGTTTATTAATTTTAAATATTTATACCCTACCTTCCCAAAATGGCCATTCTGGCTTACAAATGTAATTAAACATGAAGACTTGGTTCCAATGGTTTTCTTCTATTAGCAGAAAGACTCTTCTGGTCATCAAATGGCTGTTGTGAACCTAGGAAAAGACTAAGGCATCAAAAAAGTGACTGTAAACCAGTGGTTCTTAATGTTTTGTGGGTCACAAATCTGTTGAAAGCTGTTGACACTCTTTGCAGAAAAAGAGCATCAAGTTTGCATACCCCTTGAAACCTATCAGGTTATGGTTAAGAACCCTTTCCCTCTGTTCATGCAAATTGCACAAATTGTTGAAGCTCTTTCTTGATTTTTGTTTTGGATCACTTTATATAGCTCCAGCTCCTTACTGTAACAGAGCCCCTGATGTTTTGTGATGCTGCAGTGCAATAATTTTCTAGCTACCGCTTACCCAAGAGTTCACAGAACCACACTAATGTATTTTCTCTTTCAGCTCATGGTTCTTTGGATCCAAGCCAAGCACATTAAAATACAAATGGAAAGAGAACATTAAAAATTTGTGAGGGGGACTACATAACTTGTCCTAGGTCATGAGTTTGGATTGTGATAGAATGGCAGAACCTCTTAAGGGCAAAATCTCTTTAGGTAATACTCCACCTCTCCAGCTCTAGAACGGATAAATATAATTTCCAAGCCTAGTAGAATGTTGAGAGTACTTACCAAACTCACCTCTACACACACTTTATAACAGAGCTCTGCTCAAATGGCCCTCAATATTCTCCACCCTTATTCTGAGTAGAGAATTCTATCCTGGAGGAAATAAAATTCTCTTTCTCTGGAATGGGTATCATCATTAGAAATTTTGTTAACACGCCTTTTTTTTTGTCAGTTGTTTTTTTTGGGGGGGGGGGGTCAGCTGCCAGGTCTAACACTGAGTTTTACTGTGGCATGGCAGTGCTGTTGAGTGGTAGCCACCAGGAAAAAATAGGAGAGAATATCCAGACAACAAGTGAATTTCCTACCCCCACCCCCTGGAATGGGAGATTTTTATTTTTTATTTTAAAAAGAAACATGTATTAAGAGAAATTTCAACTCCATTCTATAAAACAGTGACCCTTTCTCCCCAAAACCAACAAGGTTGTTCCTGTAGTGGGGAGTCACTTAAAGCTTTTCCTCGCAGAAATGGTGGTCCACATTTTAATTCTGTCCTGTTGCATGTGACTATTTGACATGTATAGGTGACATTTGTCATGGTACATGATTCAACATATAAAATTCAAGACTGAAACAGTCCCTCTTTGTCTCTGTTACACGTCTGAAGTTCTAACAAGGCAAGACCATTTTACAAACAGGTTACATTGTGCTTGATGTGAAAACCTTTGGAAACATAGAATTATCTTGTAATGTTTTCACTGATACTGTAATCAGCTAAAGGACAGGCACATATTTTATTACAAAAACAAGCAGTAATTCTGCTCAAGAGTTCAGAGAAAAAGAGAGCAACTTGACAGCCCTGAACTACTTAAAGGAAAAGGGATAGACTGAAATGGAATTGTACAAAACAAGGCTGTCGGCTTTTGTGGCAGTCACACGAAGATCCCCACGGTTGTTGCAGTTTTTCAATTTCAAATAAGTTTCAGCATTTGGACTTACTCAGGAGACCAATGTCGCTGTAAATCTAGGCAGATTTCTGTAGTATTTGGGGAATATTGGTTAGAAAGAAAAAGTCAAAGACTTCATCATTCATCATTAAACAATGAACTGAAATGAAATGGTGATTAATCCAATATGATAAATATTAAATTTTATGTTAACGTACTAGACACTTTTAACTGTGCAGATTTATTTCCCTTTGCAAAGTTTTTACCACACTGTTCAAAACTTTATAACTGTAGTTCTTTTCTAAGAGTAAAACTTACTAATGGCACATTCCCCAAGGTATATTTTATTCCCAAGGACAATGCTTGGAGATTTTAAATATTAATGCATATTAAACAGAGACTTTTAAAAATTTAAGCAATATCCACTGATTTTGAAGGGCAATATCCACAATCACAATTAGCTATTGGATTGATGGGTTTTTTTATAACAGCAACTTCCACTGCCAAGCACACATGGATCCTATATTAATTGAATTATTAAAATTATTTAAATCTGCCAACTCATGCTAAAGAAACTCAAGGCGGCTTAAAATGGAAACAAAAACAAAAACAATCACTAAAGCACAGAAGCAATGAATAACAAATACAAGCCAGCAGCAGAAGTGCATGATCTCCAATATAGTGTCACAAATGGTCCCATATACTCCCAGAAATAAAAGGTAGTAGTTTGCAATTCTCCAGCTAGGAGTTTGAAAGGCTTGCTAAAGGGACCACCAACTTGCTTCAAATGGTAGGGGACCCTAAAGTAGGAGCTTTGAAGCATATCACCCACACCCACACCCACACATATATATGAGAGATTCAGTTCCACTAAGGTGATGCTTATTCTTTTTTGTTATTTTCTACTAGTGCCTGGTCATTCACTCACTTCCACATGCATGTGTGTGTGTGTGCACGCACACACACACAGACAGGATTGGGAGTGGAAAGCTGAGGAAAAGACTGAAGAAGCGGATCATATTATTGTGTTAACAGGTTTATGCATGATGCAGTACACTTCTCTGACAGAACACAACAGATTGAGGCTGCAATACTCAGTGAAGTTTGTGAAACTTACTTTCAGTAGAGATGCATAGGATTGTACTGTAAGGCTGTGTTTCCTGTACCCGTGGACTGGGAAGTGAGGTCTGTTGAACTTAATGGGAGTTAGTGCAGTATTAAACCAAACAGTCGCTCTAGCACCATGATTGGCCTCTCTTCTCCCCATGCAGTCCCTAAATCTGCTTTGGGGAGGATTTATTCTTGTGCAATGGCACAACCTAACTACTCCTACATGGAATTCAACCCTACTTTGTCTAAAAGAGTTCATGGCACTTTAAGACTTCACAAGTTTGCTGAGGCAAGCAAGAAGGCAGTATCATCTCAGATGGAATTTATTCATTCATTTGCTCACTCTCTGGAATCCCATTCTCTTTGGTATATATCACATGGCTATATATCACAAGAATTTTTGAAAGAAAGGATCCTGTGGTGTTGATGTATTTGGGTTCATGTTGGATCTCAAGGGATATGTTTAGCAGTCTGAAAGAACTGATTGTGTACCATTTGGCATTATGGAAGTTGAAGAAGATTCAGGATTTTTTTCAAAGCAAGTTAGATGGCTGCAGGATATTTGTTATGGAATTTATAATGAGTCAAAATTGTCCAGATGATAAATTCTATCATCAGTATATCTCAGGTGCAACAGAGTATTGTGCTTTCTGTTACTTACCTTCCAGTTTTCCAACATGGTCACAGGGACCATTTTTGCTGTCATAACTATTTGATTTTTTCCAAACCAAAGTAAGTCTCTTATCACAGTCTTTCCTATTTTAAATTTGCTGTGCTGTAGTTGTTTACCTAATATTCAGATTCATGTAATGTCCATACTCAATTTATTTAATGAAGCTATACTTAATCTGATTAATTTTATTCAGTTAGCTTTAATTTATTCACATGTTTAATTACTGAAGAAAACTAAGCAAAATAGTAAAATGATTTCAGGGATATTTTTTTTATTTTTTATTTTTTGGTAAGCAAGCAAGAAAAACAGTGAAGACAGCCAAGGTGACAAGGTCTCTGTGTTTTTTCCAGACATGTTTGTGTGTGACCCAGATTAAAGACAAACAACAAATTGAATTGGCAAACAACAAATGAATGAATTCATATCAAAACAACAGAACACTGGCTCAAAGGCCCCCAACAAAAAGAGGCAGACAGGTAAAATTAGGCTACAAGCTATTACATACCCCAGGAGTGGGAAACCTGCCCCCTCCCCAGATCTGGTGGACTCCAATCAGCCACATGCAGCATGGACAAAGATCAGGGATGATGGAAACCATAGTCAAGGAACATGTTTAGGGCCATGCCTGACATACCAACATACGTTTACAGCAAGGACTGTCAGCATGGTACCAGTGGAGCCCACAGAGGCTTTCCCTGGTACCCATAGGCTTTCCCCCCACATTGAAAATAGGTGTCAAACAAGCATTCTCTTGTAGCCAGTAATATAGCTGTGTTGTGTCCATGGTTATGGTGCAGGAAATTTTTGCCCAACGTGGGGGTCGAACCCACAACCCTAAGATTAAGATTCTTATGTTCTACCAACTTAGGTAACCCGCAGCATTATCCATATCTGTAAAAAAATATAATCTATTAATAACATCCCATATGTATTTGCATGTGTGTTTGTTGCAGGTGACGATGTTTTTTTCCATCAGTGCTACCGCCTGCCCCTTCCCCGTTTCTGCCGTTATGTTGCATTGCTTACTGATTAAACAATGCATTCATAAGAACAAAGTATAACTAGAATATAGCATGCAACAGTTACATACTTTTCACCTTCAGTGAGAAAATGAAGCCACCAGAATGATGCTAGTCACTTTAACATGGGAGGGGTGGTGGTAAATGGCTTGTGATTACACTGAAGAGCAAAAGTAAATTAAATAGGACTCTAATAGATTACAGGAAGACAGATGTGCGTTCTTTTCCTCCCAAAGCAGGTTCATGGATTGTGCACTTGCTTAGTCTGCCTGACATTTAGATTTTGCACAAATTCAGTGGTTTATAAGAAAAGCATCTGTTGTTGGAATTATAATAGCAGCTGGATACGATAGGAATGGGGAGAAAAAGCCTTAATTGTTTTCAGGAAGTGTACAAGAATGCCAATGAATGGACTTTCATTCAGTCCATAGGCTGGAATTCATAATATTATTAAATTTTCCTGTTCCTAAGGGAATCTTCTACATTGAGTATTTCAGATGTGCGACATGAGTTTAATAAAAAAAAAAGTGACTTCAGATGTCATAAATCAAGAGATTAAACGTAAGCTACATTCATGGAAAGAATGCAGTATGTATGCCTACTGCCTTAAATTGGCTATTCTCAATCTCAGAGTCACTGTTCAAGGCAACCAAGTCACTCTGCTGAGGCTTAAGCTGATCCATAGGATGGGCACATAGGCTTAAATTTTTTCATTACTGGGCTCAAGTTTTCATTTTTAAATTCTGGCTTGTGTTGGTATCATGCTTGTGGTATATACTTCATGCCACTTCATAGAATCATAGAATCATAGAACTGTAGAGTTGGAAGGGACCCTGAGGATCATCTAGTCCAACCCCCTGCAATGCAGGAATATGCAGCTGGTCCATACAGGGATTGAACCTGCAACCTTGAGTGTTATCAGCACCATGGTCTAACCAACTGAGCTATCCAGGCTCACTTATATCCTTGAATATTGCTACACAAAGCAGGCAAGTAAAACACTTTATAATACTGCTATATTTTAACAAGCAAAGCAGGTAAAAGTGAAATTTATAAACAATTGTTCATTATGTTTGTGCCACTTAACCTGTGGACTCTGAAAGGGAAACAGTGATTGATTGAGAACAATCCTTGAAAGTAGGCCTATAATTATAATTTGGAATCAATTATATGAAAAACGTGTGCAGTTTTATAGGCAGCACAATTTTAGCCTGTGATAAACATGAGAGAAAAATTGGAAGTTTGAAGTAGTTTCCTGCGTTGTTTTCTGCTGTGTCCTGTATTCATTGTGTGCAATACTTTTTTCTGCACTATTGCAGTTCACCTTCTACCAAAAACTACTCCATTAGTCTAAATGATCATTTTGGCAAAATTATGTGGCATAACTAATTTGTTATGTATTGTGCTGTCATTAGGTTACTCCACCACATTCATTTCAATGCACCGACTCGGACCCTGCAATCATCGTCTGAAGCTCTTCTTTGTGTATTTCCTCCATGTAAGGTGGATAGGGCAGAAACACAACAACGGGCCTTTTCTGCAGTGGCTCCCCACTTTTGGAATGCTCTCCTCGGGGAGGCTTGCTTGGTACCTTTGTTACATATCTTTAGATGCCAGGCAAAAACATTCCTCTTCTTCCAGACCTTTAGTTGTGGTTCGAGGACCCGATCCCCACGTAGTGGAATGAAAACACACGGACACGTGATGTAAGGTTAATGGGCAAGAAAAGGCCACAACTTTATTGATTACAGCAAGTGAAAAGGTATTGGCTTAGGCATTGGATCACGTCAGTTGACTCCACCCACTCGGAGAGGGGTGAGTCTAAAAGGGGGGTTTATTCACCATTAGGTGGAGCCTGTTGATGCTAATCCAACTATAAGCTCTCCCCTGATGTCACCGAGGGTCGTGCCATGGCCTCCCACCACACAGGCATTGGACAGAATACACGACCGCCAGATTCCTTTAACGGAATACCCAAAATTGAAGGCGTAGGCGATGGCCACACCTAGCCCTTCCACACATCACAAACACATTATTCCAGTGCCTAACCTACCCACCAATACTGAGAAAGTTGTGACGATTACTGTGAGGTAGGCGAAAAAACCACAAAGCCTAATGCCAAATGGAAAAATTCCTACCAGGCCCCCCGGACAACCAGGGCGACCAACCTAAGGTCCATAGCAAGGCCAAGAGAAAACTGAAACCCTGAGCTCTAAGGGAGTGGAGGGTGGGTGACTCGCAACGGGACGGTGAAAAGTGAGGGCCGCGTGGCTGGTGCAGCAGTGAGTTAAGCTGCAGTCCACGCCCCTTCCAAGGCACCTGATTGGGTGCTTGCCCGTGGGCGTGGTGCGCCAGCCAGGTAAGTGGGTGGCAGGGGGCTAACACCCCCTGCTTGAGGTGGAGCTCGGCTCCCGCCCACAACCCCTCCCCTCATTTGCAGGAGGAGAGGCTTTACTGAATAATCTATGGCTTTTTAAATTGTGGGGTGGGAGGTATCGTTTTTGTTTGTTGCTATGCTGTGCATTTTTGTGGTGTTATATTGTAAACTGCCCTGTGATCTCTGGTTGAAGGGCGGTATAGAAATTTAATAATAATGCAGCGAAGGAAACTCAAAACAACTGGAGGGGATGTAATAGTTTGCAGACTGAAAGCAGTAACAACAGCAAATACCAATTGTTGGATTGATTTGCGTTCCAGACATGGGATGAATAAGCAAACACTGGAAATTTCTGCTCCTGTTTCATTGGAATTCTCAGACATCCTTCATACTGTGCATCTGAAGGAATTACCACTTTGTCATGTTTAGCTTCTAGCACTGAAGCATGCCTCCTCAAATGTCTATGTTGTGTGCATTTTCTGCTCAGGTCCTTAGACCTATTTGACTGGCTATCAATGTCATACTGTTCACTCATTGCTTAGTTTTACTCCACCCTCAATTAGACAAACAGAAACAGTTTCACCCTCACCCTGAACTAGATGTTCCCCAGCTCCTATCAGCTTTTCCCTGGGGGCAGGGGGCAGTTTAAAGCTGCTCCACAACCTTTTTTTCTTTTGTTTAAGTGAGCACCGGTTTCAGTTCAAGTTGAGCCTGTCCCTTTTGTGCAAATCAGGCTTGATGCAAATGTTCCTCCTTGCCTAACAAATCCCAACCCATTTCCCCATCCCCCCCAATTTGTAATAAAGTTAGGTCACATTTATTGTTTACTATCACTGAACTGTTTTGGGTGAGCCACAATGCCCAGAGCAAGAGGCCTGACAATGCCACACCCTTAAAGCAAGTATTAGACTTTCTCCCCTTTCTTTTTCTGTGTGCCACATTTGAATCCCATCATTCATGAGATCATATGGGAGTTGGGGTTATGCCCACCTCCAAGTGAGAGTGACTGGGGCAAAGATACCCACTGAGTTGCATTTGTCTTGTCCACATCTGGCTATTTTACAGTCTGTGTGAATACATTCACCCATTGCCACGTCTTCCCATGCAGTCGCTGTGAACTTTATTTAACGGGACACAACAAGGAAGGCTTGTGACATTTCCAAGAGTGGACCTTTTGGTCGTCTGATAGCAGCATCCTGTAGTCTTCTCATGCAACACCCATTACAAGCTCTGAGCTTTACTTGCAGAATGGATGCCACGAGATTGATTTAGAAAAGAAGGAAAAGATAGCCTTTCCATTTGGTGCATAACTTTTATGTACTCATGAATTTTACACACTTATGCTCAAGTGTATAGAAGTGGCTATTTCTGGGTAAATTATGCAGCACTGAGATTCATTAAACCACTCCCCAATTCCCTGCCACACTAAACAAGGCCCATTAAACGCCTAATGGTGTTTGTGGCCAACAACATTAAAGCTAGAATGAAGGGAGGAACTCCTCTGCTTCTCGAAGGTCACCGTATATGATAAGGATGGCTGGGGTCAGTTAATTTCAACTATCAGTTTATTGTATCAGGGATTTCAAGCGACAATTTACTGTATTATTCACATAGTATACATTCACCATGGCAACAAGAGCAACCAGTGGCCTGGATGCTGGCTTTAAGATACGGAATGTGGAAAGAAATAGTGTGAATTTTTAACACTTAACACTGCACTAAATATGAAATTAGATTTGGGACACGGTTTTCCACAAGGAATTAAAATGCACACCAGTGACTGTGGGCAAGTAGCATTCAATATTGGCACAAGCATTCTAAGGTGTGTGTGTGTGTGTGCATGTGTGCACACACACCCCTTCTCCATAGGCAACTGTAGAGAATGCATCTGTGCCCATGGTATTACACACTCCACAGATTCCTAAAGTATATATTTTTTCACATACAGTTGCGTGTTGAGGTCCCCAATACACCCCAAAGGAAAACACAATTGACACTTAATTTTTGTTTAATTTTTTTGGCATAATTTTGGCCACAACTTTATTCAAATACAGCAATGTGAGTGGTTGCTTAGGCATTGGTAGCACTAATTGCCCCTGCATGGGGACAGCTCTGACATTCGCACCCCCCGCGAAGTCAGGAAGAGTAAGTCACCTGGGGAGAGAGACGGGACTGGGAACCATGCCCCACCTCTCCCCAGCATGCTCCCAGGGGCTTGCGTGGCCCTAGCCCCTTGCCAGGGGGTTTCGGACAAAACCATGGGGGAGCCCCTGGGTTCCTTTAATGGTAAAACCCTTCAGCAGCAGCATTTTGGAGGGGCAGGCACAGCCGAATCCATACCCCTCCACCAGCAGCAGCATTTTGGGGGGCAGGCACAGCCAAATCCATACCCCCCCAGCAACCAATTCCAGACCAATGCCTAACCGCAAACCTTACAAGTTGTGACGATTTGCTACGCGGTAGGCGAAAACCAAGTGGCACACACTAATCAGCCAAATGGCAAAATTCCTACCGGGCCCCTGCCCCAAAGCAGACGACCCCATGACAGGCAATAGCAAGGTCAAGCAAACAGCCTAACATTAGGGAAGGGAGGGCGGGTGATCCGAAGCACGCAGCGAAAGAGGACGTCCGTTGCTGTGTGCCTTGTATTTAACAAATAGGGCTGTCGATCACTAAATGGCAACATGTAATTTTCCCCGGTAACAGCCCGCCCCTGCTTACGAGTTGGCCAAACCATCTGCCCAGAAACAGCAAGGTGTCTTGGAATCCCCAACCGCAACACGTGCTCTCTGTGATGGAGAACATGCTTTCCTCCAGATAGCCTATTTATTGAGCTTTGTCCTGATTTGCTTATGTGGATGTCAGATTGTATTTAGTCTTCACTGAGCATTTGTTCCAATCTGTTTGTGGGGAGGTTATACAACAATTAGCATTCATCTTGTGCTCATTTTTATTTGCTTTCAGGGTGTTTATACAACTTCCTATTAATCAGTTGTCCATTCCACACTTGTCAATGCATTTCCCCATCACTTCTCTAATGGCAAAAGGACCGTTTCTTTTTTTAAAGTGGATTTGCTGTGCTAGGGAGACAATGCGGTTTAATTGTGCAAACAAAGGTTTCCCGTTTTGCACTTGAATCTCTCATCTCTTGCTTTTCTTTCCACTCTTCTATTTTGTCTACCTTCCATTCTCTATTTAAATTTAGATTGTAAGTGCCTTGAAGCAGAGATCTTATCTTTTTATGTTTCTCTGCAAAGTGCCATGTTCAATGACAGTGACTAAACACGGCAACAAACAAACAAACCCCTTGAGCAAATACAAAGTGTGTGCATGTATTCTCTTTTTTTTATAAGTGGCAAAGCCACTGCTACATAACCAATTTAATCTTTGAGCTATATGCCAGATATGGGAATTTAAAAAGTGATTTGCAATGTGGGAAATCAGGGGAGCTGAAATTTCAGGGGAGCTGCTTGCAACTTCGAAGTAGGGAAAATATGTGCATGCTTTAAACTAAAGAGAACCAGGTACACGTCTACATTACCCTGATGTTTTGAAAATACAGTGGTACCTCGGTTTAAGTACTTAATTCGTTCTGGAGGTCCATTCTTAAGCTGAAACTGTTCTTTTTTTTAAAAAAAATAATTTTTATTAAATTTTCCATTTTAACAATCCAATCAAATCACATTAAGTATTCCAAATTATACAAATACATATCATATAGTCCAAATATTCTGCCAAATTATAAATTTTTGTTGGGGCTTCCCATGCTTCAAGTTCAGTGAGGTTCCAATCATCTTATGTTTCTACTGCCTTGAGTTTCCAATAGTTCCTTCTTTAAATCTTCCTGTTGTTATCCTTCTTCTTTCGTGGCCTCTGAGTTGTTTCCACAGGCGAGTTGAAATAAACAATAATGCGCTTCTGTGTGAAATTTGTATGACTCTCCTTTTTTTTTTTGCAGCTGGTAAGTCTGTTATTTGCAGAATGTCCTCACATGCTGGTGTTTATGCCGAATCAATCCAAAAGTCCTTCTCTGGTGGCAGACGCCATCTTCACTCAGTTCCGATGAAATAAAATCTGGGCGTTTGCTCGTTAATTTTCTCAGACAGGTTGCATCAAACATTAATCTTTCTAGGGGAGATTTGCCAAATCGGACTTGAAGTACAGATATAACAACAAATTAAGAGCTCACCTCCCCGCAACTCTTTCTTATCCCATAATGGCGGATCCCAATTAAAGAATGCGTCACATCACCCTTCTCAGAATCCGTCCAAAGTTTTTTGATGTCTCTCCAGCGGCTAACGAGATCCTACTTCTTTCTAATATCAATATTTGGAGAGTCTTTTATCTTCTTTCAAACGTTTCAAAAAACAAAAGCTTTAGTTATATAGTATTATTATTTCCACACAGTTTATATTTTCCCATCTCACTTGCTGTAAATAATGTAAACGGTTCTTTGGGGGGGGGGTTGTTAGGTATTATCGTAGTAGAAAAAGAAAAAGTTTTATCCCCCCTCCTTTCCATTCCGTTCCAACATACCGGCTTAGATGTTATTCTTAGATGTTATCTTTCTTCCTCTCCTTCACTCTTGGCACCTCAGTGGCTGGCTTAATTGGCAGATTAATTACCCCTTCTTCACTTGAAGTATGTCCAAGAACTTAAATCCAATTTTTTATCTTAAGAAATGGAACTAGGTGCGCTCGCGGAGACAGCGTCCAGGAGATCCAAACTCCCTCGGGGGCTTTCCATCCAGTGCCCCCACCCTCTCCTTCTTTATGAACTCGGGGGTGGTTTGTTGGGCACCGCGGATGAGGCTGCATCTTCCCTTCCACCGGGAAGAATTTGGGAGGCTGATTACTCCCATCTCAGCCTCTAAATTACCTCGTGGGAGCTGGAGAGATGGTATTGCTGTCCATCTTCCGTAGCGCCCCTAGCGGAGCCAAGCTGAAACTTTTCTTAACCTGAAGCACCACTTTAGCTAATGGGACCTCGTACTGCTGCAGCCCTGCCACTGCACGGTTTCTGTTCTCATCCTGAAGCAAAGTTATTAACCCGAGGTACTATTTCTGAGTTAGCGGAGTCTGTAACCCGAAGCGTCTGTAACCTGAAGTGTATGTAAGCCGAGGTACCACTGTACAGCAAAACAGAATGTTGATGGGAAATGTTGATGCCAGTGGTTGAGCACATGTTACGCATGCAAAAATCCCCCAGGGTCAATCCCTAGTATCTCCAGATAGGATTTCTGTTTGAATTATGGGGTGCTACTGCTAGGCAGTGTAGATGGTACTTAGCTATGTGGGCCAGTCTTCGGATGCATTGTGGGTGCGGGGTTGATAAACTCGGGAGCACCCACCTTCCACACTCTGATTGCTAATCTGAGTGACAGGGAGATATTTGCCTGAATATGCAAAGCTGAAACTTTGGACAGGGAGTAGAGACACACACATGCATGCTTCACCACCAACAATGTTACACTGACACCAATATTGTGCTTCCCACTGTACACAGTGTTGGAACTTGATTGGTAGAGGTGACAGTTTTAACCATTTTTAATTTTCACTGCTATGGTATCAGATCTCCCATATCTCAGACAGGCTGAAATAGATATATGTGGAAATGCCTTTGGGGGGAAATGTGAAAAAATGAACTTTTAATAATATTAAATAAAATTTACTGAATGATTCCATTTTTCCATTAAAGTCATTTTAATTAGGGTGCATTTATTGAAATCCTGACATAATTCTTGGTATTTAAGGCTCCATTATATTTAGATGTCATATCGTAAAAGCTTAGCTGGCATGTGCATTTATTGATTTCCAAATTTCATTGTATTTAATATTATCTTAGAAGCTAATTAATCTTTGAATCCCTCCTTATGAATAGTGTCTGTACTAATATAACTTTGGATTTGTGACCAGGAATAATAAAAAAAACCTTGGATTAGGAAAGTATTTCACTGATTACACCATGTGGTATACTCACGCTGTTCAATTAATTTCATTTCAATGTTTTACATATCAAATCTGTTCATCAATCATGATGCTGAAATAAGGAGCACATACATATTTTGCAAATTTCAGCAGTCTGCAACTGTATATGCTAGCCTTCACAGTTGTTTGTTGAATCAGTTAAAATGTACACTCTAACGAACAAGATGGCTGTCATAATATGGTTCAGATGTCTTTGGAAGTAAAATGGTTGGAGCATCATGTCTTCAAGATTCTGATTATTTTGCCACTAAAAAAATGGTTTCCTGTTTCTGGTTGGATGATGGAATTATTTTAAAATTAGTTCTATGTAGTTCTGTGGTAGGGTACATGCTTTGAATGCAAATTATCTTTGTTACAGTCTTGTGCATCTCTGAGTAGGGCTGGGAAAGGTTCCTGGCTGAACCCCTTGAGAGCCATGCCAGCCAGTGTAGACTATAAATAAAGTGCCATGGAAGTCTCCCTGGGAAAGCCTATCGCAGAGCTGGAGTGCCACTACCAAAAAGGCCCTTTCTTTGGTAGCCACCACTCCCAATTCACTTGACAGTGGCACCCAGAGCAGAGATGCAAAATAGAATTTTAAGGTAGGGTCTTAAGGTAGGCATATGTGGGAAGTAATATTTATAGGTTAAAACGAGCACTTTAAATTGGACCAAAGAAGCCAGCACAGCTGTAAAGCAATGGTGCAATATAATCAGAATTTACCCTCTGGGTAAACAATCCTGCAGCCCTATTTTGTACTGTTTCCAGTTTCCAGACCATATAATTCTGTAAATTATCTTCATCCAGATATGGCTGCAGCTCCCCAGAGTCGTCCGCGACTGGACCTAACAGTCAGGTGTCCCTTTACCTTTACCATATCAGCTGGCTGATAAAGCCACAGAAGCTACTTGACAATGACAATTGTCCAAAAGCACCATCAAATTGTGAACTGGACCCTTTAGGGGAAATGCAACCCCTTAGAGAACAGGTTGAGTACAATTTACCTGAATGGGTAATCTACTCACCAGCAGTATCTCTAACTTGCCTGGAATGAGTATCAGATGGTTTGCTTTCATCCAGTCCACCCACAAACTCACTTATGTCTGATGGAAATGGGTGTCATCCAGAAACTGGGACAAACCTAAATAATTCATCCCATTTATTTATCAGATTCAGAGTTTCTCTCAAAAAAGAAAAGTCAATTCGTAAAATATGCTCTCTTTTCCTGGAATTATCATATAAATCCTCACACTTCCAAAACAGAATAGTCACTTCTGAGTCTTGGGTCATAGGCAGTCTTATCCCTTGCATATAAAACAAGGCTTGCGGTGGAATTCGGCCTATATATTTTAAGTTGCCACACAGATGCCAGTGTTTCCTAGCTAAGAATAAAACTGTGGTCTGCACTGTATAACCTTGCACTCTGTGGGGAACATTTCCACCAGCTGTACAATCATAGCAGCCCAACTGTTTTGATTAGTTGGAGCAATGGTAGTTTTGCAGGTGCAAAAGGAAACAAGCAATTTCCTAAATTCTTTCAGCATTGCAGAGAGGGTCATCAGCCCTTAGAATATTGGGTAGATGTATCAACATTATTTTGTTAATATATAAAGCCTATCCTGCCTTGAAGGTTCTGGAAGGGCTACAGTTCAAAGTCACAAATAAGGCCCTAGTTGCATTTTACGTTTATTTAAAGCACTATCGCACCACTACACACTTCATCCTGGAAACTGTGGTTTGCAAATATATGTGTATTCATAGCGGAGAACATTATGTTTTCAAAAGAAGTACAAACGTTTGGCATGGTAAGGTCATGTGCAAAGCTGCCATGAGTATCCTTCTGCAACCTAGTGCTCTGAATATCTTAGGCATGGGCAAGAAATTTGATTCAGTTTGCATGTAAAACTGATTCTATCAGACTTGCACTTTCTGAATCAATATGAGCACTGAAGCACAGCCGTCCATTTATACTTTCCTGAATTTTGTGATGCAGCTCTCCGACCAAACAGTGTTTACAAAATGCAGGTATGGGGGGGGGGAGTGTGCATGGAATGAATATATTAATAAAAATGACATGCAAAAATGCATTATATTAGGATAAAATACTTGCAAAAACTATACATTAGTCAAAACTGCACATAACAACGTATGTATTAGGAGAAATTTGGAAGAAAATGCTAACAAAAATTTCATGAGATTTTTTTTTAAAAAAGAACAACAACTGCAGAAATGTACAAAACTGAATTTATGTCCAGAAATTTGAAAAACAGAGAGAACCAAAACTCACATGTCATTTCACCTCTGGACTCTATACATATTTATTTAGAAATACATCTCATGGAACTCAATGGGCCTTGAAGAGGAACCATAACTCAGTGGTTGAGCACATGATTTGTTTGTAGAAGTTCCAGGTTCAGTCCCTGGGATATACATTTAAAAACACACAGATTGGGTAACAGGTACTTGGAAAGGGCTGTATCTTGGAAAGTCACAGTGGACAATAATGGGCAAGGTAGCAAATAGCCTGATCTGGTGTCATATAGCTTCCTATGTTATTTGCAGTGCCATTCTAGACATATTTCCACAGAAAAAAGTGTCACTATGTCCAACAGGGCTTACTCATAGCTGAATGTGCCTGGGATTGCAGTCTGATGCGTTCCTTGGGAGTAAGCTCCAGTGGACCTATTTGAGAGTAAACATGTTTGTGCTCCCAGTTAGTTACTAAGCATGTTCCGCTATAACAAACTAGCCATCATAAACTCTGTAGGATTTACTTCTGAGTATGCAGGTGTTAGATTGTGCTAAGAAAGTCATAGATGTCTGGCCTAGGACGTAGGCTGCACTGGGTTTGTATATTTTCAGAGGGATTTAATTTATTTTGAATATATCACTGATGACTGGAGGCAAGCTGCAATCACCATTCATTCTTTGGTGAAATCACATTCGTTTACTACTAAAATATTTATTGATCTCTTAAGCAGTAAATCATAGTGTACTTGGTTTTTTGCAGGATATATATTTTATGAATATGGTGGTGATATTAAAGATCAGCACAAAGATCTAGTGGATAGAATGTACTTGTTATTATTATTTTTAAAAAAAATATTCTTAGAAGATTGTACATATTCATCAAACTCTGCCTATGCCTTGTTACAGCCTGTGGCATTCCATATTTTGTCAGTTCCCATGAATACATACAGAATAAATAAGACGTTAAAGAAAGGCAAGGACTCCTGGGATGTTTAGTGTGATATTTTTCCTTAATTGGCAAAGAAATAATGTTGTAAAGTTGATGTATTTGGTTTTCACTGGTTCTGTGAACTGAGTCACAGATTTCTGAGAAGGAGAGCATTCTGTTATGTTTTAGAAACAGAAGAATGCTACCTACTTCAGATGTTTTTAGACATCCTCTCCCTTCAAAAAAGATCCACAACCTAGGACTAGGTTGCAGAGTTTTGCTACTGATTTGGTTGTTCATACATGACTCGTTCCATAGTGCTTAATAATCACAGAGATTTTTTCCCCAGGTCTATAATCAACCAATTTTTTTGAAATTACTCAACTCAGAGCGGCTGTACAATGTACATGGTTATTGCATTAGGCACTGCTACCCCAGTACACTCCAGTGTTTCCTATGCATTTTGGAGCTGTTGCACTCACGCCTTGCTTGTGGACTAAGCAGAAGAAGACCTGCTGGATCAAGCTAATGGGCCATCTCGTCCAGCATCCTGTTCTCACGGTGGACATCCAAATGCCCATGGGAAACCCTCACACTGCACCTGAGCACAAGAGCCCTGTTCCTTTCTGTAGTTTCCTTCAACCAGTTTTCAAAAACATTGCTATCTCCAACCGCGGAGGCAGAGTATAGCCATTATACACTTTCCATGAGCATCTGCTTCGCCACTGTGAGAACAGAATGCTGGATTACATGGGCCTTTGGCCTGATCCAGCGCAGCTTATCTTTTGTACTGATCTGCCAATAAATGCTCATTTTCATGCAACCCTTGTCTTGCTAGAAGAATATGAATTAGCTCTCAGTAACGATGCGGTTGATTCTTGCTTCTCACCTTTCCAAGTCCTGTTAATTTTCCCTTGTTTCTATTCTTTTTCAAAACAATCTGTATTTGAAAGTCTTTTTACTTCCCAGTTCCTATCCTCTCCCTCTGCAAAACATAATTCCCTTAGTGCTCCAATTGCAGCCGAACCTCTGTTGTATTGCTTTCCCTTCCCCACACATTTCTCTGCTTTTCTTCTTCCAAATTAGCTTCACAAATATCTTGGTGGCAATGCATGTGGAAGGACAGTATTTGAGGGAAGATAAAAAGGGGCTCCGCCCCCTGCTTCAACTCCAGGGCTGGCGTGCCACGCCCCTCCGTGGTTGGGCACCCAATAGGGAAGCTCGGCAGGGGCGTGGCTTGCTGTTCAAATGCAGCCGCGCCAGCCATCCCCACCATTGCACACACATTTTCTTCGAGTCACCCACCCTCCACTCCCTTTAGATTAGCTGTTCCTGAGACTTTGCTATGGACCTCTGGTTGGTCGCCCTGTTTAACCAGGGGGCCTGGTAGGAGTTTTTTTCAATTGGCTAAATTGGCCCGGCCTCTTGGTTTTTTTCGCCTACCTCGTAGCAACCGTGACAACTTTCGTGGTATTTGGCGGTTAGGCATTGGAATGTGTTGTTGGTGTTTTGGGGGGCAAGGTGTGGCCATCGCCTTCCCCAGCAATTTTGGGTATTCCGCTAAAGGAATCCGGCGGTCGTGGATCCTGTCCGATGCCCGTGTGGCGGGGGACCATGGCACGACCCTCAGTGACATCAGGAAGAGAGCCTATAGTTGGATTAGCATCAACAGGCTCCCCCTACTGGTGGTTAACCCCTCATCAGACTCACTCTTCTCTGAGTGGGTGGAGTCTAATGTTCCGTGGTCCAATGCCTAAGCCAATACCTTCTCACATGCTGTAATCAATAAAGTTGTGGCCTTTACCTTACCCATTAACCTTACATTCTGTGTCCACGTGTCTTTATTCCCCAAGCGGGGATCGGGTCCTCGAATCACAACTGCTAGGTAGGCAGGAGGGAAGATATCTGACTGTAAAAAGGGCACTAGGGAAACTTGGAATACAATAATTGAAACATCCTTTCCCCCCAAAAGATGAACTATGGAGCATGGCATTAAAAGGGGTGGGAGAAGCTTCTTCTAATCCCTTTCTTGCGTCTTCTAACCTTCGTGTTAGTGTCATATATTTCTCAGTGGAAGAAGGACTTGGATTATTCATTGTACCAGAAGACTAGATAGCTTTTCTATATTCTACACCACATATCTAGCAGCATGAGCAAAGCAAAGTCAGGCAGGTCAAACCTAAAAATATTTTTGTTCAGCTTTAAGATATTTTGGGTTTGCAGTGGAGAATATGAGCAGACTACAGTTCTAAGTGTAAAATTGTTCTGAGGATATTTCTGCACCAAAACGGTGGTGCCTTCCCTGTTCACAATCAAAGTAATATAGGAGTAATTGAGAGCCGATTTTACAGGTAAGCTCCAAATTACCTCCTCAGTGATTTCACCCATGCTTATACAATTATGCTATTCGAATGGGGATTTGCTCAAGTGCTGTTGGTGTGTATTATGGGTGCATGTAGGCTTACTCCAAAGTAATGAAAGTTGGAAGTCCATTACTTCCAAAGTAATGAAAATGTCACTGTTAGTAGACACGACCTCATTATGCCATTATTATTATTTCTGCAAACATTACACTAGCAGGGAACTCAGCAATAGAGGGAGGGAGAGGACAGACTAAGAAAAGGGAGAGAGGTAAGTATGACAGGTGGTAGACATGTACAGATAAACAAATCTGCTTTAACTTTTGCATCTAAAATCATTTGCATTTAATCTAATTGGATGCCATGGTTTTAACAAAGTTGGGGATGGATAAGATTAGGATACTATATTATCATGGCTTCCAGAAATTGGTTTCTTTTATTTATTTTTCAAGAAATGAGTATATTATACCCTTCTCCAAATGCAAGACTGTGCCATACAGCTTAATAAACAACATACATAATATACACACCATGCAAAAGTTAAAAGTTAAAAACAGTTCTATCAATACATTAATAATAAGCATCATCATCAAATTATTCATAAATTATTTCAGCCATCCTCATCCTACCATCATCTTGGTTGCCATTCCACCATACATGGGCACAAGTGCTCTTCACTCTCCAAAACCCCCAGCACAAATTGAAGATTATCAAAACACTTGTTGTTTAGTCGTTTAGTCGTGTCCGACTCTTCGTGACCCCCTGGACCAGAGCACGCCAGACACTCCTGTCTTCCACTGCCTCCCGCAGTTTGGTCAAACTCATGCTGGTAGCTTCAGGAGCTGTCCTTCCAGTGAGCACTCAGGGCTGATTTCCTTAAGAATGGATAGGTTTGATCTTCTTGCAGTCCGTGGGACTCTCAAGAGTCTCCTCCAGCACCATAATTCAAAAGCACCAATTCTTCAGCGATCAGCCTTCTTTATGGTCCAGCTCTCACTTCCATACATCACTACTGGGAAAACCATAGTTTTAACTATACGGACCTTTGTTGGCAAAGTGATGTCTCTGCTTTTTAAGATGCTGTCTAGGTTTGTCATTGCTTTTCTCCCAAGAAGCAGGCGCCTTTTAATTTCGTGACTGCTGTCACCATCTGCAGTCAAAGCACTTACCTAGTGTATATAATTTATGCATTTTTTTTAAAAAAAACCCTTTCCATTTATTAGATTTTACAGATTATTGACAAATGTAGCTTCATTTTTCATTAAATATAATATTAATGAATTCAGTTTGTTCAGCTTGCATGCTACTGGCTATGTCTGTTAAGAATTTGCCATGTTGCTATGGATAGTATTCAGCTCCTACAGCTTGAGGATGTAGACATCCTGCCTGGAGGTCTGAGACCCACTACTTGTCAACTAAATCTATGACCATCCTGGGTAATAATAATGGCTAGATTGGATCTGAAGAGTTGGATTTTGGAGGTAGTCCCCTTGAAAGGGGATGTGGTCGCCACTGTCCTTAAAGAGGTCCCACTTGCTACAGCTCCCACAGGCTTATCTTTATTTGCATAACATACTTCTTCTTTTGAAAAAAGAAAAAGTGTTTCCATATTTATTCTGGGTGGTTTGTGGTTGGTTTCATTATTGTCTGGGTTAAAAAAAATAAAATTGCTACTCCATTCCAAACATTATTGAATGGAAGCACAACCATACATTTATTCTCTTGGCTGTAGCCTAAGGTTTGTGTTGATTGCACGTTGATTGCCTCATGCTAACAACTCTGACATTTAATCTTGTGAATATGTGACTTAGGCTCACATTTACTAATATTGCATTACAGGGATCCATTTTGGTGCTTAACTTGGCTGTTCATTAAATTTTTGCCAATATTCTGTTATACTTATATTGTTTCTTTTAACTCAAATAAAACAATACGAGTAGAATTAAGTATTGACAACATTGTAATAAGCAGCCAAGGCAAGCACCAAAATGAAACTGTTCTTGAATTTTTCATATTAACTCTGCTTGGAAGGACAAACTGTGAACATTTTATCACTGTGTCTAGAAAGACAAATTAATTGGTACGTTTCATTTACATTTTGTAAGCAACAGGAAAAGGCATTTTCAAACAGTTTTAAAATGCTCTCTTCCTGATAACTTGATTGGCCATTACGGCTTTGATAATTATTGTCCTTCTGAAACGAAACAAAAACCCTTCTACATTTCAGTCAGTAATCATTCAAGTTCAACCTTTTGAAGCTGGTTTTTTTGTTTAGGTTTTGATAAAACAGTTTGGAAATGGGGATTCCTGTATTTGTCAGGTTTGCTTTCACACTGTCTTGTGAAAAATGCATTTCTAATATTCATCCAACTCTCCTACTATCCAAAATGTTTTTTCTCCTGATTTACATGATTAACTTATTTAATGAGGCAGAAAGAAGGTCCCATCCATTGTACTTAGTCACGAGCAATGTGGCACTGAATAAACAGTAACAGCACATTAATCTCGCTGACTTTTCATTATTATGCACTAACAGGAATAAATTAGTATCTGATTCCATTGTTCCACAGCATTCACCATGTCTGCTTTAAATAAGCAAGATATGGTGTATTAAGAAATTTGTTCCATTGGTAGATGGCAAGACAAGGGTAGAAATTTACTGAACTTTGCATCTAGAGTACTTTCTTTTAATTGAATCTAATTTCTTGAAAGAATTTTAATGATCTGTCTGCATCACAAACCCCATTTTAGGTTTGGGGACAGATCAATTTGATGTTTCTTTATATAAAAATTAGATTTCAAACATTTAAAACGGTTTTTGTTTATAAAAAAACTGTAAAATTTCAAATATAGGTTTTTATGTTTTGTTTTTACAAACACACTTTTTAAATGGAAATCTGAATTTAATACCATTATTTTTTTTTAGCATCTACAGTTAAAATGAAACTGAATAATGATGACTATCGAACACTGAATTAAAGGCTGTTTTTGAGGGAAGAAATAATCCGATATTAGTCATACAGCAGACCCACTGAAATAATTTCATTTAATTGATTTCAGTAGTAAAACACTGGGTACGGCTTAGCTGAACATGCCATACCAAATTTCAGAATCTCCCACAAGAAAAATTGTTTTTCTGTGGACCTTTCTTCAGTTCTTCTCTCATATAAATGATGCACCATTTGCAATCCAGGAGGTTGTAGAGTGCTAATTACTCTCAACTAGATATGACCAGAAAAACAGCTACAGAAGATAGAATATAACATGTTCCAGAAATATTCTGGATATTGCAGAATTACAGTTACTGGTGCTAACTGTGGTTGGTGGAAGGCTGGGGAAGAAAGCCATGATGACTAGTCAATGCATATCA
Source organism: Podarcis filfolensis (assembly GCF_964270895.1). Lineage (NCBI taxonomy): Eukaryota > Metazoa > Chordata > Lepidosauria > Squamata > Lacertidae > Podarcis > Podarcis filfolensis. Next base: position 42,238,410 of record NC_139604.1, read on the forward strand.
AGAAAATGGAATTAAATCTTAACGTGTTTCTGCTGACATTAATACTTAATGAGTCATTTAGTGTGCCACTTGTCTAATCACAGGGATGATCTATTAAACAAGGTGTTAGAAAAGTGCAGAACGTGTCAGCTTTTGCAATCAAATTATCATGTAATTGTAGTTCTTAAACTCCATATTTGTGTTCTCACACAAGATGAAAAACAAATATTTCAAGAATCTTACATTTCTTAACCTTTCCCCTTTCTCTGATTCAGCTATATATATGGCAATTAAAAATCACTCCCCACAAGCATGCACACACTACAGTGCGATAGAAGTAGCCTAGATGGCTTGGATAAACTCGTCCTCTTGCATGTAAACTTCATAGGGCACCCTCGGAAAGCACTTGTAGGTGCTCCAAAATGCTTATGGACTTCTGAGTATTTACTGCTTTAAAAATAGATATTACTAGTATTGCTATATGAAGAGAAGCTATTCATATTTCACCTTCATTCCAGTCACAGCTTTCCACTCAGACAGGGGCTACTGTTTTGGGGAGAAATGTCAAAAGTAGCACCTATGTCGTTCCCTCAATTTCATTTTAAATGGCAACTGTTTTGAATAAAAAAAGAAAACCCTGGGCATGGGTGTTTATAATGATCTGTATTTCCATTTTTGACATGTTCAACTGAAGTGAATTCTAGGTCCTTCTGGATACTTGAACAATTTTGGGCAAACAGTAAATATCCCCACCAAGATACAAATCCTATTTCATTTCCTATTGCCTTCACTAGACATTCTGTCAGCAAAAAAACTTTCAGAATGCTGCCATAGTTGATAATATGATCATTCATTCATTTGTAGAATATGAAAGATGACAGTAACATTCCATATAGAGTGCCGTAGGTATGATAAATTGCCCGAGGGCAGTAACTGGAGCTTAAGGATGTCTCTTATTAACTTTTAAGACTATTATTGTTAGAAATGACAGGATTTTGAATAACCAGTTTATCTGTCAGAAAAGTTTATTTAAGATGAAACTCTAGCTTTAAGGGCAGCCATAGCTATACTTCTTGAATCACTTCAGAATGGCTCAGCTGGTAAACAAAGAATTTATTGATGAACAATGTAAAATAATAATGCTGGTCCCCTCCCCAACCCCCCCAAACCCTTCAGGTTAATTGATCAACATACAAAAAGTGAAAAATTAATATTTTTCTTTTGAGTCACACCTGAAGTAAGCATGTACTTTGCTTATGAAGCATGGAAACCTCACTGCTTTTCGAATGCTTGGTTTCCTGGGAGTAGTCTGTGGGTTAGACCAGGTACTTTGCTCCTCTCAGTGACCTACATGTGCTCACTTTGTCACGGCTAAAAATTGGCCGCTGTTTCTTTAATGCTAAAAGAACTAAGTCAGCATGAGAATGAAACATGTGATCACTTTTGCATGTTTCTTGCCACACACCACCACTAGAGGCCTAAGCTATAATTGTTGTTGTTTAGTCATTTAGTCGTGTCCAACTCTTCGTGACCCCATGGACCAGAGCACGCCATGCACTCCTGTCTTCCACTGCCTCCGTAGTTTGGTCAAACTCATGCTGGTAGCTTCGAGAACACTGTCAAACCATCTCGTCCTCTGTCGTCCCCTTCTCCTTGTGCCCTCCATCTTTCCCAACATCAGGGTCTTTTCCAGGGAGTCTTCTCTTCTCATGAGGTGGCCAAAGTATTGGAGCCTCAGCTTCACAATCTGTCCTTCTAGTGAGTACTCAGGGCTGATTTCCTTAAGAATGGATAGGTTTGATCTTCTTGCAGTCCATGGGACTCTCAAGAGTCTCCTCCAGCACCATAATTCAAAAGCATCAATTCTTCAGCGATCAGCCTTCTTTATGGTCCAGCTCCCACTTCCATACATCACTACTGGGAAAACCATAGTTTTAACTATACGGACCTTTGTTGGCAAGGTGATGTCTCTGCTTTTTAGGATGCTGTCTAGGTTTGTCATTGCTTTAATACAAAGCTATAATACAATGCTCAAATAACAACTCAGGGCTTCTCCAACCTGTGTTTCATGTTGCTATCATCTGTCTTTGTCCTTTGTATCACCTTTGTATCACCCAACAGCCCATGAAATAAGCATTGTCTCCATTGCAATCTACACAGAGAAATGACAAAAAAAGTTTAGAGAAAGACCAAGGTGAGCATTTATAAACAATTTTTTCAAAATGGTGTTTTTATGCAGCTTAAGTTTCAGAAAAAAGAGCATCTTCGGTCTCAGAGGTAGACTGTATATGTATGTATAAATATCTAAGCAACATTCTGGCACATTCTCGCATCGTGTTCCTGAGAATTATGAGATTTGCATATTCTATCAAGAGCAGAGTTATAAAAGTAGCATCTATTTACTGAATAATGAAGTTGGCGAAGCTGGCTGTCACTGCAGAGAGGCCTTATATCAAAAGGAGCTGGGTAAATTGAGAACCACAGAGGAAAGAAGCTCTATATCATTTCCCTTTAGCTGACAGGTGCATTGCACAGACACTCTCCCAAAGGCAGCTCTTGGGGTTGCTTCCTCATTGCTGTCTGCAATACACGCGTTACCCTTACCAATTAGTTCCACATTCCACTCAAGGTGTGTTTGCGACTGTGATCCATCTCACTTACTTTCCCTCTGGAGTTTTCAAGTCATTGATTAAGGGCACAAAGAAAGAAGATATCCCTCTCCCAGAGTTTATAACCACGAGAAGTGCTGCTGTTTCATTCCTTTGATTACTCATGTTCCCTCCGTGGAGCTTCTCAAAGTGACACGAGCTCTCTTTTTCACTAGCTTGGTTCTGCTCAGTGTTTTGTCACTGCTCTTCCTTGGAGGCTATGTTTTGCTTCTGTGTGTTGGGTTCCCAGTCACATTCCTCCTTGATAGTTACTGCCTTCCCCTGTCTCACCACCACAGGCTCACATGTTTTGCTGTGTGAAATTCTGCGTTTTGAGTCTGCATGGTTTGGCCTTTGGTCTGACCAGCTTGATAGCTCTTTAAAAGACGTATATTAAACAATATTGGAATAGCTATAATAATCTAATGTGCAGAGCCCCCTTTTAACTACTGCATAAGAGAAGAAAGATTTTTAATAAAGAGTCATGGTAGATGCATGTGAGATATATCCATGTGCATGTCTCCTTTATTGTTATTATTTTTTTCCCAGTGAAATGAAGCTGCAGGAATTTTTCAGATGTGATTGTAGCTGCAATAGCAGGGTGAGAGTGCTCGATCCTTAATCGTGTTGCCTGACCCCACATTCCCACAATTAAAATTGTCGTCCCCCGCCCCCATTAGGGACAATATATAGGCTCCAGAACATTTCACCTGCATGAGAAAGAGGAGCTTGGAAAGGGTTGTTTTGATTGTCTTGTTGGGGAAAGGATTAAGTATCTCCTCCTACCACTTTGCAGCAAACCTTCCTCCTCCCCTGAGCAGTTTGTCCCAGGGGAAGACTAGGGTTGGGCACGAGGGCTGCTTAGCCCAATTAGGAAGGTGTGGGCTAAGTCACCCATTTGGGAAGTCTGAGTAGGAATTTAATGGGCAACCCCTGACTGGCCTTTGGGATTCCTCTTTTATGCTTACTTCACACTGTCAGGTGATCTGGAGTGGCTCCCCCCCCCCCCCATTTAATTTGCATTAAGTCCAGACAGGAAAGAGAATTTAAGAACCCTTAACCGAGTAATGCCTCAGGTCACCTTCTGGTGCCTTTGGCTTGGGGAGTCCTTGGAGTACCATTTAGGCTTGGCATGTACACCAAGGTGAATGCTGGGGAGTGGAGTCAGGTTTACATACCAAGGAGGGGTAATCTTTTTCTAATTCTCTCCTGTTTGGCCACATATTGCAGCCGTAAACATGCCCAAGAGATGACAGGGATCAAACCCCTCCATAATGGATAACTCTTCTGCCTGGACAAATTTGATTTGGCTAATCTGGTTCATTTGTTTGTGCAGGGTTTTCTAATTTGTTATATTTCAAGTTTGTTATATTTCTAATTTGTTATTGTTATGTAACAAGTCTTCTTCAAGAGTGTGATGGCAATAATCATAACAGTTCCAGACCCAATCTGCGTGGAACTGCTTTGCCTCGTGGTGAGTGGCCTGATGAAGCTGGAAATGGGGGTGGATGAGCTGGAAAGGGGGTGGGTGGAATTTTTCCCATGTATTAGATCCCATGGGGGTTCCCTCAGTGAAACGTATTACATTCTTTTTTTAGGTTGAATAGCATTGAATGTGTATAGAGTGTATAGGCACAAGGCAGGATCAACATAGTCAAAGGTGCCCCCTATGAGGGGCGTGAGGGGAAGATTAGCCATAGAACCTCCCATGCTCAGGTTCCTGGTTGGAATCCTCACCCTGGTTTCCCAGTGAGACCCTGGAAGCTGGGCTTTCACCACAGCATGTTTCAGCACTGGACAATTCCCCATTGTATGGGTTTGGCATGGTCCAATCCCAGAAGATTCCATTCCCAGCAAGGGGCGGGTGGACTGATGAACTGATCCCGGCCCTACTGCCATGCCAATCCTCCCCACTGTAGTCAATAAAGCCTATGCCTGATTTAATTCCAACATCTGGTGTCCTGTCTCACCATTTGCTGCTCTTCAGGGTTATGAAATGCACCTACCAGGGCAGTTACTCTTAAGATTCTAACTAGCATGCTTCAACATCCCCCCACCCCATCTTTAGCACAGTCTCCTCTCATACAGAGTACTTGTCTGGCCTATAGTGACTTATAATATCCCTGTTGTGATTTGAGAAGACATCCTAGAAAACACTGTAATATTTCCTGCAAATATTTATTGTCAATTCAGTATAAAGAGGGTGGATAAGAGTAATATCTTTGTACTAGATGGCTCTTTGTAATTAATATGGATTGCATTGCTTTTTTGACTAAAGCATAAATACACTACACAGATGAAACACTGTAAAACTTCACTATAGAAACTTGAAAGCACGAAGATTGGAATAAGATTGCTCACATGGGTCTTTTCAATAAGCTTGAGAGTGTGTTTTCCTGCCTGCTTGAGGACATAAAATAAATATCTTGCTCTCTGGACACCTTATTTATACTACTCTCAATTAAGCATGTCACAACTCAGACAGCTTTGCCTTAAATCAGCGAATCAATAGCCACTCTTTCCTACTCCACCCCTTTTAAATTCCAAAGATACAAAGTGAAAACATTTTCTGATGGAAGCCTGTGCACTTGACTGAGCTTATATGTACTTGAAAATATTTGTATTTTTAAGGTATATGTCTATGAGGAGTTCCCCATTCAGTTGAATGGCACATGTTTATATACTTGTATGTATGGAAACATCTCTTGCTTTTAAGTGGATGTGGAAGTCTGCACTGTATGTGTACTGAAGAATATATACAACCTATGGTTTAGGAATGATATTCTGTTCCCAGCCACATATCCAACTATCACCTTAGTGTCTCTACACAATCCACTTGAGAAATTATAATCATTGCCTGTGTGAGAAGTAGGTAGAAGTAGATTTTCATGACCACTGCCTGAATTAACTTTTCCATTTCTAGAAGCTTGCTGAAAATACAGAGGCAAGTTCTCAATTCTCTTTCTTATTTGAGGTTGACTTTGATCTTTTCCTTGCTGTAGTTCGGTATTTCTAACCAATGCATATTTTCCTTGGCCACCAGTATGAGCAAGAAAACCTTTGACTATTTGGAGGTTGGGGGGAATTAGGCAAATGATTGTCTATAGCATGCTGCTTACAGAGAATGTAAACATGCTTTCACTTTTCATATCACCTTCCTTTCATATTGCCTTCCTCTTTCAAGAGAATAATATATTAATGTTTCACACAACTAGGGATGGGGAAGAAATTTTATTCAGTTTGCATTTTAAGATAAACCTATCTAATTTGAACTTTTCAAAATAATATTTGAACCCAAACTCATCCATCCTTCAAAATTAGCACTTTTCTGAATTTTGTGGTGCAGTTCTCCAGCCAAATAATGTATACAAAAGTGTGTATAAAAATGTGTCTACTGGTGCAACTAACATACAAAAACATATTATACTAGGGGAGGTTGCTTTTTAAAAATGTGTATAAAATTGCATTAAAAATGTGCTTATTAGGATAAATTCTCATTAAAATGTATATTATTGTTATTATTAAAATTTATATACTGCCCTTCTTCAAGAGATCCCAAGGCGGTTCAAAGAATAAAATACAAGATAAAACACAAGTAAATAATTAAATCCAAACAACAGTTAATGCATTTCCATGAGGATTTTTTTAAAAAAAATTTTTTTACAAAGTATTATGGAAATGTATGGAAATGAAGACTGGGGAAAGGAGATATTGAGGAGAAATTAAATTGTCAGATTTGTCCATTCCTAGCCACAGCCACCAATGGACCTGTGAATATCGGTTCAGGAAAACTCTGGAGTGGACAATCTGGATACATATTTGGGGATTTGGATGAGATTCTTCTTTTGCCTGCTGCATTATGCCACATTTCAATTGCTCAGTGGTTTTTCTTGTTGCTTCTGCCAGAGCATGAAGTGTGTAACTATACAAACTGAATTACATAGGTAAGAACTACCACTACCTTTGAAAGTTGTAGTAGACGTAAGGTTGAAGTAATGGGACAAGCTGTAGATCCTGGGGCCAAGTGTGTGGGACAGAAATTTCCCCCCGTCCCCTGCTTTACAGTCCTAATTCTAAAAGCTTTGGATTGTAGCCAACAATGTCAAGCCATTTGTGCAAGGACTTGTGTTTGCACATTGGAACTTCCCCTCTCTTTCCCCCTCCTCCTGCACCTCTAATTCTTTTCCCCAACCCTCTTGTGCAAATGCAAAATGTCCTGCAGTTTCCATGAAATGAAAATGGCATGACAATATATTCAAAATAAAAAGGAAAGCAAAGATGAAAAAACGAAAGGCAAAAGGAAAGAGAAAGGTTGAGTCAAGGTTTTAAGTTGTATGGAAGGTGAATAAGATGAGTATAATCACAGAGATGGAAAAGAAAATGGGTTCTCCCCTCCCCCCAGCAAAGCTCATTAATCAAGTCTCTAGATTTAGATTCTCTTAAACTCTAATGAATACAGTACATACAGACCACTTAGGAGAGTCAGTATCTGGTTATCATGAGAGGAAAGAGAACTAATGGTGAAGGTAATCTCCAGAAGAAAAGGCATTGGGCATGTCCAATGATCTCAAATGTTGACATCATGTCCCAGATTCTGGCATTCAACCTGTATATGGGAGGTACCATGTATTATTCTTATTTGAAGTAAACCCACTAGAAATGGTGGTCTTTAAATAATTCATGTCTACTAATTTCAGTGGGTCTTTGAGTATGACTTAGCTGAATATCACTTAAGAATAACAGACAGGGGTAGGAAATTAAAAGATCCCTATCCTGTTTCAATACAACCACTGTCAGGATGGAAAGGCTTGTATATCATGTAATAACCTGAATATGTAACAAAATTCAGTAACAACAAAATGTAGGACATTTCAGGAATGTCAAATATTTACTAACTGAGATGTGTTGCTCTCTAATATTAAATACACAGCTTTGAAATGTAAGAGCAACCACATTTCAAACCAAATTTGTTTAGGTGGCTCTCATCACAAGAAGCTTAAAGGTAGTTTATTTCAACCTCTACCCAACCCCAAAAGGTAGTGCAGGAGTTAAAGGACACTTGTGCGTCAAGTCCCCGAGGCCTCCCCTGTGATGAATAAAGACACTTGGACACAGTATATTAGGTTAATAATTAATGGGCAAACTTTCCACAACTTTATTGGTTACAGAATGTGAGCGGTATTGGCTTAGGCATTGGAATTGAACTGACTATATCTGACTCCTGCCCGCCATGCAGGGAGTCTGGTAAGGGTCGACCACCAATAGTGGGAACCCTGTCAATGCACATTGACTCGAGCTCCCCCAGGGTACCCAATGGGGTCGTGCCATGGCCCTAGCCCCTACCCGGGCTTTGGACAAGCTCCACACCCCCAGATCCCTTTAACGGAATACCCTTAAAAATGGAGGGGCAGGTGATGGCCACACTTCCCCTCCCCCAAACCAAGTTATACCAGAGCCTAACCGCCAAACCTTACAAAAGTTGTGATGATTGCTGTGAGGTAGGTGAAAACCAAATGGCCAGTGCCAATTTGCCAAGTGGAAAAATTCCTACCAGGCCTTTCAACAGCGACCAACCGAGGTCCATAGCAAGGCCAAAGTCGAAGACCTAAAAAGAGGCCGGGGAGGGCGGGAGATCTGTGAAAGTGAGCCAGAAAGGACGTTCCCTCGCTGCACTGCAGTTTAAATTGCCCCCCAGCCGACTGGATTGGTCAGCCAGGGTCTGTGACACGGCCAGGGCCCTCCCAATGACGAGGGGGCCTGATCCAGCTCCCTTTGTGAGACCATGTGGCCATCTTGCAACACCACCCCACCCAGAAGTGGAGCGGCCTTCTCTCAAATATAGTGTGTCTGTTAGCTCTTTCTAGCTGTGTTTAGTTCAACAGATGTTCTTTATAAAATAAAATTGTATATAGGCTGCGAGTATCTGTTAAAAAAAAAGATTAATAACTTGAAGGCTAGTACAGTACATTTGATTCCCCTCCAGCATAAAATCTGCATAAAATCCAATTAAAATATATTGCTAATCCTGAATGAAATAGGAGTGTTCAGGTAGCATGGGGCTCTGAAAATAATATAAGTTTAAAAGCATTGTAAACTGTCCTATAGCCTCTGGGCTACGTTAAGGTAAATTTGAAAGAAAGAAAGAAAAAGAAAGAAAGAAAGAAAGAAAGAAAGAAAGAAAGAAGGAAAGTCTTACTATATGCCTATTACATTACATCTGTACATTTTAAATTCATTGTCATTTGTGCAAGTGAATTTACCAAGAGATTATATTCAAAATACAAATGTTTGAATCTTGCATGTTAGTTAATAGAAATTTTAAATGATGGAATATAAAAATCAGGCAGCATTGTAGAACAAATGGCATTTTTCTCCTGATTAGCAATGAAATGAAAAATTAAATCAACAAATTACCCACAATTCCTTTCCTTGCTTCAGCTCCTCCACTCCAGATGATAGCTTTAATTGCTAGTTTGCATCCTTGGTTCTTTGTATAAATTACATCACTGTTTGTATTGCCTTTGCTTTTGCCTTGGCTTCCTAGGATTTCAGTGTATCAAACACCATTTTATGGCTATTATCACAGACTGAAATGTACAGTAGACACCTGGAGGCATTTTCTTTTCCCACCATCTTTGAGCTTTGTAGAAATAAGGCCATCTGGCCTGTAGGACTAGAAGCATCAACATGTGCTCATTAAATTTGTCTCAGTCCCTCACATTCAAGCTGCTTCATATTTAGGTACGTCAAGAATTTAAGTCATTTTTTCACTCATGGCTTACAAGGAATTTAAAACATGTTCCTAGTTTAGGATGACGTCCTATGCATATAAATTTGTGTTTATATTTATGTTACTGCTACTAATCACTCAAAAGCTTTTACAAAAGAGCCATGGTGGATCAGATTCTCTCATCCACGGGTGGGAAACCTGTGGTCTTCCAGATGTTGTTGGACTGCAACTTACATCATCCCTGGCCATGCTGTCTGCGATTGATAGGAATTGAAGTCCACCAACATTTGGAGGGCGACAGTTTCCCCATTCCTGTTCTAGTGTTTCAAATAGTAGTAATGCAGGTGCCTTTGAAAAGCTGACAACCAGAGCATGAAGGGAGAAGCACTCAGATTCTTTTATATGCTTATATACTGTCATTTGGTTGACTATGCACATATTGATACATGCAAGATTTTGTGTTCTTTCAGCCTGCAAGGTCAGCTTTTGGCAGCCCTTTTCACATACACAGCCTGCTTTCAGTTCCTTACATATCCCAGGAAATTATTGACATTGTAAAAGCTGATCATAGTGACTATCCTTTAGGGCTGCGGGAGTGGGTGAATACAGCCCTCCATACCTCTTCATTTGGCCCTCAGAGCTCACCCCAGGACACACCCCTCACAAACGCTGCTTTGCACCCCAAGTGTTTTTAGATGGGTGGAATGTGTCTTCAATAACGTGTATTTTTCTGGATGAAGGATAGAAAGGAATTTGTGAGTGTATATAGTAAATAGCCTACTATAAGAAAGGTATATCCATTGCTCAGCCAATTTTGCCTCTGGCCCCATCTGCCACTCAGAAGGTTGCCAAGAAAGGAACGTGACCCTCTGGCACACACAAAAAGTTTCCCCATACCTGTGTTAGAAGAGGGCAGTGGGAATCCAATCTAATAAAGATCACTATGCACCAGACCCTTGTGCTGGTGGATGTGTCACTTTCCCACTCTTCCAGCATTTATTTTTCTTCTAACTTCAGTCATGTCCAGTAAAGAAAGGTCCAAATTCTTTTTGGTTTTGATAATATTTGGATTCCATGATATGGTTTCTACTGGCTGTAAGGAATATCTTGGTCCCAATGTTTGGCATTGGCTTCTTTTCCTTATTAAACAAACTCACTATCTTCTGAGGTTTCACAGGGTGGAGGTGAAATATCTTCTCCTTGCATTGTGATTGTCATCCTTTACCACTCTGCTCTTGTACATGCAATTAACATTTGTGCTTAATACCTACATGCGGCTTTTATTTTTATAACCTATTGTGAAAACCATGAGACTCTTTTAAAAAGACAGCAACGGAGGCTCATGGAAGTGGATAATGAGAAAGACGTTAGCTATTTATACCAGATATTATCTTATGTAAATGTGACATTATCCTTCTGCTCTTTCTTACTACTACTATATGTTCATTGGCTATGCAAATATAATTCACTCATCTTTAATGCTCTTGGGACAGTAGACAAAAATATTAAAATATTGATATTATTTGCATTTAATTTTGGTTGTACTGTAATACATCTTATATTCAACTGGAGCTAACTAAACGTAGACCACCGTCTGACCTTTCATCAGTGTTTAGTGCATAGTGAACTCCAGCACAATCCTTGGAAAGGCCAACAGATTATTTATTCCATTTTAAACATGTTAAGTAATTCAGATGCGATAAATTGCTGTACAGTACATGATAGTGTTTGGTTATTTCCTTCAAATATTATAGATAAAACATGGTTACGCTTTAATCGAGTATTCCCGCGTTAGAATGATTTTTTAAACAAAATTCAGGTGCTTCAAAAGAGGAACATTATTAATACATTCAGAATACACCAGGAATGTTCACACAAAGACACATTACAATTCATGCTTTGAATTCAAAGCAAATTCAAAACAATCCTCATTTATTAATATTGATAATTCCAATACTTATAACTGATCAATACTTATAATCCCAATACTTATAACTGTGCCCTTATCTGGACAGGGATAACCTAACTTCTATTGTCTATTCTCTGGTAACCTCTAGATTAGATTACTGCAGTGCATTATATGTGGGTCTGCTTCTGAAGTTGGTTTGAAAACTTCAGCTGGTACAGAATTCAGTGGCCAAGTTGCTCAGTTGGGGTCCATTCTTAACCTGAAACTGTTCTTAACCTGAAGCACCACTTTAGCTAATGGGGCCTCCTGCTGCGGTCGCGCCGCCGGAGCACGATTTCTGTTCTCATCCTGAAGCAAAAATCTTCTTCAAGAACTTCTATTTGATGGCTTGGGTATACTGAAAGCAACAGCTATGTGCTTGTGTCTGGACAAAAGTCCAAGATTCTAGGTCTGCTGCAGGAAGCCTCAGTCATTTTCAGCTTCCTACAGTGAATATATGAGAAGAACAGATTGATTGACAGGGAATTTCAGGGAATTCCTGCTCCAAACCTACAATGTGTGCCCATGAAAGGATATTGTGTGAAGTGGCCCTAAATTTTCAATGGGTAATCACATCTCATGAATAATGTTGAAACACTTCAGCTACTTCAAAGTAGGAAAGCAGAATTCTGCCCTGCCACTCAAAGAAGTCCTCTGCAAGTGGTATAATAGATTTATAGCCATGGTGATCATCTTCGCTTCCTTTACACAGTTTTAACATGACATGCTCTAATCCACATAGCAGCTGCACTGAGCAGGAAGTGCACTAGGTAGGATTAAAAACCTCGTCAATAAACAGAAGTGCTAACCTGAAATGGAATCTAAGATTGTATGCAGAAGCCGGCTTTTAAGATTCAGGATAGATTCACTTTCTTTAAGGGAACAACCTTGGTTTATATTTTATTCATAGAGACATCCTTACCATATTGCCTTGCATGGTTCCTGCTGTGTGCAGATATGAATGCAAGGGCTTTGCATCCACCTGACTCCTGCCATACGTTCTTGAATCAGCAGTCTGCAGTACACTTAACCATGTTATGGTGGCTATTATTTTCCCAGGGCTTAGTGGGCCGACCCTCTGAATCTGAAGTGCTAAATTAGCACCTTGCTTTAGAGCAGAGCAACAGAATTGCTGTAAGAAAATGCTGCCATCTCAAATATTTGGTGTGCAGCAGGTGTCAGACACCATTCTCAATGTCTTAATTGTAGTTGAAATGGCAAGATTATGGCAAGCTTGAGATATGACGGCTTTTGTTGTAAACAGGAAGCAAAATGCCCTAAACTTCCCCCTTTTCCCATGCAGAGAGAGGGAATAGGAAGCTGGCCTCTCTACTGAGACAGACCCTTGGGCCGTATAACAGGCTGTGTGGTTCTCCAAGGTTTCAGACAGGGGTCCCTCTCAGCCCTATATGAAGATGCTGGGAATTGATCCTGGACAGATCCTGTACTATTGGGCTATGGCCCTTTTCCATACAGAAGGAGGTAGATGAGCTTTTATTTTGGGTGATACTAAGGAAGTGCAGGAGGGACGCAGGTGGTGCTATGGTCTAAACCACAGAGCCTAGGGCTTGCCAATCAGAAGGTCAGTGGTTCGAATCCCTGCAACAGGATGAGCTCCCGTTGCTCGGTCCCAGCTCCTGCCAACCTAGCAGTTTGAAAGCACGTCAAAGTGCAAGTAGATAAATAGGTACCACTCCGGCAGGAAGGTAAACGGCGTTTCTGTGCGCTGCTCTGGTTTTCCAGAAGCAGCTTAGTCATGCTGACCACATGACCCGGAAGCTGTCTGCGGACAAATGCCGGCTTCCTCGGCCAGTAAAGTAAGATGAGCTCCGCAACCCCAGAGTTGTCCGTGACTGGACCTAACGGTCAGGGTTCCCTTTACCTTTTTAAGGAAGTGCAAGGCCTATGCTTCCTGTTTATCATACACGTTGTGAATTTCTATGAGAGCATTTGTTGTGAACACTGTACATTACAGTTTAAGATTTGGCTTCTATTCACCAGTTTTCCATTTATCAGTTACATTTGCTAACAACATGAAGATGAGAATGTGTGAAAATAGGTGCTCCTTGTTAAACAAAGGGCACCAAAGTGAATTAGGTGTAATTCAGAAATGTATCTAATTTTGAGAATCATAGCAAACAGTTTTATCACCTGATAGTCTATAGTTAAGTCAAGGGGGCACTTGTACTGAACTGATTCTACTGGTAGGGGGATGATGCGTTTGTAATACTCTCCCATGATATTCACCCATATATAATGTTCAGTTTGCTATGGTTGGTTCAGAAACATAAGCTATCAGATTTGGAATCATTGCCTGCTGCGCCCCCTCCGTTATGGTATTATAGCATGAGAATAATGTGGGGAAATTGGTAATAGATTTATTACCTGTTAAAAAACAATGAGAAAAAAACACACGCTACAGTGAACTCACCTGATCTATGGCTACCAAACTGAGATGTGGATCAGATGTGGAGAAGAGTAGAAACTGCACTCTTCCAAATTCTGCAAGGTAGTCAAATAATGCATTTAAAAACATTTTTTCCTTTTCGTACAGGTTAAAAACTGCTTGGAGTGGTCGGAAAATGGCTGCTGTTGTGCATGTTGAAAATGGGGTGACAAGTATTGGAGGGATGGGACGTCTTGCTGTCCTGTCCCTCTCTGGAAAATTGTACAGGGAAAAGAAAGCCAACTCCATTGGTACATTTAGAAAGTTGGCCCAGTTAACAGAAGAACTTTATTTTTAATAATAGCTTGAAGGTACATTGTCGCCTGGAGCTCAGTTTAAAATCAGAAATGTAGATAAGAAACATGACTTCTCAGCTAAAACTATACCGACTAGTAGCTCTGTGCCTCAGACGATAAATGTACTTAAAGGTGAAAGGAGACCCTTGGCCTTAAGAAAGAGCTTGAGCAATTAAGGAATCCTAAACCCACATAGCTGGGAGTCATTTCCATTGAATTCTGCAGGGCTTGCTTCTGAGCCAACCTGGATAGGTTTGTGCTTTTTAGCTAGATGTTCCAAATCTATGTGTTTACAGCTTTTGAATGAGAGGAACAGAAGAGGCAACTTTTTAATTCAGTCAAGATTGCTTTTTCTCTATCTCACAAAAACTAATCATGAACACCACCATTGTCTCTCACTTTGTTTCCTGGCTCAATTAAGAATGCTGGTTTCATCTTCACCAGTACATATCCTTTCCATGCACTGAAACAGAGTTATGGAAAGACTAATGATGTTTTTAATTTCTTGACCTTAATTTCTCTATAATAAAGGTCACTTCCGCACAGCAGGTTATTGAGGACTCTGTGCTGATTATTCATGCAAGGTTTTCACAGCATCCACATGATGTCATCGTCAACAAAATGCCATCCTATATTCACCCCCACTCCACCCAATTTAATCAATATTTATTGTGGAAACAGTTAATCCAGTTAATGGTGCTGAACAAAATTTGCATGCAAAATAAACTATCAGGTGCAGATATCCAGTGTTCACCCTCACTCATGGAAAGAGGAACATGAAAACTCCATAGGACTGAGATTATACATACCAGGCAATCAGTAAGGATGAAAAATGGTATATTTCTGTCTGACAGCTCACATAAGAAATTGTCAATTTCTTCATAGGCTTTAGACTTCCCCATACTCCTCCTCTCCCCCTCCCTCCCATTTCTTCATTCTCTAATCATTCTTACCATCTGAAAGATGATTAAAGTTTATTAGCTCAGATGTCATAATATGTATCAAAAGAATTGTCTTAAATGAATGTTGCAGACAAATGGAGTGTTAGGAGTGTGGGTGGCATGAAACAGAATCATAAATCAATTCATCTGTCTTATTGCTATTGCCATCTGTCTTTCGCTGTTGCCTGACTCTTTCTACATCTAATATGCAGAAAGAGGAGTTTGGATTTACTGTAACTGATTTGATGAGTTTGATTAATCCAGAACCATTAAACCTTTTTCTGTGCTCTTTTAGCTCACTGTATATCTCAAACCTAGCCAACAGACCACACAGCAGAATGATTAGATGGCAAGAGTTACTAGATCACTTATTATTTTCACATCGTTTATAATTTAAATAATAAGCATAATCCAAAGAGTATCTTAAAACATATCACTGTGTTAATTTTAAATTTAAATACATGTTTGCCTTTGAGGTGTAAAACAATTACCGGTAGCCTAAAATATACAGGAGTGGAATTAGGATATTTGTTTAGGTTACCACTTGCCTAATTATCTAAGCCTATGGGCCGAGGCCTTCCTTGGGGAAACCAGTGAAATGCATGCCAGTATAAAACTGTGTTCATTGGAAACGGCTTGTAAGAAGGAGGAAGGATGCTTACGTTAGATAGCAAGAGGCTACAAACTAAGCAATTGCTTGCTTCTTTTCTTGTCAGCACAGAAACCTGATACAGTGGACCCTCAAGTTATGTACCGCTCTGCATATGTACCGTAACTTTCGGGTTGTGAACGCGGCAAACCTGGAAGTGTGTACTTCCGGGTTTTGCCGCACACACATGTGCAGAAGTGCTCTGCGCTCCGCACACATGCGCAGAAGCGCTCTATTGCGCTGCATGCATGCGCAGAAGCAGCGCTTTGAGTTACAAACTTTTCAGGTTAAGTACAGATCCCCAGAACAAATTTAATTCGTATCCAGAGGGTCCACTCTGCACAGTCAGATAATTGACCCAGTATTGTTTCATATAATCTCCACTGACTGACAGTGGCTCTTGGGGATTTTGGATAGGGGACAATCCAAGTCCTACCTGGAGATAGGGAGGATTGAACCTGGGATCTTCTGCATACCAAGCAGATGTGCCATCACTGAGCTACTGCCATTCACCTTAGTTCTTACTTATTTATGTCTCCCTCAACCACCTTTGTATCTTTATGAAGTTAACTTCTCATACTCTGTAGATAACTTTGGGACAATGTTGATTCTTTGTGAGGGGAAGTGGCACTGTGGGTTCCTTAGGACAATTGGATAACTTGGGTGGGGAGAAATATTTCTACATCCATGCTTATTTAATTTCAGCAGATATATTCTGTCTCTATTTCAAATGGAAACTTGATGGCTCCACTGACATCTACATGTGTCAAGAATAGTGATATCACAAGAGTTTGTTGAGAACATGAACATGAATATGAACAGCTTATAGTGTTCAGATGTATTCAGAAGCAAGTGGCTTCTTCATTGACTCAGAAAGTACGATGAGACTCTGGATATGTGCCTACAAACTAGCATTCAATTTACCTCTCAAGTGCATGTACAAAAGTATGTTGCCTAGAAAAGCCTAGGATTTTCCAGAGAAGCTTCCAAGCTTTAAGGAGGATAAATCTATGCAGTCCTGAGCTTGCCTATCCCAAACATGAAGAAGCTCCAAAATCCTAATAGATACTGTTTATTAGCTTCCGTTTTCTTGACTTCTTTTCCATATGGCTTCTGCCCCTACTTGGAGTTTTGGAGATACAATGGATACAACTCTCCAATGACCAGCATTGGGCACAGCCCTTTTTTTCTTTAATACAAATCCCTCTGAGAACAAAGGGATATCATCTAGTCCCATTGCTCCCAGAGTGACTTTTCTGTTCTATTCAAAGTGCAGGAAGAAGACCTACACACTAGCTACTCCAGTTTGTGAGCAGTTAGATGATCTCCAAAGGTTTTTAAGGGGAACAAATGAAAACAGACGGAGACAACACTGGAGCAATTGGATCTCTTCATATTGGGACTTCACATTCTAAACCAGCCTAAAGTTGCACATTAAAATATTTTTTATTAGGAAGTATTCATGCTAACATACTAATAAGTTGTCAAGAGGATTCTTTTTAAAAATCACAACTTGCTGGAAAACGTGGAGAACTGAATTTAAGATTAGAAAAACAACAAATTGAGAGGATAAAAATTGACAGATCCTTCTATCCCTACATGTGACTCTGCTTTGGGAGTTCTGTGGATTCCTCTTCTATCCCTACCCTTTAAAAATGTGTGATTGAAGTAAGTGCTCTTGGAAAATAAGAAACTGTGATATAAATCTAGCCTAGTAAGTTAAATCAGAAAGATCCCCGATCTCTCCATTGTTTACCTCTCAAGGTTTGGGTGTTTACCCAATCCACTTGGTATCTTATTCAGCAAGTGGGGAATGGCCAAGTGTCATCCCCCCTACTACATAAATATTTTCAACACAACAACCATAATGTCTTTGTAATATGTGAGCAACAGGGGTGGGGAAAACCAATAAGGACAGATGGAGCTTTGTTTATTGTTTAGCTGCAGAATTCCACTTTCAAAACACTCCTCTGGAATAAAAAGTTCCAATTACACATATACATCTATCGCTAATTTGGACTCTAGGCAAAATCCTTGAATTTATGGAGCAACAATTTATTTTAGAAAGTGAATCTTAAGAGAGGAATAGAGATTTATCTTTTCTCACAGAGTTTTCTGTTTGTGTAAATGTCACATTTATTTTCGCATGCATTCTGTTCTAGTTGAATAATAGTTAATAGGAACGCAAAAGGAACTGTTGTCTTAATTTCGGGTGCATTCACACTTGCATGCACTTTTTAAGCCTCCAGTTTTAAATTAAGGTGCAAAAAAGATCATAAGCACAAAATGTGCAAGACTTTCAAGCTATTTTAAAAAGTTCCATTGCAGTAATGAATAATGTTAATTGGGAGTGCTGCAAGTAACTCATTTAATCATTAACTCTTGATATTATGAACATTAGGACATGTGTGTCTCTCTGTACCTCTCTATTAATAGAACAATGTCTCTATTATTAATAGCCTAATAGTGCAGAAGTAGCAGCAACAGCTGGGTTTGGTGCTTGTGTTTGTGTGTGTGAGAGAGAGTGTGCGGGTGGCGCTGTGGCCTAAACCACTGAGCCTAGGGCTTGCTGATCAGAAGGTTGGCAGTTCAAATCCCCGCAACGGGGTGAGCTCCTGTTGCTCGGTCCTAGCTCCTGCTTACCTAGCAGTTTGAAAGCACATCAAAGTGCAAGTAGATAAATAGGTGCCGCTCTGGCAGGAAGGTAAATGGCATTTCCGTGCGCTGCGCTGGTTCGCCAGAAGCGGCTTAGTCATACTGACCACATGACCCGGAAGGTGTACGCCGGCTCCCTCGGCCAATAAAGCGAGATGAGCACTGCAACCCCAGAGTCATTCGCGACTGGACTTAACTGCCAGGGGTCCTTTACCTTTACCTTTTTTTAAGAGAGAGTGTGAGAGAGAGAATTAGAATTGTTGCATCTTAAATCAATGCATGGCCAAAATATCTATCCTGAAACAGCCTCCATTTGTGCTCTATGCAAATGAAATGTGCTCTGAAGTGAAATTAATTGTCATTATACAAAGATGAAGAGTCAGATGGGGAAATTGGGGAAATGGGAGGTACACATAGACCCCTCCTTCCTTAAACATAAGAAGAGCCTTACTGAAACAGATTTCTGTTCCATTTGGTTCAGATTCTTTTCCCACAGTGGCCAGCCAGGTGCTTATGGCAAACCCACCAGCAGAACATAGAAGCTCAACAGCACTTCCTGGTCATCTTCCCCAGCAGCAAATATTCAGAGATCTACTGCCTCCAATGGCGGTGGCACTCTACAGTCATTAGTGACAGAGAAGAAATCCACTTTAAATGGATCTCTACATGGAATTTGGTAGTTTGGACACAACTGAACTTTCCCCACATTGGACTGCCTCTTGTATCAAGTGCGAACTTACATTCAAACCATTCCTGTGTTAACCCTTTTAATAATAATAATAATAATAATAATAATAATAATAATAAAGCCTAATTATAGGCAATACTGTATTATATGTAGACTAATAAAAAAAAATATGTAAAAGAGTCAAGCTCCATGTGATAATGTATTTATGCAACATAATTTTATAAGTGTTTCCGTATGAGTATTTTTACATGGTTATATGCATTATATTGCTCCTTACACGGTTACATGGTTATATGCATTATATTGCATTATATTGCTCCTTACCATCCACCACTGAAAGCAGCATAGGAGCCAACTCCAGGCGGCCCTGGGTGCTTCGGCACCCACAAAAACATAATTGTGGAGACCGGGCACCCGCAAAGTCAATGAGCAAAGCCAGAGAGAGGCAGCCACACAACCTCTGTGGTGCTGCCTCCAAGAGAGCAGTTCAGCTTCGCCCTCCACAGCCAGCCAGCAAGTCACTCTTTTTTGAGGGGGGAGCTTATCTGTGTTATGGTGGCGGGCACCCACAATCCTGAGGGTGAGATGGTGCCCCTGGAAAGCAGTCTAGATGGGAGCACATGTGCAGACAAAGCGGAAGTGGGTCATGAAGTCACTTCCTGTTGCTGAGTGCAGGCATTTGCCAGTGCTTGAGAGGAGATGGGGAGGAGGATAAAAAGGGCAGCTCCCTCTCTTCTCCTCCACCTGTTAATGTGTTGGTAACTTAAGAAAGCACACTTAAGAAAGAAAACTTAAGAAAGAAAGTGTATATGCATATAATATTATGGATATGATAATGCATGTAATATGTAATAATTGCTCGTATTTTAATTGAACCAGTAAGAATAATAACTCCCTTCTCAATAAGGTCCAGGAATCAGTTGGGAATTAAGGAGGGGGAGGGAATCCATGTGGATAAGTACGACATGAAGATGCATAGAAAATTCCATCCGTAGTAGTCATCATGACCTGTAACCACTAATAGTCTAATTAATTTAATCTAATTCCCCTTTAAAATGGCCCAGCCTCTTGCGCTGCCTTGGCATTGGTGAGGAGAATACAGTTGAAACAAGTATCTATGAAAATCCTCTGTGTGAACGTGATTCACTCACATCAGAGCAGGATCAAATCCTATGTTCTTGTTGTTTTAAGGAAATACTGTATATTAAACTGGAATAATGAAACACTTTTAGCAGTCATTGATGCCTTGTTTGAGCAGATCCTTTAGAAATGTTTTTAAATCTGAGCAGTAAGTAAATTATAATGCTATGAATCCAAATGCAGCTCCTATGCACAGCCCTACTAGGTGTTGTAAACAAAGAATAGCATTAGAATACAAATCAGTTCAAATGAATTGTTCTTTCCTGTTTAACTGGCAATCAAAGAAGCAACCTCTGTGGATGATCTGAAATGAAAACACTTTCTTCAAAGTAAAGAGTCTGCGAATATACTGTGTACTCACTCAGTAGTCACTAATGTGTGCTATACACACAGATGCACAACATTTAACTCAGACACTTCTTATTTAAGTAGGCTTATGCCATTGACAGAGCTGGCAGCGGTGGAGTACTTGACACTTCTTTTTTTCTTTTTGTAAAGCAAGAATAGCAGCTCCATATTCTCTATAATCTCAGTAGCCTTACTCAAGCTATGTGCAAAGCAAAATCTCCTCCATGACTTACCTTTTAATTAAAAGGGTTTAAATGAAATGCCACATGCTTGTACAATTTAAATTATATGCATATAGATAAATAATACACCTTACATCATTTGCACTACCCCAAAATAAAAACATTTGTAGGATCACTCGTCACATTATTGGTGTTCAACCCGTGCACTGCCACTTCTTCAGGAATGTTAGTTGTGTAGTCAGTCAACACAGGATATGCATATGCCTAGCTACTGTTTGTTGCTGTTGTTTTTAGCAGAGCCACTAGGTCGATAGTTACCCTGTCAAAGGTTCCCATACCACCAACAAGGAGAGTAACTGGCCTGCAAGTTCATCTATTAGCTACATTAACCAAGACTGCTAAAAAAACACCAGGGGTTTAATATTGTAAATTGGTCATTGAGAGACTGCAAATGGGTCTTTGGCAACAGTATTTTTCTTATCGGCTCCACCCCCACTTGCAAAAAAGGGGAAATCTGGATTAGTAAGTAGGGACAAAATACAAAGTGACATTTTGAGGACAACAATGTAATGTGGACCCTACAAACAAACTTGCATGCAAGAGAACTATTGACACCCTGAAACTCCAGACAAGAAAGGCAATAGTGAAACCTTGACCAGTAAAACTGAGACAATACTATGTGCTTTCAAAGGTCTGGAGTCTGGCTACAGGGGTTGAAAGGAGCAATGGGGGGGGGGGAAGGGGGGCAGAAAAATTCGAGGTTTTCTGAAAGGGGGAGGACTTCTGCTTGTGCAGTGGGGTGCTTCCCCCTTCCTCTTCACCGGTGCATCTTCTAAATATGTTCTGAAGTCTTCCCCAACCTTCTGGAATAGGTTTGTGGTGGGAGCGGTAGAAGGGAGAAAGTTCCACTGTGCAAGTGGAAGTTATTCCGCTCATGCCTGAATACCACCCAAATGTTTCATGTTCCACTGCAAGTGTTAACCAATCCAGAAAATATAGGGTGCTTATTTATTTCTGTATTTATTTTATTTATATACTTCCCTTTATCAAAAGATCCCAGGGTGGTGTACAACATTAATAAACATATTTTACAGAGCATAATAATAAAACATAATACAAAACATAATAATAGACAGCATAATAAAAAAATAATCATTAAAACATCCCCCGTCACACATTTAACAGGTCAAATATTATTTAATGGCTGAAGGCCTGGGTAAAGAGCATTCCCCAGAGCATCTGAATGGTCAGTGTGTTAATTTTGCATGAATCGAAACTTTAATTGAATTGTTACATACTGTACTTTTAAAAGTTCATTGCCATTTGATCACACTGTTTACCATTTTTTCTTCACCTGTGTTTGTGGGGTGTGTGTGCATGTTTGTACAGAGATATGTTCCATCCAAGAATAACACTTCTTGCATCTGTTAAAGTGAAGTCTAGTCCACAAAAGCTTACACTACAATAAATATGATCTTTTCATTGTTTTGAGTGAATACCTATCTAACTGTGGAAGTCATTATGGATACAAAACATAACATGTGTATACGTACTTGAGTTCCTTTTGCAGCTGAGAGGAACAGGTGCTGTGCATCTGGAGGTTCTGCTGCACAAATTGCATCTAGGCCAAATGTAGCTACTTACGTTTCAGGCACTGCCAGGCTGCCAAAGGTGAAAAATTAAATTCTCCTTAGGGGTCCAGAAATGAATTGACGGATTGGTCTACAGTCATAAGCTGGGTCAATGAGGATATTTGCTGAGTGGTTGAGAGCTTCCACCTCGTTGGTTCATGGTAATGTGAAGATTACCCCATATGCTAAATTCATTCTGTGCAAAAGGGTCAGTGTTCATCCTTCTGGCAAGTGATTTCCATGCTTGTATAGGAGCTTTTATAGTAAGAACATTTTAAGTAGGCAGATAGAAGCACTTATTCTTCTAAAGCGAATGGTTGGTCATCTTCTTGTTTGTGTTAAATCTGCCCAAATGTTTTTTGAGTGCTCGCTTACAAAAAACCTTCACCAACCTGGTGTCCTTAAGATGTTCTGGGCTACAAATCATGTGCTGGCCACGGCTCATGATACTTATAGTCCAGGATATCTGGAGCTTAACAGCTTAGTGAAGATGAATCTACTAGGGCACTTGCTGCTTCCTCTGCCTCTTCCCTTCCCCTGTGCAGAAGGGCAAGAAAGATACCACTTGGAAGGTGATGGGATGGTATTGATAGACAGTTTCTTTCACCCACTTGGAACCAGGCCTGAAACTACATGTTAGGAAAATGCCAGGGAACTGCGTCTTTCCCTCCGAAGTGCCCCTCAGGATGATTCATCACTCTTCTGTCCCGAGTCGCTACTGAGACATATATCCAAAGATATTTGCACACACAAACATAGCCGAGTTCAAAGGAGAAGCTGGACTTGAGGTGTAGAATACTAAGCTAATTTATTATGTACAAGATCAAGTGTTACAGAACAAAGAAATCATGGCTCCTCTCTCCTTCTCGTCTGAGAGAGAACGGAAAATGCAAATGCATAACATAACGGAACAGTGTAACTGAAATTTCGTTCTCGTGACTCCAGCAGTGTGGAATGTCAGACATGTGATGAAAACAGTCACACATCAGCAGTGGGAGGGAATGAAATCCCAACAGTCCAAAGGATCATCAGTGGGGGAAAATGTTCCATATGTCTATGGGATTGCTCTGAAATGAAGTTCTAGTGCAAAAAATGGAGGCCTTCTATTTATCCATTTATCCATTTAGCTATTGTTTTAAGTAGAACCCTTTAATTGATTGAATCTGCTAATTAGATGAGGATGGGTGGGTGGCTTGAACACAGTACTGAGTAAAAAAGAACAAATATACCTAAAGCAAATTGTATTTAGATTTAACGTGTGGCATTTTATTCCGATGTTTAATGCCACATATGTATTTGAAAACCTGGACCAGCCTAAAGAAAGACATCTTCTGGGAGATGCCACTGCAAAGTGTTTAATACATGAACATACATATAATTTCCATCACCTAAAGCTATTTTGGCATCATTGTGATGGCCTACTGTACTTTTGCAAATTACTTTGTCTTTCTTGCAGCTTCACCATTCTTCTTGTCAATTGCATGTCACTGATAATGTCACTTTTAGCAGTGATGCTGCAAATGCTTAGAATTTCTGATAATTTCACAAGGCACTGTCCTTTAGATAAAGGAGGAAGGAGAGTGTGTGGTTCTTTTTACCTTTGTACAAGTTCCCTAGTGTATGATTTCCTTGAAAATGGTCCTTTTGTGTTAAATACAAGGGCATTTGCCCAGGGAGAGAACTGTGCACATTACGAAAGCAGAAAATAATTCTGCATCTTGCCATAATAAGGGTGGGGTTGAATTTTTACGTGTGTGTTATTTAGTTATTTTAAAGCTTCCTTCAGAAATGTACCTACTGGAATTATCTAAAGGTTACAGTGGCAATATCTGCCTTATGGTGCTTGCTGCATTGCCTTTCTATTATGCATCAGAAATGATATACTGTATCCTGTTATATTCTGCTCATACACTACTTTCCATCCAATACTGGCTCCCAAAGTAGCTTACATTTTTTTAAACAACAACAATAAAACTATGGATATATTGTTATGTGTGGGGTAGTTAATGACACAGCCCCACATTATTTCACTGAGGGGTAGGGACAGAAAGATAATGCAAACAATGAAGTTAGAAGCTGAACGAGCTGAAGATGCCAACCCATAAAATTTCATCACAGTTCTTTGGTTCTGCACTTCATCTAAGAATGCTTAACTTTCAACTTGTGGTTGGTCTTTCTAGAGGGTTAAATGAATAATACCCCCTGCTTGTGTTTAATAAATTTTCTGCTTGCTTTTTCTAGAAGGTGGTACTTAAGAGATCAAATTATATGTCTTGAATTGTCTATAGTGCCTTGGGTTATTTACCATGATTCACTCAAAATAACCATTTCTAGATTATCAGTTTCCAGCTAAGGCATACTCAAAGTACACCTATTAAAATCAATGTGTTTATTTTAACCATGTCTATTCTGAGTACGATTTAGCTGGATACAACCAAACGGCTTCTATCATGTTTGTTATCATATTTATTTCTCTCCAAATGTGCTTAATATTTCATTCATCCATCCTTCATTTATCCTGCATTTTCTCAAAGGATCCCAGGGCAGAATACATAACTCTCCACTCTCTTACAATAACCCAGTAAAATAGATTAGACTGAAAAATAATGAATGGCCAGAGATCACCCTCTGAACTTCATAGCTGAGTGGAGATTTGAACTGAAAGTCTTTGTGGTCAAAGTCCAACACTCTATCCACTTTACTATAGATTAGTTTCCTGATATGATGCAGATGAAGCTAATTTAGCATAATGGCCTATTACAGCCAACTACTGGTGTTTCATTTTAAATATAAATTATTTGTATACTAAGGGCCAGGAACAGCTCACTAGCAGACTTTTTCCAATGTTCATGGTTTTAGGATCCAAGACAATGTCCAATATCATACAAAATATTAATAAAATGTGCATGGATTATATTAGCCTAATAAGGCAACTCTGAAGGTTTTTGTTTCCGTATGTTTTAGAGGGTAACCTATGTGATTTAAATGGACAAAATTGTTAATGACTTACCTTACTGTATTATTGATATATATATATATATAATACTATCATACATTTAGACACTGAGCATAGGAAGTTGCCTTGTAACAAGTTATCTCATTAGTCTATCTAACTCAGGAATGTCAATTTGAGAAGACTCTTTGACCAGGTGCCTCTCATTGCTAGCCAGCTCATGGTTTGCTTGCCCTGATGGTCTTGGGCCCTGGTTCCCTGCCCTGCTTCACACTGTACAGTGGAGAGATGGTGGGGAAACAGTCTCCCTCTCAGCTCATCTTTTTGGTGGGTGGCAATGGGAACTTCTCCCTGTTCTAAAGGGCAAGTCTGGGTTTGAGCCAGGGTGTTGCTGTCCAGACACGGAGAGCAAGGCTTTTGGCATTTCCTTGTTCTCTTGATTCAGCCCTCAAGGCACTATAGAAAATTTAGCCCTCAGGTGTTTAGATCATTGTTGCAGATCCTTCTGTACTATTAATAAAACTGTGACCAATTCTTTTGCTGAGTCTCTATTCTGAGGTGTGCAGGCAAAGGCCAGTACCACTTCAGAGAGCATGTCTGTAATTGCTCTCCCTTGTAAGAAATACCTCATATACAAAGTGAAGTCATGTTAAAAGAGAATTTCTGTTAAAATGGTAATAATGCATGATGTTATTTTAAATTCCCTTTAGATGAATATGCAGTCAAAGAAAAAAAATTGACTGGTCTTATGTTCAGCCCAGTGCTGAAGCCTAGCTAATACTGTATCCCACCCTGTGTCTTAGGAAGTCTTGTTCTGGACTTTCTAATCATCATCCTCCTTCTTTCCAAATTAATTTCTCTCTTCTGTAAATATGCAATATGTTTAGTTCACTTTTCTTGTAGGAGCACAGCTGCATAAACAATGCAGTTGAATGAGTTTTGGAAGTAATCTAAATGTCATGTATAAAAGCATTTCCTGCGTATGGGCAAGTACCCATCCAACCAGCAGAAACACCAAAGCAGCTAAGCATTTTTTAAAATATCAGTTTGAAATGGACCTGATTATCAGCTATGAGACAGAAATAATAGCTTCCCCCAGAAAATACTATATATTAGGTAATTATCCTGATATAGTTACTAAGAGAACCTGTTGAATTAGACCAATAGGTCATATAATCCAGTATACATGCTGCATTGCTCATACTTCTTCTTTTAAATGTGCTTGAAGCGGACACTTTTCTTTTGAAGAAAAAGCCACCAACCCGGATTGGGATCTGTGTTAATTTTCTGCCAAATATTTCTTCCTCCCCAACCAGTTGATCCTGAAGGAGGGAAAAAAAAGTCAAAATAAAAGTGGTCAGTTTAAGCAGATTTTTTTAAAAAAGGTGTGATTTATGTAGTCTGACCTTGAGTTACCACATATAAGTAACCTGTCTCATTTTGGGCATTTGATCAGACAGAAAAGATCTGGTCAATTGACCAGTCAACTATTGGTCATGGATTTTTAATGTGTTCATTTTGTTAGAACACAAATACGACACTTTCATCATCAACAGGTTTGAGCATATGCTAATTGCAAAAATGCAGGGCAGTTAAGAGTCTCCCTTTTCCTTGCATATCTTTACAATGTCCAAATCAGAAAGTTCAGTTCTGTGACTGATGGGGAGCTTCTGGATTGCAAAGTGGACAATGTCTTGGGTGAGGGGATATAAACACTTGGGAAATTACATAAAATAATACAAAAATTTTTTTTCTTTCCAGTAGCACCTTAAAGACCAACTAAGTTAGTTCTTGGTATGAACTAACTTAGTTGGTCTTTAAGGTGCTACTGGAAAGAAAAATTTTTTTTGTTTTGACTATGGCAGACCAACACGGCTACCTATCTGTAACATAAAATAATACATACATTTTTGTCTTCTGTTCTTTTCATTTCTGAACTTTTGAAGATATATTGAACTCTTATATTGAACAACTGCCACTGTTGGAAACAGACATTCATTTGTTGCACCAAGAATCTTGCCTAGTGACCTAAGATGATGCAGGCTATGCTATAATGAAATCCTTTTTCCAAGTAATGATATACATTGCAATTGTCTGTGACTTTTGTGTGAACGTGGTACATGACTGAATCAAATAATGATCACCCGATACTTGGCTCATCTGGCTGCTGTCTGGCTTTGTATCACTTTTTCTTGTCAAAAGATGATATAGTATTGCTTCTGAAAGTATAAATTATTTATTTTAATGAGAGGCAAATGTCATGTTAATGAAGCTGTGACTTCCGAATCCTCCAGTAATAAATTATTCCTTCCAGCGCTTTCCCAAAGACACACAGTCATGTGTGCTGATTATGCATTTAGGGTAAGGACAGCTATTTCCGAACTCTATCTTAGATGTTTGCATTCATGCTGGAATGTTTGTCAAAGTATTTAATAAGTTTCGTGATTTTCCAGGCTGGGAGCCTCTTGTGCATAATGTCTGCGCTTAAAAACCCCCACACAAAATAGGCAAGGAGATAAAAAATATAAATTAGCCCACAAATGAAGCTGGAACAAAGCTTGAACAAAATGTGGCATAAGCTTGAATGAAATATGTTCTTGACTACAGGGAAATGGTTCCCCACCCCATAAGGTCCTTCAACTCTGTAAATCAACCTTTCCCTCCTTCTACTCTAGGAGTAGGAAACTGTTCCACTGAAACTAGTTGACACAAATTTCAATTATGTAGATAAGCTGAAGTTCTGGGCCAATGATGCACCTTCATGACATTGCCTTCACTAGCTTGGAAGTCTGTCTTTCTTGTTTGAATGTTTGTTTGCTATGATGATAGCAAAGCCTGATGCCCTTCCAGGGGTTAGGATAAATGCATATACAGTGCTACCTCGGGTTACATACGCTTCAGGTTACATGTGCTTCAGGTTACAGACTATGCTAACCCAGAAATAGTACCTCGGGCTAAGAACTTTGCTTCAGGATGAGAACAGAAATTGTGCTCCGGTGGCGCGGCAGCAGCAGGAGGCCCCATTAGCTAAAGTGGTGCTTCAGGTGAAGAACAGTTTCAGGTTAAGAATGGACCTCCGGAACAAATTAAGTTCTTAACCTGAGGTACCACTGTATCTTTAAAAGGGCAATATGTCATACATGGACGGAAATATGTACATTTGACCTGAAGCAGTGAGCTCAATTAATTTTTATAAATTGTTGTTATAAAACTCAGTTCTTTTATATCAAATGATCATAGGTTGGACACAAAGTTCACACAGGCCAGTGGGAGCATCTCTTGAACAGAATTTCACTCATGGGATGGTAAAAGGAGGAAGTAGGATTTGGTTACTTCCCCTCCCAGTGTGGCCCTCTGCCCCACCTCCCACACTTTTGTGAAGGGTTCCTTAACCCTACAGTGAATTGGCAAGTGGAGATGCAGTAAAAGTCACTCCTCACCTGCCTGCAGAACTCCTTTGCTAAATCAAGAACCTTCCATTAATGGAAGGAGCCTTTCCATCTACAGAGGTGGACAGGCTCCAACCCATAGTATTTCGTAAGGATGTGACGCAGGAATAGGTTTTATTAATCAGATCCCAATCTCCTCATAGACATTAAAGAAATTCATGGCTAATGCATTTATTAAGAGTGATTAACAACAAAAGCTATATAGAAGCTCCACACTGAAAAGAAATATAAGTCTGAATACCGGATGTGAGTGCACAGGCAACCTGGGAACACCATGCTCTCCAGTCCCTTCTTGAGAGCTTCCTAAGAGCTTCCATTAGCCACTACTGAGAACAGGTTGATATAACAAATAGACTTTTAGACTGATGTCAGGACTCTTCTATAAAATCAGCCCTCTCCCACCATATATTGAATCTATGTTTGACCATTATTAAATTAATATATATAATGTTAATACATGAGACTTACTTAAATCTTGTGGGGGAGCCAGTCTAATTCTTCACTTCTGTGCATGCTTATTTAGAACTGAGCTACCTTGGATTTAGGGTGGTGCAGGCAGTTCCCCTGCATAGGGCACCAAGCTATGAGAAGATCCATTTTGGGCACCAATTTTTGGCCTTGCTCAGGGTGCCATATTACCAAAATTACCAAAGTCTGTTCCTGGACTGAGTCAGTTAATGCAGCATAGCCCAGGATTAGGCTCTAAATCCATATCTAGAGGATTCGACAGAACTTCTAGATCATGCACTCACCAGGTCATAAGCGGTATATACTGTCCCAACACTTGGACACTATCACCCCTCTTGCTATGATGTTCTCCATAGTCATTGGGTTATGTATTCAGAGCATAAAAACCCTGAAAAATAAACACAGTTATTTTAATCTACACAACCTCACTGGGTCAGTGCCTGCTGTGGTTTCCTTTGGGCTGCAGCAAAACAGATGTATGACAGGGGTGCCAACTTGAATAAAATATTTTGGAGGGGGCAGGTAAGCCCCGCCCCACATAATTTATCACAAGACACAACACATGCACACCATTTGAATGGCATTGCCCATCAACTCGGGGGATGGACGGATGACTGGCTCCCTCAAATATTTTATTGTGGGGCCCGAAGGGACCTCGGCCCCTAGGAGTTGGTTCCTAT
The DNA here is from genome assembly GCF_964270895.1 of Podarcis filfolensis. Classification (NCBI taxonomy): domain Eukaryota; kingdom Metazoa; phylum Chordata; class Lepidosauria; order Squamata; family Lacertidae; genus Podarcis; species Podarcis filfolensis. Next base: position 42,268,241 of record NC_139604.1, read on the forward strand.
GATGCATGATAATTGTACATTCATGCAAATTCCTACACGGAATAAACTTCATTTGTATTGTATTGGAAATTTGCTGTGTGTGGTGTCTCTCAAATATCCTTCAGAGTTTTCTTATTTTGAAGCTCATTTATATGCTCTCTTGGATTATTATGAAAAACGAGACAATGCCATTTAACAGCACATATGCTCAGAAGGAGTTATTTGTAGAAAATACTTCTAGCTTTTTAACAACTCCTACTGAAACATTTAAAAATCATTATTTTTGCTCTGGCAAACAGCTTTAATAACAGACGCCAACATAGTTTTTACAGTTCGAATGCTATAATTTTGCAAGCTTTGCCACCGACAGATTAAAATATTTGCGTACAGTTTGGCTACCTGTTTAATGCTGTAGTGTAAACACATCGTTAGATATGAGGATTTGAATTGAACAGAAGAGCACTTCAGCAGGCCTGCTACATACAATCTGCCACATTCACATGTTAGCAGCAAATTGATCTCCATGGTTTAAAAAGCTATCATCTAAGCGCAAGGTAAATGCCTTCTGATATGTCGGATAACCTCTAGGTCCCATTCGGCCCTCTCTCCCCCCTCCAGCCCATTACAATTGCTGTGCCCATGAAGATTGTTATTGAGCAGAGTGTACTCTGCTCTCCCCTTCAGCATTTCCATTACTGAGTTGTGTTAAGCAGGTAAAAGTGGGGAAACAATCACAAGTTAGAGCAAAAACAAGCTGGCAGAATGATGGACATTTGAGAAAAGAAGCCACTGGCTTATGATAGGGATGCAGGAGTGGGGGCTATTTAGCGCTCATTTATAGGTGAATCTCTCAAAGTCACACTTCCTGAAACAATATGCAGACCAAAACAGCTATCCTTCAAAATTAACACTGATCTGAATTTTGTGATGCAGTTGTCCAACCAAACAATGTTTACAAAATGCCTACTTTAGGGGGAAGTGTACATAAATATGAACATATTAGTGAAAGTAACATACACAAATGCATTAGGGAAATTGCTTGCAAAAGTGTGTATGCAATAATTATAATTATAATTATAATTATAATTATTATTATTATTATTATTATTATTAATACCCCACCCATCTGGCTGAGTTTCCCCAGCCACTCTGGGTGGCTCCCAATTGAGTGTTAAGAACAATACAGCATTAAATATTAAAAACTTCCCTAAACAGGGCTGCCTTCAGATGTCTTTTAAAAATAGGATAGCTGCTTGTTTCCTTGACATCTTATGGGAGGTTGTTCCACAGCGCGGGAGCCACCACTGAGAAGGCCCTCTGTCTGGTTCCCTGTAACTTCACTTCTCACGATGAGGGAAGCGCCAGAAGGCCCTCAGCACTGGATCTCAGTATCCGGGCTGAATGATGGGGGTGGAGACGCTCCTTCAGATAATCAAGACTGCATACAAAAATGTGATTATTAGGAAAAAACACACTAAGATGCTGATGAATTTTCATGATGAATATTTAAAACACACACACAAATTGCTGCAGTAATGTGGAGAATTGAATTAAAGATCAGAAAAATGAGAAACTGAATTAACCAAAACTGATAGATCCCTCCATCTCCAGTGCTAAGCATCTCTTTAATCTTGACGTCTAGAGTCTCTTCCCACCCATCTCTCAGAGTTCTAAAGCAGGACTTGCATGACTAGGTTCTTTACAGAAGGGATGGAGAATGTTTGGCCCTCCAGATTTGTTGTACCACAATTCCCATCATTCCTCATTGTACATGCTGGCTGGGGAGTTCAATAACATTTGGAGGGCCAAAGCTCAGCCATTCCTACTTCAGAGCTTTTAAATTAAAGCCCTGGGTCTCTTCCCTTGTAGGAACTAACTCTTTGTTCCTGAGTATTGCATGCATTTTAATACATCACAGAAAAAAAGAATGGCCAGTCAGCCAGAATATTGCTCTTATTAGCCAGTACTGCATACATGCTATGATATGTGTCACCCTGCCACTTATTACATCTAGTGTTAACTAAGATAAATGTTGGCACTCGCTGACCAGAAGCAAGTTAATTCTGGCATCTTGTCCAAAATGTATGTCTGATGGTGCTTGAGCAGTAAAAGGAAGAAATATCTGTATAGGATATTGGCATATAAGTAGACATTCTAAGAGGTATGAAATAAATTCAGACAATAACCGACTCATCAGACACTGCACTAACGAATAATTGCTTAGCATGTAGCATAATGACGGCAATATTGAACCTTGTGGATTTGTTAGGTGGCTGAGCTGAGCACATCACTTCAGTGGAGCTCTGGTGCATTAGTCTGATGTAGGTGGAAAGGAATTAAGACCTTCTCCAGGGCATCCTAAAGGCAAAGCACCTGTGTTTGCTCCTAATGTCAGGTACAAACCTGTGTAAGTGGAAGCATTCCAAATATCAGTCACCAAGAGCAAGACAGACTTGCCCATTTCCCACTCCACATGCCTACAGCACAACCTTGCTTATCTGTAGTATCCAGGTGCCTACTCACAAATCAATTTAGATGAATGATCTGCTAAATTTCCTTTGCTTTCTTCTCCATCACTGACATGCTTAGTTATAGCACCCCACAGAGTATAATTGTTGGATAACAGAAGAACTATTAAAATGATATTATATTCAAAACCATTTATGAAATAATTGAGTCAATTGTGAATTAAATTATTGTCAGTTGGATAAAATCAACCGCCCATCTATATTATATCCTTATTAAGAGCACACGAATGGTTGCAGCAATCTTGACTGCTGGTTGGAGTCTGCTAGAGAGACAACATGCATTCCATAAATACACCATAGGTGAACTAGTTTAGCCGTTTGTCCTAGTAAGACCATAAGCTGGTTCACCCCACAGCTGTCAGTTAGCTCAGATCCTAAAAAGGTGCATTATATAAAAGATGTTTTCCATGCTGACACAAATGGATTTTTGGTGGGAGGATAAAACATTTCAACATTGCAAATATATATATGTATGTCATTCATTCCTTTAGCTAGTTATTAAATCTGACTCAAATTCTAAGGAGTATTCCATAACTTTGCTGTAACTAAGCATTTAAATCAATCATTTATATTATTGAAAGCTAGAAGAAAGTCAAAACCAACTTATATATATGAAATGGATTCTGTTTCAAAGCTGTTCTTTTTGCCAAGAGGACATCTAAGAGCCTAAAGTTGTCCCAGTTTGTACAAGTGTCTGTTTACATAATCTGAAACACTATTTTGAGTCTGTGTACTTAACCTAAACAGGTCCAACTACATCCCACCGTTCCAAAGTTTGAAGTCTTAAAAGTTAATAAAATGGGAACAGTCTGTCGCAACTTTCTGAAAGCTGCATGAATTATCTACATGTTGGAGATGATAGACAGCCACATTTCAGACAGATGCATTGCAAAATGTCTAACATATAGTAGTTCAAAGGATTTCCTTGTGCGGGCAAAATTTGGCTGTTTATAAAGGTGACTATAGACTTGTTTGTGGCTGGAGCACCTTTGTGTGTGTGCACATTAGAGAGGCTGTTGAGGTTACGAGAAATTGCTGGAGAGAAGACTGTAACTACCTTAATATGGCATGCAATTTTTTTCAGGCAACAATATACTTCATAAAATGGAGATGTTGCTCTAACAAGCCAGAATAAAATGACCAAGTAGGTGTTTGTATCATTTTGACAGGGATTATTTTGTGGATAATAACAGACAAAAATACAATCCCACAATATCCTAAGCAGGGGCGGAGGAAAGGGGGTACGGTGGGGGTGGTGCACCCTTGGTGTCACCACTGAAGGGGGTGACAAAATGCCGGGTGGCACTTACCGTGGGGCCTGCAACGCACCCCAGTCATGCATCTCTCCTGGGAGTGATGCCTTGGGCACCCGCAGGTTCCACGCTGGCCCAAACAGTCTGCCTGCCACCTGCCCCTCAGCGGAGTTTGTAACCCGAGGTGTTTGTAACCCAAGGTAACACTATACTACTAAAGTATGCAATTATTGTAAATCACTGAAGTGTCAGTCAGTGAGGAATTTAGGGGCACTCTCCAGATGCATATACAGTGGTACCTCGGGTTACAGACACTTCAGGTTACAGACTCCGCTAACCCAGAAATAGTACTTTGAGTTAAGAACTTTGCTTCAGGATGAGAACAGAAATCACGCGATGGCGGCGCAGCAGCAGTGGGAGGCCCCATTAGCTAAAGTGGTACTTCAGGTTAAGAACAGTTTCAGGTTAAGAACGGACCTCCAGAATGAATTAAGTTCTTAACCCGAGGTACCACTGTACAGTGGTACTGTACTTGACCACCTTAGCTACAAATTCTGCAAACTTCCTGCTAGCTGTTTATTATTCATTTACTGTATATGTAGCAAATTTAGCACACACAGTCCTTGGCTGTGTGTTTCATTAATCTTGAAAATTAGTGCTATGGATTCACTAAACAAAAAAAATAATTAAAAAAATCCAATTTTAGAATCAGGGAAATGGAAAGTTAAGTGCTGTTGATTTTCCCAGCTGGACAATCTTTCTAAGTCGGGGAGGCAAAAAATAAGAAATAGAAACTGAAAATAAGTAATCAGCTTTTAATAAACATGTTCTTTCATTGAGATATATAGGTATGGAACAACAAATTGTTTCAGTAACTTTTGTTTCCAAGATACATTTAGATGGATGGTGTCAGACAAGGGTTTAGGAAACTGAGCTCAACTTTTTCCATAGATATGCTTGGGTCTTGGGATACTGGCTTGGGGCTTGACTAAACTCCTGATTATTGCAAGGATATCTGTGGATTAGATTATGCCTAACTGCTCAGTATTCAAGTGCTAAATAATGATTACACAGATATCATTGGTTCAATAGGCACTGAGTATTCAGCAAGTTTGAAAACATCTGACCAGACCAGACCTGCTTCACTTTCGTAGGCTCTTCAGATGCTGTTGGACTACAACACCCAACATCGCTGTGCTTTCTGGGCCCGATGGGAGTTGGAACTCATCAACATCTGGGGGCCATCTTAGATTCTAAGGCATGAATATGACCTTTAGGAAACATATAGGACTTTTATTCTCAAAATAGATTTTGCTTTCAGTGAGCCCTATAGTGCACATTTCAAATTAAATTAACTCATGCACATCAGCAGAGTCTCTGTTGCTCCCCCCCACCACCACCAAAGTGGAGACATACCTGGACACAGAATCATAGTCTATTTATTTGAAAGAAACTCTGGACTCAGAGAAGGTCAGGTGTTGATATTAATGGATCTCACTTAGTCATGGTCATTCATTTTAATGGGTCTACTCTGAGTAAAGCTTAGTTGGCTACCACCCTGTTTTCTACTTGTATTGTAAACGTTGGACCCCACCAACGTTTCTCTGTGCAAAAACTATTCCACCTTGCAAAACAATATTTCTATCGACATCAGATGAGAAAAAGCATAAAGAGCCAGCAATGCCGTTGGCACTGTGCAATTCTGTATAAATGGATGGCAGTCGGAAACAAAACCTTTCCCTTTCTCAGAAAGGCTACTGGATTGCCGATGAGTCCCCCTGCTTGGAATATTTCATTTCAGAGAGGAGATCAAGGGGCTGATTTGTAACTTAGCCAGTTTGCACGAGCGCGTGCGTTTGTGCGTGTCCGCAGAAGTCACACGCCGAAGCATAATAACTTAACAGTTGATGCTCAAGGCAAATCTCCCCTCTCTCCTCTCCCGCCTGCTCCTCTCCCCACCTTTTCCTTTCGTTCCCCATCAAAGAGCTCGATCCACCCTCGGAGCGAACGCCCTGCCCTGCCCTGCCTGCTACCCCAAGGTGACGAATTGAGCCGCGCGATTGGAGGCGGCATTCTTCTTCAGAAGTCGTGCAAAAACCGGGAAGTGAGAAAGGCGGAGGGGTAGGAGAAAGAGGCGCGCTCTACAGCAGCCAGGTAGGCAGCAGCAGCAGCAGCGTCCCCTATGCCCGGGATTCCGAATGGTCCGCTCCAGCTGAGGAGGGAAAGCGAATGTGCCGTCTGAGGGAGCCGCGCTGTGCTCCTTTCCCCCCTGCGTTCTCGCTGTGGCGCCGGGCTGCAGGATCCAGCTGCTGCTGCGAGGGAAAGAGAGGGCGAGCGGGGGAGAAGGCGAGCGCGCGCGCGCCCTGGGCTGCCGTTCTCCTCCCTTCTTCCACCTGCCCTTAGGGAACCACTTCGGACTCTGGGACCACCGGTGCCACAGCCACTCGCCGCTGCCACTGGACCTCCTCCTGCTGCTGCTTTTGAGGGGGGGGCACACTGTAGGAATGCCCGACAGCGCCGGTGAGGGGAGCCAACCCGCGTCCCAGGTGGCTGCCGCTTTGGGGCTGCCGCGCGCTCATTAGCCGCGTCCCCCCCCCCCCGCGCCCTGGGTTTGGAGCTGGCCGCTCCGGTCCTCTTTTTGGGGGCGCGCTTTTTCTCTCTCGGTTCCCTCAGTTCGGCTTGGGCTTGAGGGGGTTGGAATTGCGGTAGCCGGAGGAGGACGAGGCAGGCGGCTGCTTCCCGCGCTGCCCGGTGGGGGTTTCTCCGCCGCGTCCCTCCGCCGGCTTTCTTTCTTTCTTCTTCTTCTCCTTCATCTTCCGCGTCATCTGCTGCTTCGCTCGGGCCGCGGGAAGAGAGCGGGCAGCTTTTGTCATGCCAGCGGGGCCGAGGGAAGCGGCTCTCGGACTGCAGGACCAGTGAGAGGAAGTGCCCGCGTGTGTCTCTCTCCCCCCCCCCCACTCCCCGACCATGACAGCCATGAAGGAGCAGCAGCAGGCGCCGCCGAACCCGGGCAGCCGGGGGAGCCAGGCTGCCCAGCAAGACCAGGTAGGACTTGGCAGCAACTCCGCCGCCTCAGCCCGGGCGGGTGTGTGTGTGGGGGGGGGGTGTATGTGTGTGTGTGCTTTCCGGGGAGGGGGCTTTCGTCCACCATTTCCTGCCCATTGAGGACTAGCATGGCAGCCCAAGTTGTGGCAAATAATTGGGGGGAGGAAGAAGAAACAGAAATGAGAGTCTGCTTTGGCGCGCGAGCATCAGCATCCAGGAAGGCACAATATGGGGCCAGGTGCTGTTGCTTCTGCTGCCGCCTCTTTCCCTGGAAAAGAAGACTTTCCCACTTGGCGGAGACTGTTGCTTATGCGTGCGGAAAGGATCCTTTCAGCCAGGCTGCAAGTGATGTGTGTGGGGGGTGGGGGATTGGCGGGCAATGGCTGGGGGAAGGAGGTGAGGTGGGTGGGGTGGGAAAGGGAGCCATGGCCTGAGAGGGGAGGAAGGGAACCTGCTTGCATCTCCCTCTTTGGCAGGCAAAGTACTAAAGGGAGCCCTGCTTTTAGATGCATCTAATAACAGTACAACCCACTGACCTTTATGGGGCAGAGAAGATTTGGTGGGGGAGGGGAGGGGGCAGTCAAAGGGAAACAGAAGGCTTTTGGCTTCTATGGCGAGAAGGGAAAAGATGCAGAGGTCTGAACACAAGAGTCCAGTGTTGTGCTCCTCTTTGGAAAAGACTATCGGATGAAGTAATAGGTGTGTGCAAGAGAGAGATGACATGGCTGTACAGGTGCAGAGGGGAGGAGAAGGCACAGCACTAGGAAATTCAGGGAGATGAAGAAGAATGCAGACCATCATATTCAGAGCCTTCTGTTGTCATCCTAAGGAATGTTTGCTGTTCTCCCTTGGTTTTCTGTCTTTGGTTGTGGGCTTCTTTTTCTCTGCAAGTTGCACTAAACAAAGACAGCAAATAGAAAATGTGCAGGCTTTTTATAGATGCGTTGTGTTTACATCAATTAATGGCCCTCAGAAGAGGCTGCCAGCTATCAGGTCACTGGTTAATAGTGGCATTCTAGAGAGGAGAAAAGGCTGGCTGGTGTTACCAGAGATGGTGCTGTGCGCTCAGTATAGACACAAGGAATCTGTGAAATTCTCCCTGCTTGTCAGTTACTCTGTTGCCAGAAGCAGGGATGAAAGGAGTGAAATAAACTGGTGTGTGTAGAGAGAGATCTGGGAGTGAGATGCAGAAACTTGTGCCAGCCCAAAACCCGCAACAAGAAACAGAAGGAAAATGTTATCGATTCTCTAGAGCTCCGTTTGGCGTTTTCATCATTGCTGCTTGTCCTTTGCTCCCGGTTAACACTTGCAAAAGTATTCACTGCCATGCTACAGAGATACTGTAGTGGTATTTTTTTGTTTTTACTAAACAAAGCAATTACAAAGTATTCAGTTGTCAAAACTGTACTTCATATCATGACTTCTAACTTATACATATTTATCTCTCCCCCCCTTTTTTCTGGGACGCTTCATGTTTATATTAGTAAATCTTACTGCCTGGAGCACTAAGATGTCTCTACCATTTTTAAGGTGGAAAGGAGCAATTTGGAGCAATTTGCTTCTAAACTGTAAAGTGTGGTCAAGATGGGAATGTCTGTTTACAGATATATCCTTTCAGTATTCACATATCTTAGGTTTCATTACAGTAAGCAGCTGTATCTTACAGTAGCTTACGAATCGCAGAAACTGTTTCATTAGCTGTCAATTTTCCTGCAAGTTCTCCATGCACCCCCCCACACTTCTTTTCATTAACCCGTGACACTACCTTGAAAGGCATTGCAGAGTTTGAGAAAGTGGGAGGAAGAGGGGAGCTAAGCAGAACATATTGGAGATTGACATAGGCACATCTGCTCTAAGCCATGTATGGCTAATAATGACAAGCACAATGAATGTTTTTCACAAAACATATTACAACTTGCAATAAGATTTTTCCCCATTGCCTTTGTGAAAACTATTGGACAAGATTTATATCTCTCTGTCTCTCTCTATAACATTTATTACATATTCAGTATGTTGTATGATGTCAATTTTCTCAGTAGAAGATCTTGCACTGACTACCTATTTAGTTTCTTTTCTGAATTATTCACAAAAAGGTAATGCCCAAGTTAGATTTTTAAGTGTGGCCCTCCATCTCAAATTACATGGCATTGTTTTCTGAAACACTAAACTTAATTAGTAAGTTGCAGCTTTGTTGTGAGAAGTCTTTTAATGTTCTGAGTAAAATCAATTCATTAATTAAACTTGTTTGGGAGAGGGTGATTGGGTTATTTCAGTCAGTACTTAATGCTTATGTGGAGGACAGATTCATGTGGCTTTTTGAAATTTTACAGAGTTCTGTATTGAATAAAATATTACTACTTTTGTTCCTTGTAATTAATTTAATTGGGTTTGCAGCCTGTCCTGCTAAAATCTCATCTTACTCACTACTGTCCTTGCATTGCTATGTTGGTCACACTTCCATTTTTCAAGCTAAGCAGCTGTCACTTTTGCCTAGGCCATGTAGTGACTAATGCCTAGCTGTGGCAGCATTCGGACACAGGTGTCTCAATGCAATGTGAAGGGCTGTAGTTCATAGTACAGCATTTGCAAAAGGTCCAAGCTTCAATCTCTGGTTGGGCTGGAGGAGGGACTCCTGCTTGAATCCCTGGAGAACCACTGCTGGTGAGTGTCAGATAAGATAGAACAATTGTCTGACTTGGTATAAGGCAGCTTCCTATGTATAACATGCATATAACTTTCAGCTTCTGCAGATCAGTAAACACTCACAACTTGATTCCAGTTACTATTTTGCTGGTAAATCCATATACAATGGTACCTCAGGTTACAGACGCTTCAGGTTACAGACTCCGCTAACCCAGAAATAGTACCTCGGGTTAAGAACTTTGCTTCAGGATGAGAACAGAAATCGCATGGCAGCGGTGGCAGTGGGAGGCCCCATTAGCTAAAGTAGTACCTCATGTTAAGAACAGTTTCAGGTTAAGAACGGACCTCCGGAACGAATTAAGTTCTTAACCTGAGGTACCACTGTATAAACATAAAAACAGCATTACTGCTATTGCTTTCTTCTGTATTAGATAGAAATAGGGAGGAAAAACAGTATTCACACTGAAAAAACCTGCCTAGTTGGTGATATTATTCAGAAAGGTGAAATCGCAAGCAGAACAGTTGAGTTCCTCAAAGGAGTATCTCCCAGGGCTTTGTAGGAGCCAACTCCCTTTGCTCTTCCAATAAAATATTTGAGGGAGCTGCCACCCCAGTAGATGGGCATTGTCATTAAAATACTGTGTGCACACCATGTCATGTGACTGATTATGCAGAGTGGGGTTCACCGGCTCCCCCAATATTTTATTCAAGTTGGTACCCCTGCAGGGCTGGGTTAAATATCAGCTATGATTTAAAGTAAATAAATGCAAAATGTAAAGTCCATCACTTTTTATTCCCATAAAATATATATGCTGATGGAAGTCAGATGTTAGACCTGTGCTAGATAACTAACTGAACATATAAAGTCAGTATGTTGTTTCATTAACAAAAAGCTTATTTAGGGCCAAGCTAGACATATAATCTTAAAATTGTAGAGTTGGAAAGGACCATGATTTTCATCTAGTCCAAACCCCTGCAATGCTGGAATCTTTTGCCCAAGGTGGGATTCAGACCCATAACCCTGTGATCAAGAGTCTCATGCTCTACCAACTGAACTTTTCCAGTAGCCAGAGATCCGTGATGAGGATCTTCACTGCTACTTTGAAGAGCAGAAAATTATGCTGTGAAAGCAGGTGCTTTTCCAACACCATTTCCATCATTTAAATTGTGCTTTCTCACTCACCAAAGCTGTTGAAGCTACCATTAACTATGCAGGGAAAAACATAAGGTATGTTTCCCCCTGTGAAAGTAATGGCAGCACACTTTAGACTAGGAAAATGGTTAGGCAAGAGAGGTTTAAACACCCATTCCCCATTGCTCTCCAAAGTATCCAAATAGAACTTCTTGCTCTTGACATATTTGGAAAACAATAGTTTACACATCTCATGGAAAGTATAGACAAGAACAACTAAAACGATTAAATGACTCAAACACCCAAGTGTAAAGTGATTTGAGATTTTACTTGGGAGCAGGGAAGATGACTAGGGTTTAGTTAGAAACTTGTAGTGATTCATATGATTATCAATGGTAGAGAGAAACTTTCTTGCTCTCACTGGAGCATGAGAACGTGGAATCACTTAGGTACAAATGATTAGATGTCACAGAAATTATTGGATGTGACAGAAGGAGTTATGTGATTACGTCTCCTGAAAAGAAAAATACAGGCAATATTATTGATTGTATCAGTGGAGTGGGCAGTTTGGATCAGGGCAATGGCACTGGGATTGGTTTAATCTTCCTATACACCATTTTCTTGGTTCAATCTCAAATACTACTTGTTTCCCCTTGCAGCTTGATCCACCAAGTTAGATTTCAGGTTCTCCCTTTTGCATTTGAATTTCACCTCAGGGCTCAAGAAAATTTCTTGGTTTTATTTAGGCATGTGACACAATCCTTCCCCAGGTAGTTCCAGTTTCCATATATTTGGGGTTCACAAAATTACTCCTCTCTCTCATACCACGCCAGGCCATTACAGAAGATGAGGTATGTGCACACTTCCTATCTAGTAAACTCCTTCTGCTCAGAGTGATAGTGGGATAAGTGGAGTTGGTGAAGAAGAAGGATGTGCACACTCATGCCCCCTTTTCCTGAAATGGCACAGACAGATGTGCTCGCAGGCAGGGTAGTTGGCAAAACTGGCATCTGTTTTGTTCTCTAAATATCATTTCACATGTCAATGCTATAAGCATGTGTGGAATAACTACTCACATATATTTTCTTCAAAATCCAAGTTTGCTATGACCACGAAGAACAGAGAGGCAAAACTATAGAATCCCAGCAGGGATTTATCCTTTCATCTGTTAAGAATATAAGAAAATGAAAAAAAAATCATAGGCAAAAAATCACAAATTGTTGAGGCTCCTGAAATATACTTGCAGGTCACTGTCAAACTCAGCTGTTTGTTTTTAGCCATCTGCAGATGTGGCTCAAACGAATGCAAGATTTTCTGAAAAACCATAAGAGCAGGAAAGCATGGCTATTGTCCTCTCTTCTCCCCCACCCTCAAATGAAAGCTGAGGTTCCTAGGATAACCACATTCCATGCCAGATTTAAGACTAAAAAGATACAGAGAATGCATGTAGAGGTGTGTGTGTAAGACAGAAATGCTGAAAATTGAAGAAAACGCCAGTTTTCTGTCCCCCCAATACACCTACACTTTGGCAATACATCCCAGATGTCACAATAATATTTCACATACATAAAAAGTCAGCTCATCCTGTTTTACATCTCCGACTTTAGCTGAATTCTTTTAAAAAAACTATAAAATACCTAAATGCTTCTTTCTGAACCTAAATTAACCTTCCTTGAATCTGCTTGAAGAATTCATCAAATGGCATTTATCCGCCTCTCACTTGTAGCAACTTTCCACAATATATCAAACAATAGCCCCTAATGAGCATAAGAGAAACCACAGCCATTCAACATAATGTACCCATGTGGGGTGCTAGTTGACGAATGCTTCTATTTTGCCACAGATGAGAATACTCACATAATCCCTACAGGTATGAACACAGTGAGAGACTAGTTTGTTTACAAAAAAGCAGTTAAGCGGTACCATCTTGTAGAGGTTATTGCTGTTTATGCAAACTATCTGAAGATTAAAAATAAACAAGCATTCAGTTCATTGATACGAGTAATCTATTCTAATGGATCCTAACTATAATATCAAATTTGCATACATTTAATACATATTTTAGGCAGATTTCCATAGCATGTGCAATATACCTTGTATGTTCTTCGGGCACAGGATTCATTCATAACTCAAGGCTTTCATTCTCTTTCTCCCTTTCTCTTTCTCTCTCTCTCTCTCCCTCCCTCCACACACACACAGTAATTTGTTGTTTACAAATATCATAATTTTTAATTTCTGTTTTACAATTCTATCCTGTCTTTCTTTCTTCATGGAACCAATAGAGGCATGTACAAACAACAAATTTCTGTCTGTCTTTCTATAGGAGGAATTCAGTGTAGTGCTAAGCACATAGCTCTATCAGCACATTTCTGCTTGCTTGATGGAATTATTTGCCCTCTCCTCCCTCCCATATGCTGTTTTAGGGATTCTCCCAAACTCTCCACCGTGCTTATACTAGCAGAAGTCTTTGCATGGGCTTCCTCTGAGAAGGCTTGTTGGTTGAATCCTGCCTACTGGATGAGGGTTCTCTCCTATGCCCCAATACTTTGTGGTAGTTTCACACTAAAATTATACCCAGCTTGTTATTACCTTCATGCACTCATAGTCAAGAGCCTCATAGTCAGTCCCACTGCCGATGTGCTTGCTATTCAAGTGAATAATTTACTAGGTTTAAATGCACTGGATAGCCTGGATATGTCATCAGGCTTCATCAAGTCTGCAACTTCCATGGTTCCAGAGGCATAATGCCATCCCATGACACTCATAATAATTGCTCTTGCACGCAGGCCCAAAGGGGCAGGTAGGATAAACCACATGAACAAAAACCTCATGTCAGAGAACTTACTCCTACAAAATAATTGCATGCAATGAACCAAAAATCTTTTAACAGTGTTCAGAACTTTAGATAACCTTTTCTACTTTGTTCAAGAATTCTTTCACAACTGAATCAAAATAAATTACGTAAGAACCCCATTTCTATGGGACATGGGATGAAGAATTCCAGTGTTCAGATAAGTATTCAGTTTGACACCAGTACAACTTCACAACCTGTGACAACCTACCAAGACTGTTTGGATTAGTACAACTAAACTAAGACTTCTCACCAACAGCTACCATTGTGGGATGATATCAACTGGTATTAAGCAAAACTATTGCTCAACACAGAATATGCATAAATAAGTAGAGAACTAGGTGAGGATATCATAGGGGCAGATCTAGAATGTGTTACTATATTCTATATCATATAGTGGCTCCATCCTCTCACTCTCTGCTGTCACAGTTATAACTAAGTTGAAAGGTTTCTGGTTGGCTCTAAGGTTTCTGGTTGTGGTGGCACCCTTGTTGACTTCTCTTTTCTGCCACAAATTTCATAGCAGTAGCAGTCATCCCACTGGTGCCCATTCTCCAGGCAGCTGGAAGCCGGAGCTTTATTTCCCATTAACCTTAATGCTGTGTTTTTACAGCTGTGCATTGAGTTGTGGTTGGATAGGTTTGCGTGACAAAGATTTAAATCCATTCATAAACCATTTCTCAGTCACAATCCAAGGGCATTTCAAAATACATTCACAACAAGTTACACTGGTTTAAATCCAGAGTAACGCTTCTACAAATGGAAGGGGATATGAACCAGCAAACACTCCTGCACACTGAAGCAGAAGGGGATGCAATTTCTGTCAATCTCCCCTTCCCCTACAGACTCTTGCACTGTTCTGGAGGAGCTTCCAATCCTTTAGAACACATTTTCAGGTGGGTATGTGGGCTTTTTGGGGGGCAAAAAATCCCTTTCCCCCTTAAATAAATACAAACATAAAAAGAGCTCTGCTAGATCTAAATTTGAATCTTAACCTTAATTATGATCTTCGCTTTGAACCCCCCTCCCATGTTCATCAATATACCAACACTTTATATTGTTTCATTAGTAACCTAAGAGGAAAAATAACTATTACTTAATCTAAGCACAACCACAAGGGCTCCTGGTTAGGTGTTTGGCTATGTGTGTTGATTGTTATGTTAACTCTGTTCTATCGTGTTTCCCCTTTGTTATTGTTTTAGTTTAAACCAATTCACAAACCAAGACCATTGACTACTAATAATGAACCATGTGTCATAGACATTGCTGCAAAATTATTGTGCTATTTTTGTGATATACAAATGACATGTGAAAACTTTTTCTATTTTTTGTACCATTTATTATCCCTTACCCACCCCTATGATCCTCATTTATAAAACGCAATAAAAAGTTTTTCAAAAAGAAAAAGAGCTCTGGTAGATTTGATGAGAGGCCTATTTATATAAAACAAATAATCTATTAAATTCCCCTTGCAAACATGCACACAAAAAACACAAAAATATTAATTAATCTTATTTAATAAGATTGTATCTAATAACTTTTTTTGTATTATTCACTAGGAATTAATCTTGAGCTGCTTGGTAACACAGAAACTTGACATTTTATAATATGTACTTGATGTTGAGGGTTGTAGTTGTTGCTGCTGCTGCTGTTTGCTTCTTATCAAGCCTGCATGATTGAATACTGCATGTACCACTTTGCCTGATTCAATACTTTCGCTACTGTGTGTAACAATTCAGCTTGGTTAACAATTGCCTTAGGAACTGTTTCTATGTGGTTGGCTTGATTCTATTTTATATTTGCATATGCTTGAAACAAGAAGCAATATTTCAGTACATAAACAAAACTGTATTTGCATTCCTCCTTCCCACCCGCTGTATTTTCTATCTTACTGGATATTTCACTGGTAATATTACTCAGCTTTATATAAAATATTGGTTTTTTTAAAAAAATAGATAGTAATTTGTGATACGGTGGTACCTCGGGTTACATGCGCTTCAGGTTACATACGCTTCAGGTTACAGACACCGCTAACCCAGAAATAGTACCCCGGGTTAAGAACTTTGCTTCAGGATGAGAACAGAAATCGTGCTCCGGCGGCTTGGTGGCAGCAGGTTTAGAACAGTTTCAGGTTAAGATCAGACCTCCGGAACAAATTAAGTATTTAACCCGAGGTACCACTGTATAGTCATAGGTTGTGAAAATAAATAATAGTAGACAAAACATTTTTATTTAGAAGGACAAATCCTGATATTGTGGTTACATTGCCTACCAAAGGTGAATTTCTGTTCTAGAAACCTAAATGTTAAAACTTTGTATTTCTTAATTCAAGTCTATGAATTACAGCTTACTAGGACTTTTAAATATGTGAGCAAGTTCTTCCATTAATCGTGTTACTACAAGAATAGAAGTAGATCCAGCAGCTTTAAAGAACTGGAATGAAATATTAAAAACATTCATAGATCAAATGAATGTTTTAATAGCTCCTTCTGCCATAAATCATGTATTTCTTGACAAATGACTGTATACTTTCAGACACATTTTAGAGTCTTAAAAGTTTAAAAGTTAATGGGTAACAGCATAAAAAAGCATAGGTTGTCAAAAAGCAATGAGGATCCAAAGGTCACCTGGGTCATCTAGTTTAATATCTCCAGAGTTCAGTGGTAGAGCATCTGCTTGAAATGCAGGAGATCCAAGATTCCACTCGCAGCATCTCCAGGTAGGGCAGGGAGAAGCTCATGTCTGAAATTTTGGGAGAACTGCTTCTGGTCACATTAGTCAATACTAAGCTGAGCTAGATGGACCTATGGTCTAACTTCATATATGGGTATGAGGGACGCGGGTGGCACTGTGGTCTAAACCACTGAGCCTCTTGGGCTTGCTGATTGGAAAGTCGGCGGTCCGAATCCCCGCAACGGGGTGAGCTCCTGTTGCTCTGTCCCAGCTCCTGCCAACCTAGCAGTTCAAAAGCACGTCAGTGCAAGTAGATAAATAGGTACCACTGTGGCGGGAAGGCAAACAGCGTTTCTGTGCACTCTGGCACTCATCACGGTCCTCCGTGCTCCAGAAGCGGTTTAGTCATGCTGGCCACATGACCCGGAAAACTGTGGACAAACAGTGGCTCCCTCGGCCTGAAAGCGAGATGAGCGCCACAACCCCATAGTCACTTTTGACTGGACTTAACTGTCCAGGGGTCCTTTACCTTTACCTTTTACCTATATGGGTAGGATTCATCATGGATGTTGCATAAATATTCTACCTTTTCCCTCTGCAATATGGCTACTAACTATCTGTTTGGCTTCTTATCACAGCCCTTTTCTGGCAAAAGATACACCCCACTAATTTCTATAAAACAAATGAGGCAAATAAAATAAATTTCCTTATATACTTTAGAGCTTATATCTGGATGCCTGTGGGTGGTTCAGAGATTTTTGTCTAACTTTCTGTGTGCTTGGTGATTCGGTGCAACGTGTCTAAGGATGTGTGGCAGAAGTTGCTGATGTACAAGGTGAAAAGATTTTATACTGATAAAGGATGGCATCCAACGGATATCTGCTGACAGAAAGCATCTGTCATAGTAATGGGGGAGTGAGACAATTTTTAGTGATTTTCCCCATGCATTTCCCTTGCATTCCCCCTAATTTGCCTCCCCAATTTGAGGGTGAGAAGGAATCACTGAAAATTCTCTCCCTCTCTAATTCCACTGACAGATTCATTCCATTAGTGGAACACACACCATTGGCTATCACTCCCCAAATAGTGATATGGAAAACTGAAGTAGTATCTCAAAGCTATGTACAGCTTGCTTGTGTATATTGTTGTTGACAAAAAAAGTGTATTGAAAGTCCTAATTCTTCTTATTCTCCATTCACAAAAATAACCCCTTGCCTGATTTTTTATAACTCAGATCTCAGACAAAAACATGTACAGTATCATAATATATGCTGGGTATTATGAAAAATTACTACTGTGTAGTAGGCGATGATTCTTCACACCTTCAAGCTAAAGGTGGTAGCGGTGAATATCCCAATAATGACTAACAGAAGAGGATATGCTGATGTTAGCAGAGAAGCAGGTGGATAGCTTACCAGTTAGTATTTGTGCCTGGTAAAGCATTCCTGGTACCATGTTGTCCTTGTTCCAGATTTATGCAACATAGGTAGCAACTTTCACAAAAAATGCAAATAATATTTTTGCAGTAGCAAACCTAGTTTTTATTAAAGCTACGATATACAGGGTGAATTTATTAATTTTTGTGCTTTTGATACTTGGTTGGTTTGCGGTGCCTTTTTGGGCTTTGGTCCTTGCCCATGACTGTTTGACCCTTCATTTACCTACAATTGCTTCTTTCTCCCAAAAGAAAATTTCAACCCAACTTGCCTAGTCAAAATGCAAAGAAAATAATATCTCATTCTTTTGCTTCCAGCAAATTGGTTTCTGTTCCTCTGACAATGCTATGCAGAAATACTTTGCAGAATGAAAGAATCTTTGTGTGTGTGTGTGTGTGTGAGAGAGAGAGAGAGAGAGAGAGAGAGAGAGAGAGAGAGAGAAACGAGACAGATAGACAGACAGACTGTGATGGAGGGGAATCATAAAAGGGGCACTGCATTTCTTTCTTCAGGTTAAATATAAATAATACCAATTAACAATGAGCATGTGGTTAACATAATGCATTTTCTTCATAATTTTCACATTAAAACGAGTTAATTTAAAATGCTAGTTTGCTCTGTTGGCCAAAATACAATTTATAATATTCAGGAGCAGCAAGTATCTTGGAAGTTTAAAGTTGAATAATTATTCTTTGGTTTAAAAAGCATTCCCTTCTCTCCCCCCCCCCCTTTCCCCAATTTTGTATGAATGCTGCAATGGACACTTACTTGATAAGCCACTTTGGACTGAGTGGGGCTTGATTCGGAGTAAATATTCATTGGACTGCACTGTAAATTTAACATACTCTCATAATGAATCTGCTGCAGAGGAATAAACTTAAGCAATACGTAGACTTTTATAGAATATTATTGTTTTAAATCCCTAAGGTACTGTTGTTTTGAGTCAAATGTTTAGAAAGATAACAGTCATATTTAGATTTGGTATTCAGGTTTTGTTTTTCATTAGGTAAAGGTAAAGGGACCCCTGACCATTAGGCCCAGTCGTGACCGACTCTGGGGTTGCGGCGCTCATCTCGCTTTATTGGCCAAGGGAGCCGGCGTACAGCTTCCGGGTCATGTGGCCAGCATGACTAAGCCACTTTTGGCGAACCAGAGCAGCGTACGGAAACACGGTTTACCTTCTTGCCGGAGCGGTACCTATTTATCTACTTGCACGTTGACGTGCTTTCGAACTGCTAGGTTGGCAGGAGCAGGGACCGAGCAATGGGAGCTCACCCGGTCACGGGGATTCGAACCGCCAACCCTCTGATCGGCAAGTCCTAGGCTCTGTAGTTTAACCCACAGCGCCACCCGCGTTCCTATCTAATGGGAGTGTTCTCTTTCACACTGTTGCAGCACCCAACTTTTGTAACTCCCTCTTAAAGTTTGTTTCATATATTATATTTGCACTGAATGAGTTTGATGGAAAGTCTGCTACAAATGTTGGAGGGTATGCACTGTTACTCTTTTGAATCCTTGCAGGAGGTGGACATAATGTGATAGCAGATTCCCCCCCCCCCCCACTATTAGAAGGCCTGTGTTGCTTTTTGGGACTATGCAAGTAACCATGAAACATGAGCTGTCTCAATATCTGTCCCTTTTAACTTTTAAACATGCAGTTCTTTTATGTCCCACTAAGCTAGATAGAATAATATTCATGAATATAAGATAATAAAAAAGAACAATGCTGATGGTGACTGATGATGATAAATTACTGCATTTATCCATTACAAAAGACAGTTGGGTGGCCTACAGTCTTAGGAGCTGAAGCTAAGAACTTCCTTAATCATTCTTAACATGGTTAAGAAGTGGATCCCCACAGCTTCTCTGGTACTAATATCTCGGTACATCTGCTAAATTATTTTTGATACTCTTTTTACGTTCAGGGGATAAAGTGAAAACAAAAGAGAACTTAGCGCTTAATATTTTTCAGATAATGTAGTTCAAAATTTCCAGCACATGAAGTGTGTAATATTTTGGGACAAAATTCCATAATGGGGATACTGCCATAATACAACATCCTCAAGGGATCTCCCATTTCTATCTTATGGATCCTGCCTAATGCCTACCTGAGACCTACGGGTATAGGGCAGTATATAAATTTAATAAATAGTTGGCAACCAATATACATCCAAATCAATGGTTGAGAATTGAGGGTGGAGGAGTGGATGGTGAAGTGAAAGGGTCGTGCCGCAGTTCTTGCTCAGCTCTAAAGACGTGGTGTAGGAAAGTTCCTTGTGTAGTCCACTTGCTCAGCCCAAACCCCCTGGGTGTCCCTTACTGACTTCTGGATGCTGCAACCTGGAGCAGACCACAGCTAAGCCAGGTACAGGGGGACTACCTCTGCTGCTGCTATTCAGCAGCCCAGAAATAATATCTGCCAAAGCCCTCCATGCAGTGTAATTGTTAGTTCTATGTTATGGCAAATTATGAACCCCACTAATGTCCTACTATCTACTCACATTGTTCATTCTCTTTAAATAATGATAATCCTTCACATTGAGCTAGGGATGATTCTGAAAATGAATGCAATGTTAATATATTTTGATTCCATTGTGCTTCCTTCTTTGCTTCCCACCGCATTCTCATTCACTATTTCTCTCAGTTCCCGTGATAAAATATTTAACTAAAGTTAAATTAGTTCTGCTTGCCATCTACTTTATCTGATATTTAATTTACTAAACAAGAGTATTCCAGTTCTAACCAACTGTTACAAGAAAAATAGAAAAGGAAACAGTATGCTATTCATACCTTCATTCAATAGCTATCAAAATCACTATTATGAACATTAAATATTAGAATATATTCTAGAATTTTGGAACATATTTTAAGAATGCATCGACACATCATTTCATAATGAATGGCCAAGCATTCTCTCATTAGGAAATTGGCTGAGTAAGTTTTACGTACTAACTTGACAGATATTGTTTGACTGTTCAAAATGAAAATTTGGTATTCATGTTCAGGATACAATTCAACATTTAAATTTTGAATACCATATTGGTGACCAGGGCTTTTTTTCAATGGGAGCACAGTTCTGGCACCTCTCAGATGGGCTCCATTGCCATTATAAGAGAACAAGGGAGGCATTCATGGTGAGTTCCAGCTTTTCCTTTTCTAGAAAAATAGCACTGTTGGTGACCACATACATTTTTAAAGTGGGGAAGAAAATTCAAAATACTTAACAATACTTACCATCCTTAAGGATTGATACATTGTGAGCAGGGACTTAGTCTGGGGGATGGGAACAGTGGGATGAATACATGGAAGGCAGACTTTGTAAGATATGGCCAATGTGGTATCCATTTAGCCAATGGAAAGCTAGTTTGAAGAAGGGCAGAAAGAGAGCCCAATTGAAGCTCATGCTAACCAGCGCTAGAATGAAATTAGTTACAATTCTATATTTCATGTTTAAATAGCAGCTATTTTAATGAGCCTAGAAAAGATGCAACATACACTTGAATACTAAGTTATCATGCTTATTAATATTAACACTGCAGTGGTACCTCGGGTTAAGTACTTAATTTGTTCCGGAGGTATGTTCTTAACCTGAAACTGTTCTTAACCTGAAGCACCACTTTAGTTAATGGGGCCTCCCACTGCCGCCGCGCCACCAGAGCACGATTTCTGTTCTCATCCTGAAGCAAAGTTCTTAACCTGAGGTACTATTTCTGGGTTAGCGGAGTCTGTAACCTCAAGCATATGTAACCTGAAGCATATGTAACCCAAGGTACCACTGTATTTTCACTCAGTTTATATATCTGTACTAAGCAGAAAATGTACTGGAAGAAGCTGCCCTATGAGACCATGATTGGATTGAAACTACAGTCAGAACCCTGTAGCCACTCAATTATTCACTGTAAACTGTATTCTGTTTTCCAAATTATTAGGCTACAATTCACTCCAATGTGGGTACTGTTGCTTTGCAGGAAGGATAAGCATGGGCCTCAGTGGAGCTGCCTTCCTGCCCTCCGCTATCAGATTGTGAAACACACTTTCCAATGTCTACATACATAGAACACTGGGCATTTCTTACATAACAGGTATTTCTTACAATACATCTTGTATACAGTTGTCACTCTGCTCTCAGGTGACAAAGTATTCCTGCTCCAGAACAGCCATGGATATGCTAAGAAGAAAAGCGCCCTCCATTGATCAAGGTGCTCCCCCTTCAGTATACCTGGAGTGTCTCCACCCCCGTCGTTCAGCCCAGACACTGAGGTCCAGCTCCAAGGGCCTTCTGGTGGTTCCTTCACTGTGAGAAGCGAGGGACAGAGGGCCTTCTTGGTAGTGGCGCCCACCCCGTGGAACACCCTCCCATCAGATGTCAAGGAAATGAACAACTCTCTGGCTTTTAGAAGACATCGGAAGGCAGCTCTGTTTAGGGAAGTTGTTAATGTTTGATGTTTTATTGCCCCTTCTTCTTCTTCTTCTTCTTCTTCTTCTTCTTCTTCTTCTTCTTCTTCTTCATATTCTGTCAGGAGCCACCTAGAGTGGCTGGGGAAACCCAGCCAGAATATTATATATAATAAATTATATATAATAAATTATTATTAATTATTAATTACTACTACTACTACTCATAGTATTTTTCAATTAAAATATAGCCAGCTATTTTCTCCATCATGTGAATCCCTAGGCATATTACTTTGAATTGTTGTAACTGGACAATAGATACACAATTTAAACAGTGCCAGAGTTAAAAAAGTATGCAAACAGAGGAATAGACCAATTTATTGATCAGTTGGTAAAAGATGAATCCCTCCCCCCACAATGGAACACTGGTCTTATTTTTTAAAGATTTGTTGAAGTTTGTATTATTACTTAAAATACTTGTAAGGCAGAAGTAGTATTGTAAATCACAATGCAATTCCTTTTGAAAAGAAAGTGCACACCAGACAAAACTGAAAAATAATCTTCTCACTGCACGTAATGCATTCATTAGAAGTACATATGTAAGATTTATTTATAGCCGCAGTATTATGTATATACAGTGTATATAACATTAAATATTATGTTTAAAATCTAATCAGTTTAAATACAGTAGAGTTTAGCCATAAGCACTTGGCAGGGATATTTCTCACCTCTCATATAACATGTCAAGTTTCTTATTTAGGAAAAGTGAAAGTTGAACCAGTTTTAAGTGTGTAATTTACTGCAGCTTTTAAGCATTGCTGACTTGAGTTGCCAACACATGGCACATCTTTTTATTTTATTTACCCCCAAGTTCAATAAAAAATGTGTGCTTGCCATGGTAACCTAGTATCTTAACAGCACATGTGCCAAGATAACAAACACCTTGTGAAAAAAACACATGGAAAGCAATATATCATGTCAACATGGGAACATTTTTCAGCATGTAAAAGAAAAAAAATATCCTTCCCTTCAGAGTGTTATTCTCCCAGAGGTTTAGTGGAATTTCTGTTACACTTTCACATTTTGTGGATGTATATAAAATCACACTTTCCCTCAGATTTACAGTGCAACATTTCAAACCCAAGTACTAAAATTGTCAATAATTGGGGGAATATATTAATCGTTCTCTTACTACTTCAATAGTAATTGAAAAGTAGCTATAGGTTCACTATAAAGGTACACATTTTGACTATTTGTTCTGTCCTTAGCCAAATCTTCTTCAACAAATATTTACGGGAGTGGTTGAGTAGGAAGTAAAAGCTGTTTCATATTAAATGTAGTGGAGTATTTACATCCAAGGTACAATTAGTTTAACACTCGTATCAGAGCAGTCTTTCCCATTGGGTTTACTGGCATGTTGTGCCAGGGCGTGGGGGAGCTGCACGGCTTTGCCGGCAGCCTCCCCATTCCCTCCTGCACACCTGCCAGCTGCACCCCATCAACCATATGGCTGGCAGGCGTGCAGCTTCCTTACCAAGCCTCCATGGGAGGAGAGCGATCCCCGCAGAGGCTTGGGAAGAGGTCGACAACTCTGGGAAACGGGGGTTGGGGCACTGGAGGGATCTTTGCACCACGGCGTCGGATATGCTTAAGACGGCCCTGCACTCTATCCATTGCCCTACAGAGGCTTTCTCTGGGTCCATCCAAGTTAGAAGCTTCATGCATTATTTCTTTGGCTTGTCTAGATCAGGCATAGGCAAACTCGGCCCTCCAGATGTTTTGGGACTACAACTCCCACCATCCCTGACCACTGGTCCTGTTAGCTAGGGATGTAGTAGTCCCAAAACATCTGGAGGGCCGCGTTTGCCTATGCCTGGTCTAGATCTTCCACACATAGTGGTTTTGAAGCAATTCCACTTTGCACATGTGTCAGTCCATTCTGCTGTTCATTGGCTTTCTCCCACAAAACAATTCAGGAGGCAGCCCAAACCAAATTGCCCCAAAGCTGCAAAAAACAACACCCAGAACATATCCTGCTAATCCTTATCCAGAAACACAGCCTCCCTTTCTGGTAAAGTTCCTTGGATAATCGTTCCTTGATGTACCTGCTGCAATCATCTCTTGATGGCTGCATAACTCTCTCTAATCAGATAATCTAGCCTTTGTTGTAACATAAGGTAGTTGTCAAACTACCGTAGTGTGGAAAATATAATAAAATCCCTCTTGTAGATATTGTGGGAGGTGCCTCACCATTCTTTTCCGTTTTCTCATTTGCACAGAAACTATAGCAATGCTTGGAAGGTTTGGGAGCATTGGAGCAAATTATTTGCATTTAGAAGGTCCAAAATTCACTTCCTAGAATTTGCAGGTAGTGCTGGGAAAGAATAGCTACCTGAAATGCTGGAAAGTAAGATGGACCAACCGTCTGTATATGTTCGCTTTCCATGTTCCTGTATCTCATTTTATTAAATGGAGCTGTGAACAAGCTTTTTCCCTGTGCATGCCTTTTCTTCACACATCAAGTTGCCACACTGAACTCCTTCGCTCCTCCCTTCACTACACACTGTGGTTAAACCAGGAAGGATTTAATTAAACATAGTTTTCTGTTTTGTCCAAAGATACTTACGCTAAAATAATTTTGTTAGCCTTTAATGTGCCAAAAGACTCTTCATTGTTTAAATTGGAATGTTTCATACTATCCCTCCCCCCCCCCATGGAGGGGGCAAGATTTTAATCTCAATGTTGGTAGTTTTAATATATACTGAGCTCCCAAAAGGCAATAATTTAGAACTGTGAGTACATTAGGAATAACATTTTTGGTTTGGTTTTTTAATCCATTTTTTTTAAGGTAATCTGATGATGTGCTGTCAGACGGAATGATGTGCACAGAAGATTCTTTTGAATAAAATATTTTTAACTGAAGCTGTATTAAAATAATATTTATTGTTAAGATTTTGGATTTGGCCCAAAGATCTTATCTGAAAGAATGTTGCCTATAAGTTTTGCTGAACTTTTTGATATGAATTATTCAGCAAGTGGGTTTTTAAAAAACGTTTTAAAAACTAATTATAACTTTGGATGTTCCAGTCTTTTATGAATGCTTATTAGAATGGAAGTTGATTAAACTGTGGTGAAGGAAAATTCATTCAGAAACAGCTGACAATATTATCCTGTTAATGATTGATGAAGCATCTTTGAGAATTGCTTGTCGTATAGAACTTTGGATGTTTTTATTCTAATAGTTTTCCATAATGGCTGTAAGCCTGTATACAGTAGGAAAATGGAAATATCATATAGAAAAGCCTTCAGTGTGTACTTACTTACTGCTGAACATTTCTCCTTCTGTTAAATAGATCATTTGAAATGTGTGTTAAAGATATTTAGCTTTGTCATTAATGAATTAATATTACAGAACTCATTATGTTCTCCATGGCAAAGAAGCTGTTCAAAACAAAAGAGTTCTATGTTAAGGGGAATAATGCATCATAAATAACATAGTTTGGCAACTGAAAATTTTAACACCCATCTCACAGAATATCAAGATTTTGTACAGTTTGACATCATTCAGAATCCCAGCAAGTGAATTCATGGTTGTTTTTAAGTTATAGCCTTCAGTAGCTGAACTCATGATATATCCTTAACAGTTTTGAAGTTGGTGGTGTCATTTTCTGATATAGTTTTGTTCATATGTAACTATGTGGTGTCTGATCATAGCTCTAGATCTCTACTCTCTGTGTCTCAGTATTTGCTTCCAATAAAATTTATATCCTAATATAGTGGCACATGTGTGTGCATCATCTGCTAATTTGCCCACAGCTCAGCTCCCTAGCTGGCCAGGTGGGGCTCGCTAGCTCTGGGAGGACTTGTTTGATTTCTCTTCTTGAGTAGGCTTGGAGCAGGTGCCTCATCAAGTCCAGATGCTGCAATCAGCAGGCATAGTATAAAAGGGCAGCAGAGGAGAGGTGTTGTGTCTGCTCAACTGCCTGTGTTGAAGGACCTCAGCTTGGATGCTCTGTGAGACTGTGCATAAAGTTTGGACTTTGGGCATGTGGCTTGTTCCTTGACTTGGCATATTGACTTCCTGTCAGGTAGGCCAGGGGTTCATGACAATGACCAACATTAAGGCTTCTCTTCTCTCTGCTTGTGGCTCTTCATCTTTAAGCTGGACTTGGATAGCAGTCTTCAAAGAGAGGATACCTTCAAGCAGAGTACTGTTCTCTGACAGTAGGATTGTCTAAATCCTAAAGAAAGGATTATCCTCTGGAGAGTAGGATACATGGTCAGCTAACTATCATTTTACTACCCATTCAAATATGAATAAATGGCAGTGAATATTTAAATATATACTGAAGCCTATGTGATACTTTTCTGCAAAATCTTACATTTGAAACTTTACTGACACCGGACAAAATTACATCTGGAAGGCAATGCCTTCAGGCATTACCCAAGAAATCAATCTAATATTTTTCAGGATATCTTAAATTATGATAGCAGGGAATTGTCACTAAATGAATCAAAGGAGGGGATAAACCCTTCCGATAGCTGGAGGATTTTCACTTCATAAATTTTGAAATCTGTTTTCTACACCTCCTTATTCAATCCAGTCGGAGTTGAATGCTTAGAATTAATAGACTGTATCTAGACTGAATGGAAACCAGCAGACATACTGGGATATGTACCATGGAGGCCAGATGTGCAATGCTTGCCCCTCCTCACTGACTGCTCCTGATTAAAAGTATGCAGATGTGTCTGTGTAATAATGCTCATAGGATATTGTGTCCAACAGTAGCAATACTCAGAATAGACCCATTGAAATTAATGGACATGACTAACTTGGATCCATTCATTTCAGTGGGCTTGCTCTGAGCAAAGCTTAGTTGGGTGCAAGCCAGAGTATATCCAAATAAATCATGCTGAGAGCAGACTCATTATAATTAATGGACGTAAGTAACAACAGGGTAGTCCTGCCTCGCAAGCAAGGTGAAGCAACCCGCTTCAGGTGAAACTGTGAGAGGAGGATATATGAAAGCAGGAACTGGTGTTTTTCTGCTGCAGCAAGGAGCAGGGAAGGGAAGAGATTTGAACTCTACTCTAGCAAGCAAAACGTATTGCGCCAGCAGTGTGAAAACAGCAGCAACAGTAATTATTTATTCCTTGTAATTATTAGCATATATTTTTTTAAGGTGTTGTAATCTCTTACATTAGGGTCTTGTTTCTTCCACCTGTGATGTGTTGTTCACAGAGCAGCTACAGTGATATATTTGAAAACATTAATAAAGCAATTTTGATGCTCAGTCATGAGGTGCTTTACAATTGCTAATGTTTACTCAAGAATTGGGGGGGGGCATCCTGTATTGCGGAATTGTAATACTGCAACTGTTAAGATTTATTTAAACCTTTGTTTCACTGTTTGTCGTAGTAAATTCTGTAGGCGACAGTATTGATCCCACCCCGTCTTAGAAATAAGCAAAGCGTGCTGTTTAGAGAATACTCTTGAGTTTGAAAAGATCCACTTTAAGAAAGAGTGATTTTGCGGGTACAATATCTTTTATATAAAATGCTGTATTGGTTCATTTAATTAGAGTCCAGCTGAAATTACTAGTGCCATTCAGTTTTGCTGTTGGGCTTTTTAAAGTGGTGTCCATGTTTCATCTCCACCGTCCCTTTCCAAAACTCTGGCAACTTTTATGAAAAAGAGATTTGGAACACTGCATTTGACTATACCTTGAAATGCCATCATTTGCTATGAAAGTCTAGTATAGACACCAAAAAGTTCAAAATTGCATGAACCATTTATTTATATATATTTACATGCCACCTTGCTAAATAAAAAATCCTTCAGGGTGGCTTACATGTCAAAACATAAATACACAAACTATTACTGGACAAATTAGCCCCTCTTAAAGTCCCAAAGAACAATTCAGTTCACAAGTTCTATAATCAGTAGTAAAAGTTCCCCACAGCTGAATAACATTGATTGGACTTCTAAAAGCCACCAGAAAATTTCCCCAAAAGTTTGGATATCAATAGGTAAATAAAATAAAAAAAAGCTTTCTTTCTTGAACCTGCCAATTTCATTGACTCAGGTGGCAAGCAAACAAGGAGGGTTTCTTTTGTAGATCTTAGAATGTAGGCAGGAAAATATAGGTGCAGGTGGACCGTCAGGTAACTCAAACCTAAATCATTTAGGTCAGGCTTCCTCAACCTAGGGCCTCCAGATGTTTTGAGACTACAATTCCCATCATCCCTGATCACTGGTCCTGCTAGCTAGGGACCATGGGAGTTGTAGGCCAAAAACATCTGGAGGGCTGAGTTTGAGGAAGCCTGATTTCGGGCTTTAAAGGTTTAAACCAGAAGCATATTAGTAGCTGCTGCCATTGCCTTATTCTTGAACACAAAACTTACAAAATGTGGAAGTTCAAAATGTCGCCACTAATAAATGCTAACATCTGCAATATTTCAGTGTAAACTTCAAGCTATAACTACATATTTGTCTTTGAGTGGTTTTATGCACTACCTGCATGGTAAGGGTTGCCAATTGTTCCTTCTAATTAGGTATGGGATAGTCCCAACATTGGTGAATGGGTGATAAATAAAATGTCAAATATAAATGAATAGTATTTTTAATAGCCTTAAATCTGATGGTGGCTGAAAACTCTGTACAACACTAGCTTTTATCCCAACTGGCACTCTTTCTGAAGCTGTTTTACTTACTGATTAAAATGTTCAAATCAAATTGTTATGTATATACCTAGCAATGTTTCTTAGAATTCCTGATCTCCACCCTCTCAGGGCTTTGTGTATAATTTTATTATTTCCCCACAGAACTGCTTTCTGTTTCTTTCCAACAGCTTATACAGTATTGCTGAACACATCACCCATACCTCTGTTATGCTGTATTTTAGCTGTTATGGTATAGTATAGTTGAGCTCACAGCTATAGTAATTTTGAGGCTTTGGGGAAGAAATGAAGAGAGAGATAAATTGCAATTCTCCTTGAAACATGAGCTGCAGGGTTGACACCTTTTTCTTACTGATTTAATCAAATTGAAATAGCAAGGTAGTGGTATTCAGAAACTCATTCAACCTTCTGTGAAACTTTCAGGATATTTTCCCTCTGAGGGTTGACTGAGGAAGCTTGCAGTAGCTCCTTTAGAGCAGAATCAAGAATGCTGGTTTTAATGTATAAATCCTTAAACAGTTTGAGCTCAGGATACTAAATGGATTTCCTTTTCCACATTAACGTGTTAAGATATTCCTTGGAGCTCCTCCTTTGGCTTACAAGCTGTTGGATAAAAACAGAAAATATGTGTTATGGAATATGTGGGAAATTGTGTTATGGGGAGAAAGTGGCATTCAACAGATTACCTCTTTGATGCTTTATTCAGGGGCTATATATAATCCTGAACCTGTTAAAGTAATAATCCGTCTTTAAGGAGTTGATTTTGTTTAGGAATGTGTTATGTCATCAGGAGGAGCTGTGAGCTTCTGGTAAGACTCAGGGTGTGAGAAAGTACAGTAATTAGGGTGGTGGGATCCCCTTATAGGCCATCAAGATAAAGTGAGCTATCTCCCTTGGCCACTAGCCAGTTCTTTGAAGTCCCATGTTGGTTTTGCAGTCAATAGCTAGGAGAGTAGAAAACTCTAGTGATGTCATTACAAGATGTTGAAAATAGTATATAAACTCCAGTAGTGTCCCTGTATAGTTTCAGATCCTGTCCACAATGCTTATCGTCTTGCCACAGGGTTCTTTTTGGATTCAGGTAAGCAATAAAGGGAACACCAAGCCAGTTAACTGAGCTTTGTTACCTTACCTGTTGTTTGCCTTACCTGCAAATAAATCTGTTACAGTAACCAGCTTGGTGCTCCCTTCATCACCTACCTAAATCCAAGAAGCATTGCTTGCTCCTTGGCAAGACAACAATCAAATTCTGAAGAAACTGTGCTTTTTTTTTTTAAGTGTACACCTTAACAATGTACAGAAAATGTCTTTCTGTTTAGGAAACATTTATTTGATCTCTCTAGGCTGTTCTTAACACTGCATGTCTTTGACACTTCTGTGCATACTAAGATTGGTCTTGTGACAGGAATTCTTTTTGTTAATCAATTGCAGCCATAAGGGGGCTTGATGCAGGTAGGGCTACCTTTGCTACCTATGGCAAATAGATTCATGAGCAAACTGGTGCTTATTCTCAATACAATTGGAAAACCTGGCATCTAGGAGGCTGTGAATATTTGTTTGGCTGATGATATCAAATCACTAGCTCTTAAGTGACAAGACCACCCAGATTTGTGGATTGTTCCACAGCAACAGACCTCTAGAGACACAAAGCGTAATCTCCACCTGGGACTTTTTATGTACGGTATCTTTGCAGATGTGATGAAATGCATCAGAGAAGTATAATAGTGTAGTCGACAGTGAGCAATTGCATTTGTTCACAAACTTTAGAAATGAAACATTGTTCTAAAATTTAACTTGCAAATTGTTTAAGCTTGGGTTCTGACATCCAGTCAGAATCTGTACATCTGTTAAGATGAAGTTGTTATGAGTACATTTCTCCTTCAAACACTGGATACACTCAAAGGAGAATTTGTACTGATTCAGCCTGTACTACCTGCCAGAGCATCAACTTGAAGACTTGGAGCACAGCTGCTTTTCTTCTCTGCCCCCAGTCTCCCCCGAGAATAAATGAGGGAGGAATGAAAAGAAAGCTGCAAAATCAAGAAGCTGCATCTGTCAGGCTTTTGTCTGTATTTGTGCTATTTATTGCTTTAGTTTCAGAAAACAATGATGTGCAATCTCTTTGCTGTATGCCGACTGAACACATTATTTTCAAATGTGGTACAGTACTGTCCCCCCACCCATCCAAGGTTCAAACAACAGTGATTGATTTGGCTCACAATAAGGCATAAGCAATAATGAGTTTATTATTAGGAAGCATGAAGATGTTGTATAGCACCCCATTCAGCATGTTCATGAGGGCTGTTTTGCCAATTGTTCTCTGGATCCAGCCTTCAAAGTTTTAAGTAGGGAAGGAAGGAAGGCAATAATAACCTGGTACAATGTCTTCCAATTTTCTATGATGTATATGTAGTATAGTCTTAACCCAACCTGGTGCTGCCAGATGTTTTGGACTACAACACCCATCAGCCTCAGCTTGTCAGCTGTGGTTGATGAGAATTGCAGTCTAACACATCTTGAAGGCACCAGGTTGAGGAAGGCTGGTTAATAGACACAGTGATACTTTTAATAGACTGTTGGGAGAGAGTGAAGATGCACCCATATTCAATTTCAGATATCCTTTGTGAGCATCTGCTTAGCAAGAGTTTTGCATGGAGATAGTTGTAGGGAGGTATAGTTGTCCAGGTATATTGTGGCCAATTTCATATAACAAATCTGGGGAATTCAAACCACTGCAGTTTTAATATCTACTATGATTGAAAAGAATGCATAAATGTTTAACTTTTTGATGGCCCGACCTAACACATATCATAACATCATTCTCCAAGTCATACTGCACCCAGAAGGAACCCTATTTCTAACAAGTTATTCTTACAGTCTCAACTCTTACCGAAAACCTTACACGTTCTGTTACATGAAACATTTACTACCACCTGAATTAGAAGGGAAACAGGGCTGATTTGGGTAATATTCTCTGAGCCAGATCGAGCCATTAAAGGCAACTTCAATGTCCTGAAATCCCGTTTGATTCCCTTTGTGTATTAAAAACATAACCCTCCTAGCTTCTGGTTGAATCTCATTTAAAATGTGGAACTAATTAAGTGGCAAAATACATTTTAGTACAGTACTATAATCTTAGCTAATGGCCTGGTTCACATGGCATGGCAAACCAAACTATGGCTTACTGGGACTGTCTGAATGTGTGAGCCCTGGAGGGGAGTTCTTAGTCTGTTTGCTTCTCCTGGTATTTGTATTCCCACACTGCACTGGTTTGGCTTAGCAAATTGTCTGAATCTGGGTACATAGTTAAACTCCCTGCTTGCTAAATGCAAGCTATAGCCAAATTCCTAGCTACATCACATATTTACTGAGGAGATAGATTGATATTTTCAATAGTTCGTCTTACAATGTCATTGAGTTCCGTTAGCAGTATACATGTCTCTTCAGAGGTGAAACTCACTGAGTTGAGTGGTGCTTATTCGCAGGAAACTGGGTTTAGGATTGTAGCCAAGCATGCGAACTATTTAATACATCTTAGATATTTTTTTCTTTATCACTACATTGTTGTGCTGCTATAATTTATTTTTTAAAAACCTTCTTATATTTCTAGATATTCCTGTCCTTGTACTCTTGTTGAGCTCCCCCCCCCCCAAACACTGAATCAGGATATGATGGGGGAAATGGGACTAAGTTAGTGCATGACAGTGCTGGGAATCTGAAATGCTCAGTAAGAGTTGCTTCTGTGATAAAGCTTAATTAAAATGGATGAAGCAAGAGCATGTTGAACTCTGTCAGATATCCTGGCACAGACCTGCTTATTTCTTAGCAGCATGCTAGAAATCAGGCAACAAGTTCCAAAGTTTCTTTGATGTCAGTATCTACCTGTCTCAGGGGCCTGAGAAAAAATCATGGTCTGGAACATAACTTTTCCATAAGCATTGTTGCTAAGCCCTTGAGCGCAGCTGCCTTCTCTGTGTGGATTCTATTTTAGAAATCTTAAATTCAGTCCCCATGGCACTTCCTTCACAAAACCAGATTGTGCATCAAAGGATTGCCCAGAGCTTTCTGATAGAACTATTTGTTGAGACTGATTAACACGGTTGAAAGTGCTGCATATGAATAAAGAGCATGGCATAAATATTGTACCTTCAAAGAGTTCACTACAACCCCTTTGTGTTTCCAGAGCAACGAACAGTGAGATATTGGCACCAGCCATCATGTCATTCATTTCATTCTGCACTAATTTCATATTTGGATGGGTTGGTTTTGAACCTACTCCAGTTGTTATTGCTGGAAAACTAACGTTGGCTTAATCAGAATAGAAAGAATACCAGTACCATGATAAGTTTCACAGAAATAGTATTTTTAGGTTTAAAAACATTTTTAATTTATCATAGAATCTAATAATAGCTTTCCCCCCATTTGGTTGGATATTTAATGAATGTCTTGGAAATATATCCATAATCAGCTTAGGGCCCAAATATCTGAAAGATTGCCTCCTTCCCCACAAATGTTCTTGGGTTTTAAGATCAGTGGAAGGGATACTTTTGGTAGTTATGTTGAATGAGTGATAATAATAAATAAATAACAGTGGTGCCACCACAGAAGAGTCCTTATATATATTAGCCACCCACCGACCCTCTGAAGGTAGGAGGGTACAGAGCAGGTGCCAGATGATCACCAGAAAAAAATGGAGATATGAATATGGGAGAAGTCAACCTCTCAGACACTCTGATTCCATGCCATTCATCTCTGTCTTCAGCCTGAGAATTTCTAAAGGTGATTTTGCATCTTGCATATCTTCAACACTTTTTCAGTCTTCATATGTGTTGATCAAATCACACGAAAGGGAATCTACGTATGCTTGCACAAGGACACGAAAATTCCCTTTTGCTCTTATCATTTGACCTATGCATATGCATGCAGGTGTACTTTGCTGGCCTTTAAAGTGTGTCTGTGTCCAAAATTCTCCAAATAATTTGGAAGAATTAGGATGAATAGATTTTTATAAGTAGTCCTATAATGAGTTTTTGGGTGCTAGACACCCTAATATCATGGGTCCAGTAGGTGTTCCCTTTTGACACACTGAGCCTTGATTAAATTATAAGCTAGGCTAGTCTAGTCTCCTGTGTGAGGTGATAGCTAGATCATGTGTATTAAGCTGCCCTATCTAATCTCCTGGAGTCAGCATGTGTTGAAAGCTAATTGAGCAAGGCTAACCCTCATGAGATGCCAGCCTTTGGGTGGGCCATTTAGAAAAACAAAGGATCAAGGGACATCAGACTCTGTCTGAGATAGCCAAAGAATGGGCCTCATCCCTCCCTCAACAGATCAAGCCACAGAGTTTAGTGAGTTAGGATTAGGAGTTATGTGATGGAGAAGCAGAAAGCAGAAAAGGCAGAGCCATGACTGATGCCCATTTGAATCCAGGGCTGTCCCTATGGAGGAAGCAAGACCTCACTGGAGCATAATGCTGGGAACCCCTCTATCGTAGGCTCAGGTTCTATATATATGGAAATAACCATATATCATAAAGACACCACAGTCTCTGCTGTGCCTCATTTCCAAAAGGAAACATGAACCCTGGGTAACTGCACTCCTTGGAATTGGGGGTGATGTCTAACAATATTCACCACATGTTACAGGTCTTCAAACCACCCAATTCCTATCAACCAGAACAGTGAAGTTTTTTTTTCTTTTTTGTTTTTTTTTAAATGTAATTTCTTGCATTTAAATGCAATTTCTTATATTATTAAGAAGTTTAGGATCATCAGTATGTATTAGACATAGTTTTTGCTTTGGCAAGCCACTTGGTGTAGATAGCAGTTTCCTCAGGGTGAATAAATTGTTCAAATCACCCAGTGACACCCAGATATATATTGACATACAATATTTTTTTCTTTTTTGTGAGCTACAAACATTATTTTTTTTAATGTGGGTAGGTAATGAACCCCAGTCATATATGTTTACTCAGAAGTAGTTGTCCTGTGCTTTACAGCACAGCCCTTATACATGTCTAATTTAACGGGACTAAGGTAGGTATGGGATTGCACCTCTTTCATGCAATTTTCATGCCTTGGAAACATTAATGAATGTGTAAGGACTCTTCTCTTAAATGGAAGGCTTTGTAACCCTGTGATATGAGAGATACAAAATATTACTGAGTCAGCTGGTGGGGTGTTACAACATCTGGTTAGACTTTTCCTAGATTTTTTTTTCCTGACATAGTAAGGCAGGTGGTAAGGAGGAGAACACTCCAAAAGCAGGATCATCCTGCCAAAAAACAAGACATTTAGCCATAATATCCTTTCACTCTTTGCAATGGTGAAACAAACAGATTTTATACCAATAACTGCATAGTTTCTAGTTTCCTTAAAAAATCATAGTCACATACAATGACATTAAATAGATGGCTAAGTTATGGATGGGTCATTTCAGATATGCATCTGAAAGAATAAGGGTTTTTGAACATGTTTTTCTGTTGCTTCATATGTAGTTAGGGAGAAAATAAATGATTAGAGGAAATTGATTTACATGTTCTGAACACATTGTTTTGTGAAAAGATGGAGGGTCTTAGCCTTCCATGCTTCTGGAAAACAAATGAAAGGCAACACATTTAAAAAACAACCCTTGCCAGATCAGTGTGAGATCTTCATCTTGTAAAAACAAATAGGGAATGTGTCGCTGAATTCACAAGAGCTGTAATTGATATATATCTTATTTTCAAATCATTAGAAGTCTGAACTAAATGCCTCAAGGGAAATACACTGTTATCTTTCTCCCCTAAATATGAAATAATAATTTATTGTAAGTTCACATGTGTTGCACTGTGCTGCACTTTTTCATTATTGCAAATTCCATCCTTAATAAAACAGTCACTCTTCTTATTGTTTGCTTCTAGAGGCAGATGTGTGTTGGATGCCTTTTCCCATGCTTTGATCATATTAGGCTGGTATAAAGTCATTGCACTACTGTACTGAACCTTTTGAAAACTGAACTCTGCTCTGCTAAGATAGAGGTCATTTTGATTATTTTTGTTCACTATCTCAGAAACTAGCTACTTGGTACATTTTCTCAAGAATCATATTTTCAGCTGGCTCCCAGTGACAAAAGTCCATCATTACCTTCTAATCTTACCTGTCACTCAGTGGACACCAGATATGGTCAGTCTCTCACACATACAGTAATAAAGCGTAGTCCAGCTAAAGAAAGAAAAACAATATTGTGATAAGTATACGTGGGGTATAATGCACATGAAAGAAATGTACTTTGTGTTCAGTTTCTAATAATGGACTTCAATGAACTGATTTATTATCTTATTAACTGGTTCTACTATTATCTAGATAAGTGTCATCCTAGTTACTGATGATAAAGTAAATGCTTTCTTCCACCTCCCTTACTAATTTGCCTTTTGCCAAAATTTAAAAGCCACTTCTCACATCACTTCAGTACCTGGTGATTTTCTAAAGCAGTTTGGCTTGGATCAGGTGTCTGTCAGTACCTTACTGCCTTTGGGGCCCCAAACGTACCACAATGCCTGTAACCCAGCTTTGTTCTGCGATATTGTAAGAGAAATGCATCATGAAGTCCTCGCCCAAACTCTGGTTTACAATAACTTCTAACCCATGTTGCTATTTGAGCCTGTGCTGAGATGTTTCACAACCTCATCATTTGCCAACCTGTCGTCTCTGGATGGAGCTGATGGCAGTTGTCGTACAAAACATCAGGATAGCACCAGGTTGGGAAAGGCTGCTGTGCATACTTTCCTGGACATAAGTCCCATTGTACTCAGTGGGACTTACTTCTGAGTAGACATGTAAGCAGTTGGCAAAAAAATAAATTTGTCTTGATGTTTACCTTATAATTCTTTGTTATAGCCAAATTATTGTTTGACCTCATCTTGCCTAACCTTCAGAAGTTGCATTAAATCCTCAAATCAGTTTTAGTATAAAAATCTGTTTTCATCATCAGTCCATCATGTGAAAATAACTCTGGTCTGAAAGCTGTTTCAGTGCATCATTGATATTATGTCTGCCACAACTTCAGCAGAGCATTTTTATCTTTTTGTGTTCCATAATTTCTGGTAGTCAATAAACTGCGAAGGTTATTGCAGTAGCTTCGGACACCAGTGCAGTTTTATGGAAACTGCTTTTTGCCTAAATTAAGCTACAATATATGTAGAGGAAGTTAAATATCATACAAATTCTTATGAATATTTAAATAAAGAAGGCTATGGAGATCAATGCTGAAATCAATGCTAGAATGCGAAGAGATGCTTTGAGGCCTTCACAAAAGAAACAGACCTTGAACTAACTAAAAATCAGAATTTGATGTGAAAAAGGAGAAGCAGAGATTTTGTATAGATGTATAATAATTTCCAGTGCATATCAAGTAGCTACCATTTATGAAGGATTTTCTTTTATGAAATAAGATTTCTCAACTGCACAGTCTGCTTCATCTCTCACTTGATAACATAGCTTCCAAAAATGAGAAAATGTTCTAATCATTCACTGAACATCTGACTGTGAATCCTGCAAGATGTAGTCCCTTTCTTTTTTCCTGGATTATTCAATTTCACCTAGCTGGGAGGCAAGGGACTCTGACTGATTTAGGGATTGTTGTTTTAGGGTAATATGGTTTTAGTTAAGATGTGGGTTCCCCGCTTTTGTAGTTATTTGGATTATACTCTGGTATTTTTAGTGTTAGGACTTAGCATGAATGGTTGAATTCAGTGTTGTTATCTCAATCTTTTTTCTCTGGGACACACTTTCAGAATCAAATTTGCTTGCGCCACACTGAATTTTTTATTGATAAGACTACATAGTCTTCTTTAAAAAAGATAGCTGATGTTGCTTTCAGAAACAGAATATGGGGCCAGGATCTAGCTAAGCCCTTTGTAACTTGAAGACTATTTCAAACTTGGACGTGCTTTCTGGTACTTGGCTGAGTACTTTAAATTGTAGACAACTTTGCAGAGGGCACAATATATTATTTTAGGCTTAATCTGGAAATATTGCGACCTTTATTTTATACTGTTGTTAAGCAACTGCAAGAAATTGAACATTTGAAACTATTTTCTGGTCAGGGAAAAAGGTGGGATGTATAATAATAATTTCCTTTAAAGGTAAAGGGACCCCTGACCATTAGGTCCAGTCGTGACTGACTCTGGGGTTGCAGCGCTCATCTTGCTTTATTGGCCGAGGGAGCCGGCTTACAGCTTCTGGGTCATGTGGCCAGCATGACTAAGCTGCTTCTGGCAAACCAGAGCAGCGCATGGAAACGCCGTTTACCTTCCCACCTGAGCAGTACCTATTTATCTGCTTGCACTTTGACGTGGTTTCGAACTGCTAGGTTGGCAGGAGCAGGGACCGAGCAACAGGAGCTCACCTCATCGTGGGGATTCGAACCGTCGACCTTCTGATCGGCAAGTCCTAGGTTCTGTGGTTTAACCCACAGCGCCACCCACGTCAATAATTTCCTTTACAGATGCATAAAAGCCTTCCCTTCCTTATATGGAAGGAAACGCCCATGTGCACATTTGGTCCCTGCATTTTCACTGGAAGTTTTTGTGCTTCTTTTCTGCAAGTTTTCCCTTCTGGGATTGTTCAAAATGAGGAAGGAGGAGGAGGAGAGCATTTTTTAAAATACTCATTTGTTTGGGATTATTCAACACGAGGGATATGTAGATGTCACCGTTATAATTGTCCCAGTGTAATGAAAACTCATTTTGCTTTCCACAAAATGTCTGTTTCATAGTAGCTGTTTTAGAAGCTACTCTGAGATGGCAAATTGCTTTACAAATTAAAAGTGTTGTGTAAATGATTAGTGTAATCATTTTACTTTTACTTTTAGAAGACATCTGAAGGCAGCCCTGTTAGGGAAGTTTTTAATGTTTAATGCTGTATTGTGTTTTAAATATTTGGTTGGAACTGTCCAGAGTGGCTGGGGAAACCCAGCCAGATAGGCGGGGTATAAATAATAAATAATAATAATAATAATAATAATAATAATAATAATAATAATGTCTTCTTGCAAACTTTAAAAAGAACTGAGTTATTTATAGAACTTGCTTTTATTTATACAAGTCTGCAATGTTTTATTAAAAGGTTACGTTTAAAGATCTTATCCTTGACTGCTTTAATCCATTAAAATTTGAATATTAAAACAGGAAGTAGACAAGACAAGTGAAGCATGTATACTTTAAATTCATGTTTAGTTCAAAAGGGGGGGGGGAAACTATGTCAAAATTATAATTATTTTTTTTAATTTTTTAAAAAATAATTTTTATTAACTGGCCAATCACATCAAATTAAATCACATCACATAAATTCCATATTACAAAGCCAAATTTTTAAATTTTGTTGGGGGAACCCATACTTCAAGATCCAAAGGGGGATTCAGATCATCTTCTTA
This sequence comes from Podarcis filfolensis, assembly GCF_964270895.1. Lineage (NCBI taxonomy): Eukaryota > Metazoa > Chordata > Lepidosauria > Squamata > Lacertidae > Podarcis > Podarcis filfolensis. The sequence goes on from NC_139604.1 coordinate 42,307,270, forward strand.
TTACTGCGTTAATGTCCAAATCAGTCCCAATCAGTCCAAACAAAATTCATAATTCTATCCAGTCTTATCTTGGTGTTTCCACATCATATCTTGTTCATATAATTTCTATTTTTCCTTTACGATCTCTTCTGTTAGTCTCCTTAAGCCGATAAGCAAAATAATGATCCTGTGTGGATTTCCCGTTCCTCCACTAAGTCCAGATGGTTTCCATATATCTCCTTCGTGGATAACATCGCTCTTTCCATCATAAATTTGGCATTTGTCGCTCTTAAGTCCCACCGAGAAGTTGATCCACGATATGTAAACAACTCTATTTCTCTCTTTCTCCTCCCAGACCCAAGAGCTCCAACAATGCCTCCCAAAATGGCGACGGCATTTTTAACTGCGTCATTCCAAAACTCTTAGCTTTCCAGCTTCATCTTGAAACATTGCTTTGGTTCGAAAGTTTATCTCCACACAGCCTTAAATCCACAGCTTAGGTCCTTAGTTTCTGACTCATTAGGGGAGAGGATTCTTGTTAAATCACATAAGAAAAAGGAAGGCAGGTTTTTCCCCCCTCCCCCCTCAGTCATACCGTATCTTGACGTATGTTCTCATATTTTATTCTTGTCTTGTTATCAGAGATCTCTTCTGTCAGCAGTCTTTACTCCCCTTTTTCCTTGAAGCATGTGCAATTTATCTCGTCCAAATTGTTTCTTTTGAAGATGCTTGCAACTAGCGGCGCGAATCAGGGACGGCGTCCAGGAGTGCCGGAATCCCACAGGAGGGCTTTGTGCCTAGTGCCCCCACCCCCACAAATTCGGGGGTGGTATAGGGCACAGCAGGCAAGGGCCGTCCCCCCCACAATCCTGGGGGGGGTTAAGGAGGCTAATTACCCCCATCATAGCCTCCAAATTACATCGTGTGGGTCGGAGAGATGTTATTGTCAGCCATCTTCCGATGCGCCACCTAGTGGCCCCCGTCAAAATTATAATTAGAATATGCCCTTGAAATGGCCTTTTTGAGTGTTCTTTATTGAGAGACGAGAAACTTAGTTTAAAATTCCCAACACTAGTTTGGAATTGATCCAGAGGTTTTGCTCGAGTCATGAAGGAGCTTCAGTTCAGAGAAGGACCCCTTCTGTATGTGAAATGACTTTCCTGAATATAAACTCATTCTAGACGTGAAGTGAAAGCTTAGAAATCCAAACCACTATGTTCAAACTATTCCCAACATATTGTATATTGCAATATTGCAATTAATGACATAGTGTGTAGAATGTACCGAAAGAATCTGTTCCCCAAAATAATGGATAGCATTGGTGAAACTGATTCCTGTCTGCTTGCAGTTCCCTGTAGATCCCCAAAATTTGGAGGGCACCTAAGAGCAGATCTAAGGTGATGTGGGAGTTTGGAAGGGAGGAGAGGAAAGTTTACTGAGTGGAAGTCTACTCTTGTGATAGTGGATGTTACCCATTGTGCTGGTACCTCTCACCACTCCTCATCATCTAGCTGGTCCTTGACATATGGCTTCTGCCATGTTTCCTAAAACAATATTTTATGAGGATTATTTCAGGAGCTGAGGTTGAAAGATAGAAGGAAATCATTCCATTAGCTCCTGATATTTTAAAAAGCTTAACTTGATGTATCTAGTACTATACTGTAGGTACTACTCTGAAAGAGTATGGCAAAAATAATGACTTTCATTAAACTGGGCAGGCAAAGTGGGATAACGTTCATGTGACAAATGCACCTATTCCCAGAAGTCTCATCTGAAAGGAAACTGCCTTTGTTCTTTACGTCAATGTGTGTGTCTTAAAGTTAGCAATTACCTGGAGTTGAGAGCTAAACATAATAATAAAATATCTATATACATTTGTACAAGGGATATAGTACCTAGATGTTTCTGTTCACTTTCACAAGTAATAAAAAATGGGCCTTCCTTAAAGATAGCTGTAAACAGCAATAGGTCAGCCCTTTGAACTTTAAAGACAGATTCTTCCCAGGTAGTCCCTGACCAACATAACTAATGCACAGATTTCCCAATGATATTAGGCTTAAGTCTTGCATTTAAGTCTTATTGAAATAAACGCAGACAGTTAATCATGACTAATTAAATTCCATTGATTTCAATGGAACCTTAGTGTGACATAACACAATCCTGGTGTCAAGTCTTGAGCAAAAATACTACCCTTTTAATAATGATAAATATTCATATTTTATATACAGTGGTACCTTGGGTTAAGTACTTAATTCATTCTAGAGGTCCGTTCTTAACCTGAAACTGTTCTTAACCTGAAGCACCACTTTAGCTAATGGGGCCTCTTGCTGCCGCCGCGCCGCCGGAGCATGATTTCTGTTCTCATCCTGAAGCAAAGTTCTTAACCTGAGGTAATATTTCTGGGTTAGCGGAGTCTGTAACCTGAAGCGTATGTAACCCGAGGTACCACTGTATTACCTATTGATTATGCTTTGGCTAGAGTTTATTTCTGTGCTGCCTTTTGACAAAAATAAGAAAGGTCCATAAGGTGACTCACAGAGGACAACATGCAAATACAAAATTTAAGTCAAAAAAATCTATTTTTTTAAAGGCAGCCTACCAGAGGTACTACCACTCCCCTAACACCCCATAACGCTGAATGTTGCAGAGATTGTTAGTGGGGTGAAAAGAAGCGTCTTACTATACCGTCTGGGAACTTGTTTACAACAAGTTCTTACAACTAAATATTTGATGCATTTCAATGAAGAAAGAGAATCCAGTCTGATATTTTGTATGTAGAACCAGTGGTTTTGTTTTGCTATATGTTGGGCACTGGTGCAAAATATCAAATAGAATAAAATTCAAAGTCAGTGGCAAAAAACCCCCCTTTAATGTGTAGTATCTGCTGCAATCCAGTATCCAGTTATGCATAAATAAGTCCAAGTGACATCAGTGCACTTATGTAACTAGGAGAAATACTGCATTCAGTTTTAGCTTGCCAAAAACTTCCTAACTAAATTGTGATGCAAAATTGCACGTACATAGTGTACTTAGCTGTGCTGTGTAATTTAGTATTTTATATAAGCAACTCTGAGTGAGTAGAAGCATCCTTCTCTCCTAATGGAACAATAAAAAAAACCAAGTTCAGCGTAACAAATTGTCACTGAGAATCTAACTCTTGTGTATGAAACTACAATTTAGATATAATTGTGGACCACATAAATGTCATTTTTTGCATCAGGAAAGACTAAAAATTTCTCCAAGGCCTTTTAATATACCGGTAGTTAATTCTGGTGGCAGAGTTTTGTTACAAAATTTTGTCAAAAATGAAATTTCAGAGATAATTTTGAGACATCTAAAGACAAGACAATGAACTGAAAGTTGTTTAAATAAAACTAGCAGTATTTATTATGGGGGAAAGGGTGTTGTGTTTCCTTCTTTGCACCACAGTTTTGTCCAGTGCTACAGGGTGGTGAGCAGGAACACGGGTTGAGCTGGCCCAGTGTGGTCATCTGGGCTGCATCTTCCCATTTTCCCAGGCCATTTGATGAAGCCTGACACCCCTTGATGAGAGATTTGGTGTATACTGGAAGGACCATGCACTCCTTGTAATCCACAAACTGAAACCTCTGGTTCACTCAGGCTAGTGTGTTCTTGCCCAATTGTCTTCACTCCTTTAGTGTTCAACCTTCTTTACAGGTTGCTTGCTTTGCTATAGGATGGTTGTTCATTGCTAGTTGAATTGGATTTGTATCTGTGTTCCTGACTAGCTAGTCAGTTCCAGAGTTTTTGCCTTCCTTATAGGAAACATAAATTTTATCATGCTCAGAAAGCTAGTTCTGGACTGCCTCTGGGCATCAAACAGTGGCTGCAACCAGGGCTGAACAAGAATGGGCACTTAGCACACCCTTGCCTTGGAGCATCCTTAAAATGTCTTGGGAACAGTGCTTCACTTTGGGCCCATTAGGGGGGCTTGGGTTGGTCATGGTGGCTGGAAAAAGCTATCTCCTTTCTCTGTGCTGGCCTTGTTCCCTGTTCATTTGTTCAGTGGTCAGGTTGGGATGTATTGGCATCAAGACATCTTCCAAAGTTATTGAATCCCTTTTCTTGGTATGTGAAATATGGATAAGAACCATAATTTAAGAAAAAGTAGCAGTTTGAAAGCATGTCAAAGTGCAAGTACATAAATAGGTACTGCTCAGGCGGGAAGGTAAATGGTGTTTCCGTGCGCTGCTCTGGTTCGCCAGAAGCGGCTTAGTCATGCTGGCCACATGACCCGGAAGCTGTACGCCGGCTCCCTCAGCCAATAAAGCGAGATGATGGAACAAAGCACTTTGTCCTATGATTTTTTTTTGCGGGGGGGGGGGGGAGTTTAGCCACAGGGACCAATTTATTGATGGTGGCTGGGGTTCTTTTTACTGCTTGGCATTCATTACTTATGGGAACAATGGAGATGGAGAGTGTGTGTATAATAGGAAGCTGCATGAGCAGAGGCTGGTGAAGATTTTTTTCACTCAGACCTCTGCCTCATCCAACTCCTCCATCCCCACACATGGTGTGCTGGAATGGGGGCCTGGATTGACACCAAAATTAGCAAGCAAATTATTGCAATATCAAATGCACAATTCCTCCTTTTTATTATTGTGTTCACTAAGTGCAGATACTTTTTGAGTTTTTATGTATCTGGTAGTTTGAATGTTCTGTCCAAACTCTTGCCCCAGCAGGTGATTTTATAACTGTCCAAAGTTCTAGTCTGGTGATTTGTCCCAAAAAAGCTGATAAAATGTTTACACGCTGAAGTTCTTGCTTATTGCATTATTCAGAGAAATTATTCAATAGGGAATTGGTGGCTTATGGTAGTATGAATTGCTCCAAAAAGAAAATAATATAGGGATAAAAGTAAAACGAAATGTGATAGATGTGGTATTTGGACACAATATTATATTCTTGCTGGCACCTAGAGAGGCGAGAGACTGTGAAATAGTCTAAATGCATTCACTGCCAGTTTGTGACTAATTACCATTTTGGTGTGAAAATGGCTTACTATTCATTATTTTTAGGAATTTCAGAAAGACTTGCTATGTTAAGCATATGCAGTATTAATAGAAATGGGAACTGCAATGAAGAGAGATGGTCTTTGGCATGAATCTAGGTAACCTGCAAATAGCTTTAGGGAGTAGATGATTAATTAAAAAGATGAAGGTCAGGAGTTCATACAAATATTAGCTGAGTCATTCAGCATTCTTGGCTGTTACTAATATATTTAGAACAATGAAGTACATTAAAAACATTTTATATTGGTGTAATTCCCTTGATTTCATAGAAGGTTAATTTATTACAAGGGATATTTATATATGAAAAATAATTATACAACAGATGTACCTAAAACTGCTTGGTTTAATATCTTGGCTTCTTCCACCTTCCCCAGTAAGTTACATATTATATCTGTAAGTACTTTCAGACTATCTGTTATGAAACAGATAGAAAGAGGTATGGAACTATGATAAATAAAACAGCTAGAATTGAAACCACAGCATTTTACCTTTTTGGAAGTACCAAAGTTAATTTTTGTGTAAATTTACAAAAGAGTTGTTTTCAGTAGCAAGACTAATGGGTTATATCGAGCATTAGTAATACTCAGATAGTAGACTCATTTAAATCAATGGACTTAAAATAGTTTAGTCCATCAATTTCAATGGGTCTACTCTGCATACAGTTCAAAACTACCTAAAAGTACTTCTGTGTTACCCTTTTTAAAAAAGAGTAATTTTGGGTGACCACTTGTGTAATTGGGAGTGGGTGTGCACTGGTGTAATTTATTCTTCCTTTAAGTTGTAGACTAAAGAGGGAAACTTTAGATCCAGCAATTAACCAAAAAACTCACCTATCAGAAAGCCACACCTTTCTAGATCTGAAGTTTGCCCCAAAAATCTTTTTCACACCCCTTTAGAATGGCTTTAAGGTTCCTTTTCATAGAAGTGGATGAAATTTACAGCCAGGGCAGCCCCTGTAGAGTCCCACATATAAATAAATACATCCAGGCATGCTAATGCAGGGCGCTTTTAAATGTATATAAATCGTAATTAGAATTTACAGTCTATAACGTACGCATTTTCAGCTAGAATTAACAGAAAATTTACAAGCATAGCTACCCCTTCTGCTGGAAGGAAGCCTGCCAAATTGCGTGGATACAATCAGAGAGGGCAATGGTGGTTCTCGGGGGTGGGGGGTGACAGGAAACTTCCCAAGAAAGTTTGTGATGGCAGAAATGTAGCTCCTCTCCTAGTAAGGAGACTATGCCCCAGGTCATTGGTGGGGCCGGATTTCTGCCACCTATGGGGATACAGCTTTTTCCTAAGCCAGAGACATCTCTCAGTTGGCTTGCAAAGAGGAAGGCTGGTAGTCCAGAGTGGAGAAGACCAAGGATCTGCAGGAAATACTGTGGTGGGGAAAATGTCAGTTTCCTAGCAAGGACCTTGTTACCCCAAGCATTACTGGTGGTGGTGAACCTATCCTATGCCCTTCCCCTTGTACAGTTTAATTTTTTTAATTCCTCCTGCAACTGATTGGGATTGGACTGCCCTAGGAAAATAATTCACTAAGATTGAAAACTAGATCAATTAATCAAAATGAAAGATTCCTTCACTTCTCTTCCCCCCGCCCATTTGTTTATTGAGCTCTGGGTATTTCCTAAATCAGCTTGGTTTCATTATTCTCAAAAATAAACAAAACCGTTGTACATTTTTCAGTCAGCTGAGACCACTGATTATCTTATAAGCTTTGTGAGTCTCTGAACTAACCTGAAATACCTTGTTAATGGTTTGATCCAAATCAGAAATATGAGAATGTTTCCCAAATCACCCAAATCTACCTTTAAATAAATACTCTGTTTTTAATCTGACCATTGTCTGGATTTTTGGCTTTCTGTCCTACAGCAGATGTTTCCAAATTCTCTGTGGTTCTCTCCACCAGTTTGGCACTCAGCTATGGTCTTTGTCTTCAGTCATTGAATAAACAATCATTATCCCATATATTCACTAAATGTATTTTTAACCATCATTCAGACATACATTACATTAATTGATACAAAATCAATTCAGATTTATTCCAATTTACTTATACTAGACCATGTCAGAAGCACTTGCAAAACCACACACAGGGGATGATCCAGTCAGTCACTAACCATTAAGCACACATAGTTGTGTGAAAATTTCAACTTACTTCACATTGTTAGTCTGCCAATTGTGTGGGGTGTGAAGTATATCTACTCAAATAGGTTTCTTATGCTGGAAATGCATCCCTCTAACAGAAAATTGAGGGGGCCCTCAATCTGCTTCTCATATGGTTATATATTGGCCATCATATATAAATGTGGCATATATAAAGAATAATAATAACTTAATTCCAGGAAGATGCATATTATTAGATTTCTAATGCTGCAATCCTGTGCAAAAAGCACATTCAATACAATAAAATAAAAGGATAAAACCTTTCTACAGACATACAATCTGAAATATGCTCTTAATTGAATTAGGTTACCATTATTCACCCTCCCCAAACTGTGCAGCTTGACTAAGTGCTTTCGTTTCAGAACTGGAAGGAGATTAAAATATGTACATTAATTTTGATACAAAAGAGATAAGAAGTAGCAAACACCTCTTTCTTATTTTTCATGAAAACTGCTACATTGCCTAATACCGGCCCAGCCGCTTGCTCCCTGTGTTTGAGGGGGCTGGCACCGCATAACATGCTCACATCACACGTCCACACGTGTGTTGCATACATGCCTTGCAGCTTGCATGCATGACACGGGCATGTCACGTGGTGTTTGCAAGTGACGTGAGCATGTTGTGTGGCATAATGCAAAGTGTGTGCACATTGCCATGGGATATTGAAGGAACCTATCCTCCTCCTTGAAAATTTTGAGGGAGCAAGGTCCTTCAGCCCCTGCTAGCTGGTGCCCCTGGCCTAATACAAAAGCATGATTTCGAAATGAATTGAGGACATTTGCTTTTTGCTCTGAGGCAACCCACTAGGTTTGAGGATTTTGGCATAAGATCTTTGTTCAGTGAAATATTCTGACATTAAGTATTCTGACTTGCATATGATAAACCTATTTCTGGACAACAATAATCACTTTTTTGTTTGTAGTAAGTTATTATCATATAATTAGTCATGACTTTTAAAAATGAAGGAAATTAATAAAATGTGTCTGTCACTGTGGTTTGCTAGTTTGTGAGAAGTGATTTAATTATCAATTTACTTATTGTTATTTTAGAAAGCTTGTGTCTAAAATTACCTCATATATTATTGTGTTACCAAGTGTAAGCAATAGTTGTTTCTGCAGATCAGTGAGATATTTGTAATGGTTTGGCAAGAAAACCTCCTCCCAAATATATGTTGTGTGCACATCTGGTACCTGTAAGAGTGTCGGGTGGTCACATCCTTCTCTGCCATGTGGCCTACAGAAGGTTGTCGAAGGGTGAATGTAGCCCTTAGACCACAAAAGATCAGCCACCTCGATCGAAAAAGTTTCTTCCAAAAAGTCAATTTTACAAGATGTTTTCCTTCATCATGGACTCAGGAGAAAAGGAAAGAAATATTCTCTTCCTTTGGGTCAATGTGTTTAACCTTTAAATGCACTTGTACTTTACTACTATGGAAGTTTTCTTGCCAGCAGATAGCTTCACTGCCAATCTGCCCCGAGAAGCATATTCTTCTAATGGACAAAAGACACTTTTTCTTCAAGTTTGCTCAGTGGAATCCAGCCTTCTTGAGTCTTAATAGTCAGCTTCTGGTGACTGGACATTACTATTCCTGGAGTAAACATTACAGAAAGGAAGGCATGCGCAAAGAAACATTTTTATTAGAAATATAATGATTTTTTAAAACCCAGCAAAATAACACAATAATTTTGAGTGTAACACTGATACAGTAAAATGGTCTTGAGAAAACTCCTTATGTGTGATTTTTTAAATGTGAGAGCTTGTTTGACATATGAGAATAGGCTAAAGGAGGGAGGAACCACTTTGGAGTGATACTTTCATCCCAAAGCATTTGACATCTATATTGACATTGAGTTATACAGGGTTACAACAATTTTAGGATACCCCAAGTTCAATAGTTTTCTTTGCAGATTATTTAATGTGTTTTACCATTCAGATTAATGGAAGGTAAAAAATAACCTTATCAGTTTCTGTTAGTGGCATGCTTCTTGGGAGAGATACTGGGTTGTATCCAACGAAGTCATGCTCAGCGTATCCATGGGCATGACTAAAGTTCATTTTGTGTTGTGCAACATATTTTTTGAGAAACCAGAGAATAGGTTTTGATACAGTGCTAGCAGCCGCTGCATTGGCAAGTGGCTTCTAGAGCAAGGACAGTCCATCTGTCTATGCCTGTCTCCAGCTTTAAGCTCTGTATGTACAAAGAAAATAAGATTCCATGAGTTTATTGGTATGCATTCTATGCACAATGCATATATACACAAAACAATAGACAAATCATTTAATAAATAAAAGTAAATTAGGCCAAGAATCAAAAGAACAAGAACACAGTTTATTATATATTCTTTAAAAATCACATCAAAATATGGTTATTTAAGCATCTCTGTAGCCAATAAAATAGTCAGAGACATTAAAAATGAGTAGCTGAAAACTCTGCTTTATGAAATCGTACTTAAAAAATTGTTCTCCTTGCCCTAACAGTTGGGAGAGTAATGCAGCAACAAGCAATATTAACAGAATTCATAGTTCCACACTGAACAAGTAACAGTAGGATACACACACAAGAAAAACAAATACATTTAATGAACTTCAAAATTTGTGCACATGAATTTCAATTAGTCCTTTGCAAAGTTGGGAAAATTATTTTGTTTCAGATTTTTCTTTTCTTCTATATTGGTTACAAATAGTATATAATTTACCGAAATAAAATGGGCCTGATTAAAAAATATTTGTGTTGAATAGCATGATCTTCTGTCCACCCACACTTGAGATTGACGCTTCTCACTATTGATAGAGGACATGACTGCAGGGCTGGATGTAGACACATCAAAGAAGCGATTCAGTTAAACACATTGTAAACTCATACAGGGAAATCCGGTAGGGAAAGTGCCATCTGGTGTCAGTGTTATATCACATATACAACACTTATAAAACACTTTTTCTTTACCAATCTAGTCCCAGGTCACATTGGCAGTGTGGGGAAGGTTAGCCTATGCAACCCCATTCTTCAGGCACTGCTTTGATGTGTTGCGGGGGTGTCATCTGAACACCCTACAGTTTCACAGTAATGGCCTCAATTTTACAAAGTCAAAGGCAGTGTCTTTGCGTTTTTAAACACATGCAACAAGATCTGTCAATCTCAGTGTCTTTCATTACTTCTCTGGCTTGGTAACTTTCATACACTTCTTTGTAGAACAGGCAAGCTCCCTCTTCACCACCTTTCTAAATTCCGTACACCAAATCAAACTTTAAATCCTTCCCAGTGATGTCTTTACAATTATCTTTTTCATCACCTGTTTATGTCTGCATTTGTCAATACTGAATAGAGAACTCCAAGGGAGGTTTTAAGGTGGTATTTATAGGTCTGGGAATCTGCAAGGCCATTGCTGTAAGGCAGCTCTATATCAATGCAAGATCTACAAATCAGTACCAGCTTTTAGATAGGTGCTCTTCTCCTCCTTTAAGCATGATAAAAAGGGTTGAGTAATGGCCAGGATGTGGGAATGGCGATAGCACAACTGTCAGGGATACTGAAATGTTAGCATTAGTGGTAACTCTGTATCTGTTTTCTGATTCTGGTGATTCAGAATTGTAGCATAAATATTTTTGAAAGCATTAGTCCTACTACATTATTAATTAATGTTGAACCTGAATAAAAGCAATGGGGTACCGCATTTTTAGGATTGGGACTTAATTAGCAAAGACAATAATGGCCATACTTTCCATAATGAATGGGTGAATTGTGTGATCAGATTTTTCAGTATATAGTTTGTAATGATATGAATGATGCATTATTATGCTGTGTAAATTCTATAAAGGAATTGGATATACATAAACATGTTCAGAATTGCAGTTTTGGTGCATTTAATATATTGCTTGTAATCATGACCAATAACTAGTTTAAACATAAATTTACATATTTTCTATAGCCATGGTTTGTTAATGACATATAAGAGAAAGTATTGTATAGTGTTGGAATATGCAGTATATTAATTTTCAAGCTGGCAGAATTCAGCAGCTAAGTTGCTTATTGGGGCAAGATGAATTGAGCGTTTAACGCCAATCCTGGTCTAACTGTAGTAGGGTGCCAATTAGTTGCTGAGCCCAATTCAAAGTGCTGGTTTTGACCTATAAAGCCTTAAATGACTCAGGATTGTAATACTCAAGGACCGCCTCTCCTTCTATGAACCCTGCAATCATCATGAGGTCTTTCTTTGTGTGCCTTCTCCGTGAGATGTCTAGAGAGTGGCAACATGAAAATTGGTCTTTTCTGTGGTGGCTCCCCATTTGTGGAATGCTCTCCACAGGGAGAATCTCCTGGCACCTTTGTTACATATATTTAGGCACCAGGTAAAAACTTTCCACTTCAATCAGACCTTTGGCTGATTAAACAATTTATGGCCTTTTAAACATGTTGGCAGGCAGCAGGTGGTATTTTGTGCTTTTATGTTATAAACCACCCTGTGATCTTTGGATGAAAGGTAGTATAATAAATAATAATAATAATAATAATAATAATAATAATAATAATAATAATAAACAATATAATTAATTGCTTGCAGAAAAAAAAACTGCTTTCAACTACATTAACCTAGAAAATCACAGGAGTAAAGTGATGAAATATTGGATTATTATACTAGCATACTGTTTTCTCTTGCCATTTTCATGCATGAATTACAGTGGAAACGAAGCATGCATGTGCAGAATGGGTGGGGGAGTAGCAACGTCCAATGGTATTCTTTTTTGTTTCACATCCTGCCCACTAGTGTGAGTGAAATTTAGTGTGACATGCTAGAATATCTAACATTATTTGAATGTCTCCACAGTGGCATTTAGTTACACTGATGTTGGCACCAGTGGCATTTAGTTACACTGATGTTGTTTTATCATGTGTGTGTGTGTGTGTGTGTGTGTGTGTGTGTGCACATGCACACACGCATGCACACACTTGGGCCCAATAACAAAATTTGGATCTCCACATTTAGTCAGTAGTTTATCTACTATTTCGTAGGGTTAGAAGTGGTGCAGTATACGCCAGGAGACTCCGTCATTATGCAAGGACCCCTGAAGCAGGGCCGTAGCTAGGGGGTGGTGAGGTGGACCTCCCCCAGGGGGACAGGCGGGGGGGGGGGCAAAATCTGCTAAAAATATGTCCATAAATATGTCTATAAAAATATTGATTATTGCCTCATGAGAAAAGGTTTTAAATAGAGGGTGAATTGAATGGGTGGAGGTTGGGGGAGAGGTGGAAAGAAAAGCTAATTTGTCCATGGCTAGGGGGTGCAATCTGGACCGTTCTGCCAAGATCACCTACCTATGCCTCTTCCCTGAAGTATGAAGATCTTTAAACTTTTGCATGCTACTTTCAACCAAGCAGTCCCTGTAGCCCCTATGAGTCTGAAAACCACTTGCAAGCTCCATATCAAACTTTTAGGGCTCCAACAGAATTTGCAACTTTCCCCCATCCTTAGCAAGTCTGCTTCCTGATAATGCTAGCCCTGTATCATAGCACAGATGATAATTTTAATTGGTTGATTGGTTGTTTGGTCTATAAGAATGTAACAAAATTTGTGGTAGCTCTTTGTTTTCATAGCATGTTAAAGTGATATAACAATATAAAATCTAGCACAGACTTTCTTATTCTTCTCTTGCTGTCTTTTTAAGATAGGCAGAGAGAATTTATTTTATTGCAGGATTTTATTTAGGTCTCTATTGTCTAGTGTGTGTAGGAGTTGGGGCACACACAAATCCTAGAGGAAACTATATCCTTGGAGTTCTAGAATTTCTTCATTGCTACTACATAATAATGTTGATTTTTATGAGTAATACAAGAGCAGCATATAAAACATATCATGATATAAATAAATGATGTTCAATTTAAAATGGAATGACCAGATCCTCAGGCAACAAATGTTTATTTGGTTCTGAATAGGACATTTAGCACTGCACATTAAAAGCCATGTGTATTTAAACCATTATGGCCTACACCACTTCAGGTGGAATTATAGTAAATTGCTGTATTTTATTTCCCCAATTATGTGGTGAAATGCTAGTTCACGTTGTCCTGAAGTTTATCTTCAGTACATTAGATCTCTATTCACATTTTGACAGCACTCTTATACCCTTAATTTGATTATTGTTTTGGTGTGCATGTCTGGGGTTGGTGGGTAGGTGAGATTTATTTGTTATTTAGAATGAATTACACATCTATAAATAATTAAATGAACTCATGAGAAAGGAGCTCTGATAACTGAATATCATACTGTTTGGTGTGAATTATGAAATACTGTTTTTTCTCCCTCCCTCCAGGAACTTGGAAGCAACAGCCCACCACAGAGGAACTGGAAGGGAATAGCAATTGCACTGCTGGTGATCCTAGTCGTATGTTCACTGATCACAATGTCTGTAATTCTTTTAACACCAGGTAGGATTCATTTATCATGTACTTACCCTATTATTGAACCAGATGTATTGTATTTGTTTTGTGGGCCCAAGAACATTGAGCTTGCAGGAGTCAAGGCTGTTGATACAATTAGTAATAGACAGGACAAACCACTTGGGTTGAAATCAACTTTATTTATTACAGATGTCAGAAGGTCTCTAGGCATTGGGCTTGCATCCCAAATCAGTCAACCTGGTCCACTTGTTGGTAGTTATGTTGGGATTGAGTTTATATTATGGACCACCCTATGATGCACATCAAATCAAGACAGTGCTATGAGAAGCCGTTAGGTCTCTGTGTGTGGGAGTCTGCAGCCTGTCCACCTCCATCTGGTGGTCTGGACAGAGCACCCCTTTGCTGGGGGTATCCCAAAACATGGGTTGTGTAGGGGAGGTAGAGTCATGCCTGTCCCTTCCAGCTAGCCCAGGGATCCAATTCTAATGTCTTCTCTGCCAGAAAGTTTTGGTAGTTGCTATGAAGTAGACAAAACCCCAGACAGGCCCAGTTTATCTGCAGGCAAATTCCTTACTGGCCCTGAATAGCAAGGTCCTTGGAACGTCCTGACCAGGGCAACCATGGAATAAAGGGATGGGAGGATGGGAGTTCAAAAGCCGGCTGCACTGCATAGAGCAGGAGCAGCCAATCTTTGTGCTTGAGCAGCACACCTGACTGGAGACACCCAGAGGTGGTCTCCAGTGAGGTATGCCACCCCAAACCCCACCCTGAGACAGCCCATGATTGGGCAATTTAAATTTGAAAATTTGGTGGACTGTTCCCATGGCTGTTGTGCATTGGCCACATGGACAGAGGGTGCCCCCTCCCTACTGCTGTGGCTTGCCATGGCCACGCCAGACTGCGACCTCTGCTCCAGGGAAGATAATCTGGCATTTTCTGTCCCTTTACGTGATTTTTTTCTTTTTGTATATTTTAAACACTGACTTCTTTACATTCAAGCCTATGCATAATATTCACAAAAGAAGCTTGGTGAAAGAAGGTATGCACATAGGATAATGATCTTTTCATTTGTCACAATGTAACAACAACAACAACAGCAACAACAACAACAACAACAACAGTATGAAGCTTTATGACTGCAACTAAGAGACCAAACAATGGTAAATTACTTGTTTGGCTACACTTAGTCCTGTTGCATCCTGGATACAAGCATCTCTTGTAAGTGTTGGCGTTAGTATTATTGTAAAGTCAAGGAGAATATTCTGAAGCTGTCTCCCCAGCTCACACACACACTCTTCAGATATAGTTATGTAGCAATGAGCAGCTAGAGTTCTGATATCCAAGCAAAAGTTACGGGAGCTTGTTTTTGCACTAAATTTTAGAAGAGCAGAAGGAGCAGGGTTCTACTCTGCCTGCCAGTCTCACTATAAGGCTGATTTGGTCCCAAACCAAACTGAAACTAGACTGGCACCCAAATAATCAGTCTACAGAAATGTCTGCATTTGTTCCACCTCGGCCTTGTCAATCACTTCCCTAGAAAGAAAGTATTTGTGACTGAATGATAGTTGTGACAATGAATTGGATCCAGGACTGGCTTTTTCAGTTGTTGTTGTGCTATTACCTCCTTTAAGGTGACAGGCACCAATCCCTCATGCAAAGAAGCATACTCAACTTTTGGGACCCAACCAATCAAAATAGGTTATTTTGTGGCAGTACACAGAACACATAAAACTGGGCCAGTTATAAACAAGAATCTGCATCTGAGGTATGCAGATAATTGGTCTGGTTTGGCCAAGTAACTATGGGCTTTAGGTTGTGTGGTCAGAAACTTGTTTGATTGATAGAGGACAACCAAATCTGTTTATAAATATCTCGGTTATATTGGTTCTAGTCCGACCTATGGAACAATGTCCAGAGATTAGCATTGGGAGAGTGCTTTTTCACAGCCTGGGGTGCTGCAGGGCACTATTTTAATGTTATTTAATATTTACATGAAGCTGCTGGAGATATCAATAAGAGTTTGGGGACAAGGTGCCATCAGTACAGTGATGACATCCAGCTCTATTTCTCCATAACATCTGAATCAGGAGAGGTTGTGCAGGACCTGGACTAAGGCCCAGACACAATGGTGGGATAGATGAGAGAAAATAAACTGAGCTTGAATACCTGCTAGGCAGAGGCACTCCAGCACAACTTCATATGATGTGTTGTTGACAGAGGACACCTTTATCAATGGCATCTTTACAGCCCAAACCCTGATTTACAGATTTGAAAGAATTTTGGTGATGGGATGAAGAATGGAAGAAACAGCAGCAGAACAATTGCAGTTAGGGCATAAAGCAAAATAATTATCAAAACTATAACTATCATAGCTTGTGTCTTATCAAATCCTGAGGAGCACCAGTTTGAGGGCCTCAATGCAGCATTTACTGGATATAAGTAGTTCACTAGGCCTGCTAAGGTCTGGGAGTCGGCAAGAAGGAATAGTAAAACAGATTGCAGGAGGACACTCCAAGTACTCTAGTTGTATGTTTGATGCTCAGTCTTCATGATTGCTTATGTCAGATTACATGACCACATTCCAGCCCCTGAAATAATGTCTAGCAAATTAGGGATAACTGTAGTGCACACACAGTCCATGTAGGCCCATTGTTTCATGGGCTGTGACAACTGTGGAGGAGGGGTATAAACTCTTTCCAAGAAGGACTGGATCATAGTCATAGCGAAGTATATGAACACTTTCCTGTTGGGCAACATTAGCTAAATCTCCTGCTTAATTTTCTGCAATCATGATTTTGGATTCTGGTGGAGCTTTTAAACAGCTCAGAATTCTATTCTGGCTTGCAATCTGTACTCAGTATCTATATCTTCAAATTTAAAAATCTATCAGACAGTTAAGGAATTGGGAAATGTCATACTGTCAATGAATAATTCAATATAATCTTGAATGGAGATGGAAAATGCATAGCCTATTGTGAAATGTGAGAATAAACATTAAGGAGAAAGGAATATGCTCCAGTAAGAGGCAAGAAATATAAAGTATGCATATGAATTCACAAAGGTATCAAAAGAAAAGTTCCCCTGGTTACAGGATTCAGAAAGTTTTTGCAGTGTGAAGGAGAAATACTTTTACTGCATTGTATAAACTGTGCATTGTGAATTTGTGAGATTTCTGAAGCCAGAACAACATTTATTGAAACGTTAGACAAAGGTAGAAACATAGATTTAGTACAAAAAAATAAAAGATTGGACAGTGATGTGATGTGAATTTTCCAGCTTACATACAAAAAGATACATCATTTTTCAAGAGAATGTGTGGCTCTCAATAACATCTTCAGTAATGTTATATGGTAAAGTATATTTTCAAAAACATGCAACAAAGCCAGCTTTTCAGAATCTTCAACAAAGCTGCTACATCTGTCTAATGGTTTAAAGGGTTCTCGTTCTCCCCCACTCTCAGTGGTTTCATGAGATTCTTTTAGGGTTTTTTTTTTTAAATGAGTGCCAGTTTTATTTAACATTTAGTGATTTTCAATTAAATTTACAGAATCCTGATTTGAAGATGATTATAGCAAAGAAACAGGGAGCTCAGAAAATGTTGACATAGAGGGGGGAAAACACCTCATTAATTACATGTATTGTGACTATTAATGCTTCCTAGGGACCAAAACGATCAGGTGGCAGGTAAGAGCTGTTTGGCAGGGGAACAGATTCCCATGAGAGGTGGTGAACTCTCCTTCCTTGGAGGTTTTTAAGCAGAGGTTGGATTGCCATCTGTCATGGATGCTTTAGCTGAGATTCCTGCATTGCAGGGGATTGGACTAGATGACTTTTGGGTCCCTTACAACTCTTAAGATTCTATGATTCTGTGAAATCCCAGTAGACTACTAGCTTCTGCTGTTGACCACTGCTAAATGAAGGAGGGAACCCAGTAGCCTTACTGAAGGGCATCATGAAGAGGCAGTGGAGGCACATGAGCAGTGTGGTGGCAAATGGCTGCTGAGTCAGTAATAGTGCATGGTATCAGCATGGCCACTGCCTCATGACATCCTTTGGAAATTGGGGCCTCCTACCTTTTCTAGCAGCATTCAGTATTGGATTGCTAGTGCATGGTGGAAGGCGTATTAATACTGTGGAAGATGGAATGTAAGGGGCAAAACTGCATGTTTATTGGGGGATTCATAAACTATATTTGGACTGGAATTAAGGCTTTCATAAGAGTTGTATGCTTCAAAGGAAGTAGGATTAGTGTAAATGCCGATGCAGTGAGGAGTTCAACATTTTATATATATTGTATTTTAATTTGGTTGTATATCTCTATATATTCTTTCTTTGTAAACTTGTCATCTAAAAGTCCAAATATAATGGTAAAGGTAAATGGTATATCATCTCAATTGGGACTTGCCAGTTTCAACTGTTTTTATCCCCTCTGTAAATTCACAGAGAAACTTAGCAAACTTTCTAATCATTCTTTTACTCCATTGGGCACCAACCTTTTAGGGCTTGTGGGCCGATTTGCAAACCAGAGGAACCACGCTAGAATGTTTCTTTCAGGCCTAATTTAAGGGTGGGGGCACCCTGTGGGTGCCAGGAAAGACAAGCATGAGCTTGTAGAAAAGGTTGTACTTGTCTGTCTTAAGTTCTTACAGTGAAATGCTGTGACCTGTGTTTTGAATACCATATATCTCTATATATTCTGCCTTTATGGGGAGAAAAAATAGCTTCAAGGAATAAAATAAAAATAAAAATAGCAATTTCATAAAGCAAAGCTGAGAAGAGAGATCTGCACAGCAAGTATTTAAAGGTGCAGATTACTTAGGACTCAGCTAGATTGGTAAAGAAAAAGCGTTTTATATAACAGCGCAATATAACACTGTGACACTAGATGGTGCTGTGGAGTCCCATCTTTCCCTACTGGATTTCCCTATATGGTTTACAATGTGTTTAATTGAATCGCTTATTTGACGGGTCTAGATCCAGCCTTAGTCTTGCCAAAATGGGGGGGGGGGGGGGAGACAGAACAAGAACCCTGAACAAATTCCAGATGGGGGAAAATGTGCTCAGATTATAAAGTGACAGTGAGATTCAATATTTAATTTGCAAGTTCTCTCTTCTACAAGTTACCTAGTAGTCTATGGCTTTAAAATGTCAGGAAAGATGCTCAAGCAAGCAATAATGTCCCCTGGACCATGGCATCACCTGCAGCAGGTGATATGGTTGCAGAACTGGAAGAGGGAACACTGTCTCTAGTTTCCTGCAGGCTTTGACCCTGTAGCTGGCTGCATCCAGCAACCAGAGGGCTTTCCCACATACCTGTAAATGTAAATCTTGTAGGAAGCTGTGTTTTCCTGGAATTCCGCAGAACTCACATATGTGTGAGATTACAGCCAGCCAAAATTGTGAGTGATTCCCCCGCCCCCAATAATATTTTATCTGGTGCTGTGGGTTAAACCACAGAGCCTAGGACTTGCCGATCAGAAGGTCGGCAGTTCGAATCCCCATGACGGGGTGAGCTCCCGTTACCCGGTCCCTGCTCCTGCCAATCTAGCAGTTTGAAAGCATGTCAAAGTGCAAGTAGATAAATAGGAACCGCTCTGGCGGGAAGGTAAACGGCGTTTCCGTGTGCTGCTCTGGTTTGGCTTAGTCATGCTGGCCACATGACCCAGAAGCTGTATGCCGGCTCCCTTGGCCAATAAAGTGAGATGAGCGCCGCAACCCCAGAGTCAGCCACGACTGGACCTAATGGTCAGGGGTCCTTTTACCTTTACCTTACTGTTGCTAAAATAAAAGTCTGTATTTTTCATGAATGGGAAGGATTTCAATATGGTCTGGTGTTGTGTGAAGAATTTGGTAATATAATCAGGGTTTTCTATATAAAAAAGTGTGATTTGCTGTTTCAATTTTCTTTTTCTTTAGATGAACTGTCAAATTCATCAGAAAGCAGATTGTCTTTAGAAGACCTCTTCAGAAAAGAATTCATAGTTCACAATCCAGAAGCCAAATGGATCAATGGTATGTTGCACATACTATTTTTAGTACTATATAGAAAGATATGGGAATGGGGATATTAGAGGGGAAATCAGTTGCTGTACCAACCAAACTCTTAATTTGATGATGAGGTCTACATGTGATCATTTTCTTCCTATTGAGGATTGGTCTTAAGATCTGGACAACCTATGATTTATCATGTTGATAAACTTCAGGTGCCCAAGTGTCCAAATAATTCCACCATAACTGCATCTATACAAGAATTATGAAAAAACTTATTGCATTTTGGTACTGATTGTTGTCAATAAGCTGATGTAGGGCTCAAGAAACTAAACAGCTTGCAGACCATCTTATGTGAGACGAGGAAAAGCTGCGAGTTTGGTTGTGAATAAATCTCCTGGAACAAGTTTGGAACTGGGAAAAGGTCCTGATGCATAAGGAATTAGGAATAAGGATTAGGGCACAGGTAGTGCAGAGAAGAGGATGCTGAAAGAAACATATAATTGGCTAATAAAAAATTCTCACAAACTGATATGCTTGCATGATAACTGTATCTGTTGAAGTTGCCTTTTCTTAACAACTATTAAAGGTGTCTTCTTTTGCCTCTGAGTATTGAAATAATGTTAAAAATCAGTACAGCCAGACAAAAACTGTAAAATCACATAACTTTAACCTATGCCACTGCTGTCTTCTCTGAATCCATCCATTACAACCTACAGCAGTGATTGATAACTGGACCTGGTGGGTAAACTTTGATAGCCAGTGTGTTGTAAAAAGCAATATACAAATGTGACACTAGATGGTGACAGCGAGCTATGGCAAATTCAATTAATTTTTTTCCCAAAACTTTTTTTTAAAAAAAATACACACATTTTCACAGCATTTTTTATGTGTGTAGATTCTACCCAGATGTCCTAATGATGCCAAAGGACTTGAGATTTGTCAAATGAGGTCACTGTTATCATTATATAGCCCTTATATCACAATATTTATGCACTAGGCCATATATACAACTATTACTACTACTAATAATTTATTTATACCCCACCCATCTGGCTGGGTTTTCCCAGCCACTGTATATACTATTGCTTCCTCCTCTCTTACCCACTTGCTTCTTCTATCCCTAGACCACTATTATATTTTCCTGGTTTCTCACCTTCCTCCTTTCTTTCCTCCTCTCATCTTTTTACTGCATCTATTTTGACTCAGTGGTGAATGCCAAATTCTGTGGGAGATGTAGTATTGAGTGGTTCCAGGTGTTGCTGCTTAAATTGTTCTCCAGGGCCAGCTACCGAGGCTGTTTCTCATTTGATAGACAAAAAGGTTGGCACTTTTACTATGTTGTCTTTCTTAGGATCTTATGAATAACTGCCTGTAGTGCTCATTAAGTTTGTAGGCAGTATTTTTTGTTGATAGTTTAAAAAAAACAGCAACAGTGTTTAGATGACAGGGAATGCTGTTAATACAGTACAACAGAGACCTTGAAATATGGAGTAGACAGATTTGAGTAGTTAAACTTCGAGGATTTTTGTAATGGATTTTGTAGTTGTTTTCTTGTTGTTTGTTAATGCTCCCCCTGAAAAAATATATTTTCAGAATTTATCTTTGTGATGTATTAGGGTTGGGAACTAATACTAGATTATGTATCAAGACTATGCCTATGCTTGCTCCACCAATAGATACAGAATGGTCTTCGCTTTTATGTTAACAATAAAAAGTAGAACTACATGTTTTGTAGATTGATGTGCAGTTTTTGCACATGTTGTATCCATAACAATGGCTGAGATTTATGCAAAATATTGGAAACCTCCTTTTCTAATACTATTGATTTCTGTAAATGAAATTGGGTTGTACCCAATAGTTGCACAACTGAAAGGTAGGAGCTGCAGCTCCTTGGGAAATATTCAAATGAAGCAGGAACTGAGAATGGTTTTCAACAGGGAATGGGAGCATGGGTTAAAGTTAGGGCCAATATATTGCCAAAGCTGTAGTCTGAGGTACATGTGTTCAGAATTACTTATGCAAGCTAACATTCTTCAGGCAGAAAAAAAAGGTACGATAAAGAAGCCATTCTGAAACACCAATGTATGTTGTAATTCATTGACACGTCAGGATTTCAATAATGTTGTAAAGTTGTTTTATGTGTGCACAGCAGAACTATAAGGCTTAAATTAATATTGTTATAAGGATAAAAGTCCCTTTGGAGACAGCAAACATTAGTATTAAACTAAGTAAAACTGGTCTAAGTGCACTGGCTTAAATATGAATAATCTGAGCTTCAGTTCTAAAGTAAAGAACTCAAATGCACCACACACACACACACACACACACACACACACACCTTTGAGCATTTCTCCTAAACCAAACTCATACATGCTATAATTCACACACTGTAGTCAGTAGATGGAAGTGCTTTGGAGAACTGTATATGGATATCCGTTTCTCTGCATCAGTGCTGTAGGGATGAGAAGGGTTGTCTGTGTGTGATGGTATTGTATCTATTAGATATTAGAACAGAAATCTAACATACTAGTATGTGGGCCTTGTATTTGTCTTTTGGATATTATTCTGGTTAGTAAGATTAAATAATAATGTGAGCCTTGTTTCGTAAACAGTTCTTTCTAGGCTATAAATACCATATGCTGGAGTAAACCCTGATTTAGTCAGGCATGTTGGGAATCGTCTTACGACACTTATTTATGAGAACTGGATGAAGGGTTGACAAGAAAAGTGCAATAATTGGTATAAGACTGAGATAATATTTTGTAAATTCAGATTTTGATGTTCATACTTTTTTCTGCACATTCAGATAGTTATGGCAATAACACTTAATTCTTATTCAAAAATAAAGTATAATATCAATTCAGTCACTACCTTCTGGCATATCATCAAGTGATCATGACACTGACATGAAATAAGTTCTCATACTGATAAATTCAGCAAAGTGTTTTTTGGTGAGAGTCTCATATACTAATGAGTACATTATATCTCACAATTCTATATTTAAGACAGCAGCATTCATTCTTTGCAATATCATTTCACTGAGTTTGTAACACTGGTATTTTCACTGTATCTCAGTCACAATTATCGTGGCACGCTAGAACCTCTTACACAAAATGGTATGTTCTTAATTTCTACACAAATTTTATTGCTATTCTCCTTGCAGATTTTTGAAAGAGCTTCCCTTTCCCACCCCCCACAAGTTGGTTACAGGTGTTGATGCCTAATGCACCAAAAGAGAGCTACAGAAAGCCTGGCTCTGCATGAACAATTCCTTGAGAGCATGTAAATGGGCTCTCTGGATTGTGGCCTATGTCTTTTATGCTATAATTAAATTCTATCAGATCAGCCACTGTTCTCTAATATGATTCTGAAAAGAGGTCTAGATGTCTGTCAGGCTTTTGAAGATGTTAAATGAGAGTGCATCTACTTTTAGTAGTATTGATTTTTAACATTTAACTTTAAAAAAGTGAAAATTTAAAACGCTGCCAGTGAGTGATACAAAATGTGTTAAGATTAAGGGCACATTGAAAGAGAAGTATAGGCTATGCCACAGAAGTAGAAATGGGAGGAAATGGCCTTAATTTGCTTAAACTACACTGCTGCATTGAATTATGAGGTATTAAAATGGTTATCAGATGGTTTGGAATTACAAAAAGGCAAGGCTATTAAAGGAATGCATGAGAATTCAGTTGCAAAAATCTTTGTAAAGTACAGTTAAATTGGCATGGACATGGGGTAGTATTCTTGGGAAAAGTGATGTGTGCTGGATCTTGGGACCCCATAATTCATTCAAGTGTTGGTTCAGTGCATGATCCATCTTAGGGCTCCTCTAATTAATTTGAAAGTATCAGATCTTTGGAAATCACTATATTACAAGAATAGCGACTCTAACTTCTTAATATAAATTTTTACTTTAATAATGGTTTAAGCCATGAAAATTCATCATTGGCTATAGTTGAAACACTGTCATATTTATTTTCTACAGGCATATTTTTGGTAAGATTTTCCCCCTGAAAACATACACAAATGCCGCATTATTTGAAAGTCATTTTAACTAGTAATCTCTATACACATTAGTCTCCTATGCCTACAAAGGAAACTGGTCAAACTTCAAGTTCTATTATTATAGTATCTTTAGCCACCCACAGTACTAGCCTAACCATGTCTACTCAAAAGTAAGCCCAACTTAATTAAATTGGGCTTTCTCTCAAGTAAGTTGAGTTAGGATTGTAGCCTGAATGCTTCTTGTACTCGGGAGCTGTTCTTTTGGCCAGGAATATGTATGTGAAGGTTTTCATAAGATAGTTAATTGATCAGATAAGGCCACAGGCAAACAAACTGGCTATTTAATCAGCATTCATTCCAATACTGACTAATCTCCCTGTAAACAAATCAGGATGAAGGCTCAGTGAACAAGTCACCAGGAAGTTCCCTATGCACAACAAAGCTGATTAGGCAGGGAAGCAGAGGACAAGAGGCATAACAAGAAATGGACCTCATATATTGCAATTATTCAGCTTGATTCTCATCTGAGAACACAACAGAGTGCTTTGCTGTAGTTCTAAATACACTGGAAATCAGTGCCATACTCTTCCAGTTGTTCTGTGTAAGCATTGCAGCTTTTCACATGGAATGATCCACCTTCTCCCTTCATACTTTGTTCAGGGGTCCCTCCTGATCCCCCACCACCATAAACCAAATTTCAGGGGGTTGCACAGGGGGATTAGAGTGGGGACAGCCGTGTTGTGCAATTGCAGATTAGCTGATGGAGCTGGATAGGTGAATCACCACCACTGGTTAAAACACCACCAATGAATACTATAGGACAGAACTTTCCAAACACGTTTTAGACATGCATAATTTCATAACACAGTAATTCAATTTTACTAGCAAACTGGAGGTTAAACTAACCCCTTTCTAGCCCCAAGAGGAGTGCAAGGAGCTTTCGTGCAACACACCTACTCACTGCAGCTGACACACTAATGTGTCGCGACACACACTTTTGGAAAGCTCTGCTATAGGAATTAAGTCTGAGTAAACATGCAGAACTATGCTGGCAACTCCTATACCAAACACATGCTAGAAAGCAAATCCCATTATGCACACTTCTGAGTAAACATGCACTAGATTTGTTTAAACCTCTCATTAATGTTTTAAGCAGACACCGAAAAGACTAAAGTGAAGGCACCTGCATCTTTTAAATGCATGATACTTGATACTTAGTGTAAGCAAGTTTTATTTTTTTAATAATTAAAGGGACACTTTTGTGGACTTACACTGCTATGTTGATATTTTTGCAGAATGGGAAACTAAAAAAAAGGGGGGGACTGAATTCAATTATAGCAGCTACCCAGTTTCCTGTTTCTGATTTAATATCGTAATTATCATAATTGTTTCTTCTAACAACACCTGCTTTGCAGGTGGCTACTTTGTAGGGATGGCGCTGCAATCTGAAGAAAAAATGCTCAAGTGTTGTAAGCAGAATTCAGTTTAACACAGCCCACCTCAGACAGATCTCCCTTCCTCAGTTCTACTCAGATGTCTGCAAGCTATAAGAGAAAGAAAGAAAGATTAATAACAATAATAATCATGAAGGGGGAACAGGGTATCAGCCTGTAAAAGGCTGACTTGTCCCAGATGATTTTATGATGCAAAACTTGCTGGGAGGCACCCACCCATCAGCAACCCTGAGTCTTTTTTCAGGATGATCTCTCTGCCACACACATGCAGTAGCATTTTTCTCAGGTGCAACACTTCTAAGCAACATGTACACAGAGAAAAGCATTGAAGGGCTAAACTGTGAAAATTTTCTGCTATGGGCGAAAAACTACTTCACAAAGGAAGTTGTCGTGCTCCAAGGGTCCTCTTCAGTGGGTGGGCATACCACCCCTGGCAACAATTTCACCAAGTGCAGCCAGTAAGGTGTGTTTCCTCTGCCAGTGGTTTTCTCCCACCTTTCTAACAAAGGTAAAGTTGTATTATTCCCACGGTTTCCCTCGACTTGCAAAATGAAGAGAGCCACTGGTGTGTTGTTGGTTTTTTGCAAGCATTTATTTTAAGTGCTTGCAAAGCCCTTGAGGTTCTGTGCATATTTGAAGGGAATGCTTGCAAAATATTAATGATTTGGAGGCAATGGGGAGATGCTTTCCCGTCCCTACTTGACTATTAACAGAATTGTCTTGCGTGCAAACAACTGCATTGGAATGTCCTTGGGATGTATAGGAAGAGAGGAAAAGGAAAAGAAATATGTTGTTTTCCACTTCTTGTCACATTCTACTCACTATTTCCCATCATTATAACTTTTGCTTGTTATAAATATCTTTAGCCCATGGGTGCATCTTGCTGCACAGCAAGTATTCAAAATTTTATTTACCAAAGTCTGCTCTGTGGAAATGAATTTAGTCCCACTAGAGCAGGCATGGCCAAACTCGGCCCGCCAGATGTTTTGGGACTACAACTCCCATCATCCCTAGCTAACAGGACCGGTGGTCAGGGATGATGGGAACTGTAGTCCCAAAACATCTGGAGGGCCAAGTTTGGCCATGCACTAGAATGTATGAGAAGAATGGCTCCACCCCACTCCCGGAATTTCCAGATACTTTGTCTTATTCCTCATGGCTATGGCTATATATATTCAGAATTAAAGCCAGATCTCTTTCAGAATTAAAAAGTCCAGAACCAGCAGGTAAGGCAGCGACAAGAAAGTCAGGGCCAGAAAAAGAATCATAATCACTATCACTTGCTCAGATGTAAGTCTTACTGTGTTTAATGGAGCTTGCATCCAGGCAAATGGGCTTTGATTTAGGGTTAACATTGTAATTTATTGTCCCTTTAACAGCTGTATGGCAGGCAAAAGTTCAACAAATCAAAGCTTTTCCAGTGCAGAAATACAATTCTGGAAAAAGCTTCACTATGACTGTACTGTCTCTAATTTTGTGTTGTGCCACACACCCATGGCAACCATTTTGTGACTGGTGCCCACACCATTCTCTCAAAATTCAAAATTAGCCGAGTAGCCTAGAAAACAGACAGGAGTAAGGAGGATTCACAAAGAAGCGTGCTAATCTGCATTTGGCTAGTTACGAGCAAGGAGCTCTAAAATAAACTAAGTATAGTCTGAATACAGGTGCATATTTCTAAGAGTCCCAGCATACAGGGTGGAAGGTTTACAGGAAAAGTAAAATGTTTCCTGATAAACATTAAGGACGCAATTGTTGAAAGCACAGTGAGAAGCATGGAAGAAGTCATGGAGCTAAAAATGATTAATGTGGCATCAGAAGGCTGATCCTGTAGAGCACTTTGTGACAGTATGTAGAGGATGAGAAAAGCAACAGGAAGCATGATATATTGGCAGGCAAAGAAAGCGAAAGAGAGCTTTTAGAGGATGCAGCAGATCTGTGAGAAATGATTTTGGCTGTGGTGTAGTCAGTAAGCAGACTGCAGGAGGACCTCAGGATGGGAAACCAAAAAGTTGGACTGCAGATAGAAATGTAGGGCAGGGAGCCACAGGGCCAGGTGCACAAGCTTCAGGCCAAGATGGATGGAGAGCTTGAGTGTTCACTTTACAATGGGAATGAGGAAGGATAACAGGATGCATAGAAGACAAAGCCCAGGGATAAGAGATGAAAACACACGGATCTAGTAGGCAGTCAGAGTACATTTATCTAGTCAGCCAAGCAGCCAGAGCATTCATAAATAAGCACCATAACCTGCCAATTGCTGTGGCATGAAGGAAAACATAGACATTGGTTGTGAAAATTGAAGAATACATACGTCTAATCCTGGAAAGTTTCCATGAGCCCTTGCAACAAAGCAAAACCATGATCCTCTGTTTAGCGATTAACAACCAGGTCCAAATCTTTTATATCTTGTTTCTGAATATGCCAAAAAACTGACCTCTCTCATCCTATCCTGGTTTTGTGTGAATTTTTAAAGCGAAGAAGCTAAACAAATCACACAGAAATTTTTAAGAAACATATTATAGATCCTACTTATGAGGTTGTCTGAAGGTTGCTTGCTTGTCTCCTTATTTATCAGTGTAAAGCTACTAGGAACACCTTCAGAGCATGGCACCTGCACTGCACTGTCTGACAAAGCTTTGAAAAAAATGTTCCAGGAACCAGCTGCATGTCAACTTCCATGATAATTGTTTGATTAAAGGAATGTTGATAGCTGCATTAAATACCTTGGTATTCTTCTCCCCAAAGATTTGATTCAATTTGAAAGATGCAAAGCGTGCAAATGGACTTGGTTTGAGCAGATATGAGCAGTAAAAGTGAACGTTGTGCCTAAATTTCTATACCTGTTCCAGAACCTTAATTTTTTTATTGAACTACTAAAGGAATAAAGTCAATGGTAAAAACAATAGTCACATTACTAATGGGAAGAACAATGCACACACATCATAGTGAAGGTAAATTAGGTATATCCAACCTACTACAGCTGCTGTCGGTCTCCTTCCTTGGGCAGCTGCTGGAGGCTACTGCCAATGGTGCCCAGCCTCATGTGATGTACCAGCTCTGCTTTGAGGTGCAGGCAGAGGACAGGGCTCTGTCCTTTTGGGGAGAACCATAAAACAGTACACAAGAGCCAGAGAAGGGGATTATTTCAGTTGGTAAGCTGCAATGCTTGCAGAGATGGAATGAATGTAGGAACTCAATACTGAATTCCACCCCAATACCCTATCAAATACACTCAATATGAACAATGGAAAAAATCCAAAGGCCTATATAGGTTACATAATTTGTTTAATAATAATATCTTTGAATAGAGTTCAATTGGTGGAGAGAAAAACTGTTTACAAATAAAAACTTTCACTAAACTTCTCCTCAGGACTTAACAGCCAGTTGAGATCCTTAACTTTTAATTACAGTTTCTGTAAGCCTCTGTAGGTACTCTAGAAGGTTCTGTTTCTATCATTTACAGGGACCTCCTAACATGTGTTATGGGTTCTAATATGAGTTTGAAAGCAGTATGAGACACTGACAATGATACTGGTACAGCAGAAGATCAAACTTGACAAGCACTGTGGCAAAAGCATCCAATTAGAGTTAGAGATTATATATTTCAGAACTAACTTGTAACAAATTGCTTCATTTGTCTGTTTAACAATAACAGGCACTAGAAAAACTCAGCTTTAGTTTGCCCATTGAACTATACTACTCCAAACCAAATTTTAAAACCCTAAGGCTGAATTTCACTACCTAGAATTTGCCTTGGTTGTGGTGAATGTCAGACATAAGTTCTGAAACCAGACAGAATTTCTTTTGTTAACGCTTGTCTGTCCATAAAGGAGAATATAATACAAAGTCAAACACTCTTTAAACAAAAACTTGAGTCTCTGAGGGTCTTAAACAAAATAGTCAATAATTTCTTCTATAAATTTCTCATTGGGATAGGTGTTAAACTTTTCTTTATGGACACGCAACAATACAAGCCAAGCAATTAAATTAAGTAGGTAAATAAATATGGGGAAAGCGACAGTTTACTTAGAGAAGGATCTGAAATATTTTCCTTGAAGCTTGAATTTATTTTATTTTATTCGAGATTATTTTATTCAATATTTTAATGTGTTGTAAACCACTTTGAGATTTTTTCTTTAAAATATAAGGCGGTATAGAAATGAAATGAAAAATAATAATCGATCTTCACTCATCATCACCCTGTCCAAAGTGCTAAAATCATTCAGTTGTGTATATTGTAACTGGGAGGGAATGAGCTGTGAGGACATTTTATTAGCAGCTTTTGGTGTAGTCCAAGAGTTCAGTAAGACCCATGCTGGATATGCCAGATTATTACGGGTGAATTTCTTTGGTATGTCTTTTTACCCACAACTCTTACATAGTAAGGGATTGATCCCCAAAGTTTTCAAATTTATAAGGTTCCTGAGTGGAATTGGCATTGGCTCAAAAGTCATTTTCTTCAGTGCAGTGTATCTGAGATGTATGTAGTTTCAGCAAACTCCACAGGCTGGTTTTCATTACTGAAATGAGTCCTCGTGTGGTAATAAGATAATCCAAGTATGGAATGTAGATGGACTGCTGGTGGAACTCTTCTGGGATTGGTTAGGGTGAATGACAATGCTTCCATGCAAATGTGTGCATGGTTGCTTTAGCATTCCTTTGATCTCCATCTGACATGGGGAAACCGTATCCTATTATAACAGCTGCACTCTTCCATTCACAAATCTGGCCAATCATTGTACCAGTATGAGGAAATAGCAGATGTTCAGAATGAGGGCATAACAAGCATAGTTTGCTGCTTGTCTGTCCAACTGGCAACAACATTATTCTTTTCAGGTGAGTGGCAATCTTCTAGATTAAATAATGTTCACTTTTTCAAATGAGGAGGGTGGTATTATTCCATCTGAAATGGATTCAGAGAGCAGTTGGCTGACACAGACTCTAGTTTGTATTGCCAGTCCTGATTTTTGCAACAAATGTCCTTGATGTCTTTCACAAGGCCACAGGCTTTGATCCTCTGTTAATGTAATTTTGAATAACCACCATATTACGTCATAAATTTCTGTTTAAAAACATCTTCAGCTATAGACATATATGGAAAAGATGGGGAAATCACTGAATTGGTTGGGGAAGTTTTTATAGTTGTGGTGACCACTTCAGTCCTTACTGCACCATTCTCTTACCATTGCTGATACATAACAGAAGGGAGTGGATGGCACTGTGGTCTAAACCGCTGAGCCTCTTGGGCTTGCCAATTGGAAGGCTGGCAGTTCGAGTCCATGTGATGGGGTGAGCTCCCGTTGCTTTGTCCCAGCTTCTGCCAACCTAGCATTTCAAAAGTATAACAGCACAAGTAGATAAATAGGTACTGCAGCAGCAGGAAGGTAAACAGCATTTCCATGCACTCTGGTACTTGTCACAGTGTCCCATTGTGCCAGAAGCGGTTTAGTCATGCTAGCCACATGACCTGGAAAGTTGTCAGCAGACAAACACTGGCTCCCTCGGCCTGACGTGAGATGACTGCCGCGCCCCATAGTCAAGTCCTACTGGACTCAGCCATCCAGGGGTCCTTTACCTTTACCTTTACCCTCACAATGGTACTTACGCTATAGTTCAGAAGCTGCTATCACAATCTTAGGGGGCAGGAAGCGGGAGAATTGTGGACATTAAAAGCATATGTCTGGAGGAATCCCTAGAGTTTGAGGATATATTTCTGCAAATTACAAGTGTACTTGTCTCATAGCCAGTTCTGCCTGATATTTGATAGAGAGCTTCTATCACTGCCTTGCAATAATTTTTTCCTGGACACTCTGCTTAGACAAATTGCCTGCAGGAAATGCTACTTAGGCATTACACCCCACACTTGGGTCTTGGGTACACAGATGCAATTTAACCCTTGGTTAGGAATATGTGCTACAAGAACAAAATAAGTACTATGAGATTTGGTTGATTATGTTTTTGATGGTCTGACTTAATTACATTTTTAATTTACTGCTGCAAAAGTTGGACGTGGTGCACATACCGAGTAACATTAAATTGAACCACTGGCAACTGGTATGTTTTTGTTTATCCCAGTCTGACAAAGTTTCCAGGCAATTTGTGGGATATATTTGCCAACTAGTAATGACTATAGCAGCCATGTCTCTCTTTGCCAAATAAGTAAATGTAGATTGATTTACATCCATTAATGGGGCTACACAAACTCATATTCTCTCTAGTGGGATAATTAAATTCTGGGAACTTTGTTAAAATAAAATTGCTAAACATTGAAATCAAGAAAAAAAAATCAGGTTTTGGACTGAGTTGGAGTATTGGTGTTCCACACTGATTGGGCCTTTATTTCTATCCAAATTGTTTGGTCTCAGTGTTTTGTTCTTGATGGCCTATTATGAGAAAACTTTCAATTTCTAATGTTTTTCAGTTTTAAAACTGGGCTGCTCTCCCAACCTCAGAACTCTCTCTTGCAGTTGCATAATGCTAATGTATACTGTAATGTATGGAATTTCAATTGTCTATGGACTAAATATTGTATTATTTTATTATTAATGTATACCATTTGGGGATATTTAATTAAAGGAGTTCATAAATTCTATAAAACGAAGAGTGATTCCCAAAGTTTTAGTTATTGTTGTCTGATCCTTATGGGCATCACCCTTTAAACCAATGTAGAACTGAGTGCTCAGAAAAATACAGAATCCATTTACAAAAATCACATTTACAAAATGGAAGACTTGGCAGTCTCATCTTTCCTTGGTTTGCTCTCCATTAATTCCCCCCACAATACTATTTGATATAAAAAGTCTCAAACTGACTTAACAATATAAAATCCAAATGGATAAAACCAATTAAAAATCAGAAAACTGTACAATACAAAATATCTAAAATACTAATTCAACAACACAATAAAAAGGACAAGTTCTACCTCACCCCAATGAAATAACTACCACAGTAGAAGCTAACCTAACCATCAATGACCTGAGTAGATATAAGTGTCTTAGCCTGCCACCTAAGAACTAGCAGTGATGGAACAGCATAATACAATTGCGGGGGGGGGGGGGGCGCACAACTGAAAATTATACTTTAAATTATATAAAAGTTTAAATATTTTAAAAATTCTCCCCACAGGAATTTTTTTTTACCAGTGCAATAGGGTGGGCTTGTTTCCTACCTTACAGAGGAATCTTTTCTTATTTCTAGAGATCGTGTCCTCCCTCATGGAGAGCACGTGTTGCGGTGAGATCACCTAAACTGCCTCCCTGTTGTGGGGCAGGACCGTTTGGGTATCCACAATACCCCATTGGTCGCCCCTCGGTTGCTGGGGCAGAAATTTGGCCTGTTGGGTTGTAAATCGCTGGGGCGATTTAAGCTTCCCGTCGCTGGGAGTTTTCTCTTTCTTGCAACGTGCATCACCTGCCCTCCCAGCCTATATTTAGGGCTGTTCTTTGGCCTTGCTATGCCTGTCTAGGAGGTCGTCTGTTTTGGAGCAGGGGCCCAGTAGAAATTTTGCCATTTGGCTGATTGGCGGTCGCCATTTGGTTTTTGCCTACAACTTTGTAAGGTTGGCGGTTAGGCATTGGTTCAATGTTTTGCGGAGGGGAAGTGGTTGGCTGTGCCTGCCCCTCCATTGCTGCTAGGGAATTCCGTTAAAGGAACCCAGGGGCTCGCCTTGCTTTTGTCTGATCCGCTTTCAGGGGTTAGGGCCACACCAGAGTCCATGGGAACTTATGGGGTGAACTGGAGCCTGTATGTTTTACTGACCTCTAGTGGAGTCCAGTTGTCAGTCCTGCCCTGCCACTGTGCAGGGTCAGGTAGTTGGGAACCATTGCCTAGGCAACCACTCACATGCTATAATTCAATAAAGTTGTGGCCAAATTATTGCCAAAAACCTTAAACTAAAATTCTATGTCTATTGTGCGTTTATTTTGGGGGTGGTTTTGGGGGTCTTCACACACAACTGTCATTCATCTAGCTGAATATCTTATCATAAGCCTCCCAGATCACTGTGATGAGGACAGGCCTTCCTGCTCAAGCCCTTGACTCAGAGCCAAGCTCCTCTGTTGCACCTGTCTCACCCTGGCCGATGAAGTGGGGTGATTGATGTTGGGGCAGGGAGGGGAAAGCCATGCCTTGCCTCAGAGGCAATGGCCGTGCATCAAACGGCAGGAGCAGACCAATCCCGCAAGAAGTAGCACTTCGCTTCATCCCAGGAATCCTTGGTGAGGCAGGCATGTGTGTGTGAGTAGCTGGATTTTCCCAGTCCGCTTTTAAAAGTGCACTGTGTAGGTGTGGCTTAACGTAAGAAAAACTTCATGCTGTTGTGCAGTGTCACCTTGCAGCTGCTGATCCTGGAATCCTCAGCCCAGGAGCTTATCCCTGAACTGTGCTTAGAGGGCACCTTGAAGCTCTTCTAATCAAAGTTGTTTTAACCCTTGGCACGTTTCTGGTGCCTAAGTGTGTCTGGACTTATTCCTGCTCCTACCTTGTTGAGTTTGCACCATCTGTCCACTGGAATAGAACTTTGTTTCTTTATGTAAAAGAAAGTACACTTGTTATTGTTCTTGGGTAGGAAAAGGACAAGTGTCATCTATTTGAGGAGCTGGTCTGTCCAGGTCTAGTTTCATGATAAAAGAATCCAGAAAGAAGAGCAGGAGAGCTGAAGTTGCACATCAGTAATTAGCACCTCAGAAGCAAATTGAGCAAGGCACACAGGTCACCTGATGTATTGTGTATTTGTATTTATGCCATTTATGTCTAAATTTGCATCTATACATATGCCAGTAGGCCTATGTAGTTGTTAAAAGTTTTATTGAGCAGCCTGCCATTTCACTGATAGTTTGGTACTGCTTTTAATAGTTTAATTTATATATATATATATTGCTATGTACCAGCAATTCTGTGTACCACCATGAAAGGGTGGTATGGAAATACATTTTATGAATAGATAAATGAAAATTAGCATGTGTGAAGTTTCAAAAAATACAAAATGGGCACCTATGGCAGAAATCTATTCATCCACCTGGGAAAACTTGTTATAACAAATATATATTTTTGGTGATGCATAGGAGGCCAAGTTACTGTGGAAGGATGAAATACACATTTTCTATAAATCTGCTCCCCTATACACACACACCCCACTCAGCATGGGAGTCTATTCTGAGTGGTGTACTTTCATATATTTTCAATGGGGCATTCCCTAACTTGGGGGAAAGGGTGGTGACTATATGAAAAATACCCCTTAAATCCCTGTTCAGGTGACTGTGTTATTCACATGTGTATCCCCACAGTATATAATATTTCACTGAAACGGTTTCCACACTCTGGTGTGGGTGTAGGTGGGTGTGAAATGGCCCTCACTACTATTGCATCAGAATTATTTTTTGAGTTGTAGCAAGAAGTTCTGAGTACAGCCCCTCTCCCACAGATTAGAGCCTTGTGTTCTGGTTCTTCAGTGGTAAATTAACCCTTGATTTTAGAATTAGGAATTATCTGTGTATTAAAAAGTGTGTGGGAGAGAGTCAACTAGGAATAAATGAGCGTGACTCAACCTAAATTAAGGACTTAAAAAGTCCTGTTCATTAAAAGGACTGTAATCAATAGGATTTAAAATGCTGTATTATGGCCAGACTTTCCCCAACATTTTCTTAAATTAACACCCTAATCCTAACTTAATTTACTTAGAAATAAGTAGCATTGATTTAGATGGCATTTACTTCAAAGTAAACATCCTTGGGATGCCTGACCCTCAAGCATTTTAAATAAAACACTTTGTCGGGATTTCTGTTAGAGTTTCAAGGTCAAAAAAGTTAAACATAAAAAGTATTAGAGTTGGGTTTTGTGTGTTGTACTTGCATCTTAGAAATATGGGGCACTTTAACATAAGGAATGACAGAAAACCTTACTTCCAAGAAATTCTGGCTGCTCTTGGCTGTTCAACAGATTTAATGCCCAGTCGTGCTCTCCCTCTCCCTCTCTCTCTCTCTCTCCCTCTCCCTCCCCCCCCCCCCCCAATTTTGGGCAACATACAAGATAATTGAAGCTCCACGGAAGCATTTTGGCAGAGTTCAGAGACAAGAGTAACAACACACTTTAGCCAGAAACGCAATAAAATACTGTGGGTTAAGAACTATGTGACTCTGGCAATAAGATTTGAGATGAAATTCAGTGCACACGAATGGGAAATGTGATGCTTTGAGAAGAATAATATAAATGAAGACAAAAACTGGTCCTAAATTGAGTGAGTGATACATAAAGGTAAAATGTCCTGGTACCATTGCAGACACCACCCTATTGTATTTAGACTAATTAAAACTGCAGTTAATTAATTATAGGAGTTTTATTTGATGATTAAATGCTTACATTTGATTTGCACAATTTTGCATGATGTTGGTCGAGTATGAGCCCAAGTTTCCAGGTTAACAGTTTAAATTAAATCAGTAGTGACTTTAGGTCCATTTTGTTTAGGGTGGCTACTTATCACAAAGAAACAAACAAAATACAGAGGAAATGCATCCAAAATAGAGAACATAGGATGACCCAGAGTTGCATAAAATTTGTACACATTGATTTATATGTATATTTGGAAATTTAGAAATAATTGTAGAATACAATTTTATGGGTGACCTATGTATCTGCTCAGTTTGCTGTCCAGGTGTTAACTGTTGATACACTACTTATACCACCATCATCCCCTGCTCTCCCTTAGAGTTATTTATCTTTAAACCAGCCTTGGACGAGACAGCTCTTCAAATAGAAGGCTGTTCTCTGACAGCCTTTCAAACAGAGGACTGACGTCTGTAAAACAGAACACATGTCCACCCTAAGTTTGATGGCTTTGGTTTCCCTACCAATTCAGTCTCTCTGCCACCACAAACCCCAGTCATTTAAATGGCCATTGCCAGATTAGAATGTCATTGGAAATTTAACTACAAGTACAGTATCAAACACTATGGCTTGATTCAGCCTCATATATTTTCTTTCTCTTCTTTTTTGGCACTAGCATGGGACTTTGAAGAAACAAATAATGCCCATTTATATTTTTAAAGCTTTATTTTAAAGAAATATACATGTATTTTCCTTAAGAGATCTGGCTGTTGTAAAGAGATTTGGATGCGGTAAAGGCTATGTGAAATTTAGGCAGGTAGCAGAAGCAAAATATATCTGATTCTACAGCATCACACTCCCTTGCCTGGGAGTAAGCTCCATTGAACTGCATGGGACATTTGAGGGGGGAGTGCCAATACTGTGTACCTTTGAGTACCCACCCCAAAGCACTTATTGGGGTTATATTCTTGCTTTGTTTTTTAAAGAGAATGGTGAGTAAGTGATGTTTTTTTAAAAAAAATTCTGCTGCCATTACCTGGTTCCCATTTATAATAATGTTGTGAGGCTTTGGAATTAATGGGCCTAGGCATAGTCCTTAGTATAACAAAGGAAACAAATGGGTTGGCCCCTTTCTCACCTGGCTATGTAGTGATAAAACCAAAGCGTAAAGTGTGTGAGGGAGCTGGCTAGAAGCAGGCAGAGGCCAGATAGTGAGAGCCACGCTTGATTTCTGCTTGAATCCAAGCTGTGACTATGGGAGAAGCAAGATTTTCTGGGATGTTAGTGCTGCTGTGAGCCCATCCATTGTAGGCTTGGGCTTTTTCTATATGTGTATACGTATAGAACTATACAGGCTGGCATTACAAGTGTGCTTGTTTTTTCCTCCCTCCTCTCTATCATTTATAAATCTTCCCTGGGAATAAGTCCACTAAACTCAGTTAGACTTACTTGTACTTCGGATATTCATATAGCGTGTAGTTTAAAACACGGAATCACAGTGTTTAAATTAGGTTTCTTCCAGCTCAAATTTTCAGGGATTATCTACGCCACTGCATTCTTGTCTTTATTCTATTTTCCTTTGGCTGACAGGTAAATAGCTGTTCCATTAAACTTATCCATTTCATGGCTAACTTGAGATCAGGCTTTTCTTGACAGCAACTAAGATTTTTTTTCTTAAAGTATATTGACAAGTTACACCCCCACTGCTGTTCCTTGTTATTTTTTCAGATGATACCATACCTAGGTCTAGGGCGGTGGTGGGTGGGGGTGGGAATAGTTTATGCTTACTGCCCAGACTCTTCCATTTTTGTTCTACTTGATTATCGAAAACTACATGGATGAAAGAAAGAAGGAAGGGCTTGGTGTGGATAGGGAACAAGAACAATAAAATAGTATTTGTGGTCAATTTCCACAGGGGTAGCTGCAATAGCCAACCATACAGAAAATTTTCCTCATGTAGTGTCTATGTTTATTCAGTCCAGTAGGCATGCATTATAGTAGATCTTGTTATGTTTAACAATATCAAAGATAAGTCGCTGTGTGTTCATGCATGTGCACAGACACACTACTTTTAATCACCATGTTGTTAAGGTGTGTTCTTGCATAGTTGCAGGGAGTGGCAGCTGGTAACATGTTGACTTGGTAGGGCTGCAGTTTTCAGACTTGCTGTTTTCATTGCATTAAGATTTGTAAAGTCCTTAAGTAGGAAACTGTGACATTCTCCTCTCTCCAAAAATTTCAGTTATTTTCTGCACATGCTTCTATGTAAGAGGGCCCCAGTATGATTTTCAAACTCTATACATCCATGCCTCTTATTTAGAATTAAGCCATATGACATGAAATAAGTTTTTGAATTCATGATTTCTTACAGCAACACATTCATTGGCACAAACGCACACACAGTTTTTTTAAAATGTGAGGAAAACATCCTTCCTCTTGTATGCAATTTTTATCCCCTCACAATACAACAGATTTCTCAAACACAATATCTCCAACCAAACACTGCTATTCAAAAAAATAGTCAAATCCTATTCGTTCACCAGCCTTAAAGTCTTCTACATAAAAAGGTAGTCATAGCAACATTATTTCTTTATATACATATAAGAAAGATAAGACATGGCAAGCAGGTGAAATCCCCTCCCCCCTGCAGAATATTCAAAAATCATTGGTATTGCCCAGGTTGACATAAGTTCTCTATTTTTGCCACCAATATTCTGTGTAAAGGCAATAAAAATGCTAGGCTTGAAATAAATTATGCAGAATAGATATGCTTGTATACAGAGCATAATTTGCACAATCTTTGTCTCCAATATTCATATTTTGGGAAGAGCTGTGGAAGAAAAAAATAGCCTTTTATAATTTTTGACCCCATATTTTTGGATTTCCATTCACAGTTGTTGTTCTAGATACTTTCATAGAATACCTGGGCACAATTTTTATTATATTTCCAATGATGGATAAATACTTTCCTACATTGGGTTCCTACTTGTTTCATAAACTTTTCCTATCAGAAATCTTAAGAATTTATTTGTAAATTTTATGGCACAAACTGGATTAATTCATCAGTTTCTAAACAAAATTTGCCACATATGGAGCATCTGCAGCTGGTTCTGGGAGGCCGTCATCTTCCTGCATAGCCAGGGGATGTAATGGTCACCTGGTGCCACCCACCTCAGCCATGTTCCTCTTCATTTGGGGGGGGCAGGCCTTGCCCACAAGGCCAACTGGGACAGGGACATGGGGGCTTCTCCCTGCCTGCCCCTGGTGTATTTAAGAGGGCAGGTGCAGGCCACCCTCTTTGCTGATCATCACGACCTCAAGCTATTTGCTCCATAAATATGGTTTGTTTTAGTAACTTGGTGGTTGGGGATATGGGTTGTTGGGTGCATAGTCCTGTCGTGCAGCAGTAAGTTTAACTAGAAGTTTTTTTGGCACACTCCAGTGCAGTTTGTGACAGAAGATCCCCAAAGCCAATAGTGACAGGATTTTGACTTTTAATTTCTGTATCTTTCTTGATAGCTTTATTTTCAATTGCTCACAAAACAAACATTGTGAGCCATTGTGTACTGCAGATTGTTGTATTAAAAATGTTGTGTAAATTGTGTCTCTTGCATTTGTAGTTACAAAACAACATTTTTACAGTCTTGATGGCTTGTATTTCAGATCATACTGTATTTGTACAGACATGATCTAATGCCACAAGGCCATAGTTAAGCTTCTTGTGGCTTTTTTATTCTTATCTAGAGCAGCTTGAAGAGTGCTGCCTTAATAGATTAATTTTATTGGCTCAACTGTACATCTGAGGCTTTTTTCTATTCTTTTCCCCAAGGTACTGTTTTATCTGTTGGGGTAGTGATGGAGTTTAAATCAAAAATAAACAAGAAATGTGCCAAAGCTAAAGAAAATCAATAGGAGCTACAGGAGTTTGAAATCCTAACATGTTCTTCAAAGTTGTTTGAACAAACTTTCTAAGCTGTTGAAAACCATTTATGCACAGTGAAGTATCCAAATGAACTCAGGTTGCAAACAGTACCCAAGAGAGGAAGGTTCCATATAAACTTATACATGTAATCTTTGATAGTCAGCACTCCAAGGTGTCAACATTTCAGTTTTATTATGTTTTTTTATGTGCTGGAAGCCTCCCAGAGTAGCTGGGGAAACGCAGCCAGATGGGTGGGGTATAAATATTAGTATTATTATTATTGCTTCCAATTTTAGTGTATATCATTTGCAACATTTCCCAAAAGGTTCTGACCAGCAAGAGCGATATTATTATTAATTGAACTATATTAGTCTTCAGTTAATATGAAATTTAGATACATTTTCTGAAAGCTACTTTCACATGTCTTTTATTGGGTTTTCTATAGTCTGTCCTGTTTACCACCCACCTGAGAAGCACAGTAAATGATGTGCACAATAAATTTAAAAGGTTGTGCCAAATGTAAATTAG
Organism: Podarcis filfolensis; assembly: GCF_964270895.1. Taxonomy (NCBI): domain Eukaryota; kingdom Metazoa; phylum Chordata; class Lepidosauria; order Squamata; family Lacertidae; genus Podarcis; species Podarcis filfolensis. Next base: position 42,347,074 of record NC_139604.1, read on the forward strand.
CATGCACTTGTCTGATCTGATTCCACTTTTCTCCTATCCTTTGTGGATCTAGTGTAGTCTTTTGATATTTCTCTCACTGCCTACTTAATTTTCTGGCCAGGGAGAAGCAAGGTGTGAAATGTTATGAGGATTTAATCAAACTGAAGGCTTTCTGTCTATCTGAAACACTCATAGAATAATTCAAGTTGCTGTAAAATTTGGGGAGTTATTCTGTAAACGCACACTGGGTGGCTTATGCAGGCAATGTTTGCTTTTGTCATCCTTGTGGTTGGGCCCTCCCATCAGCTTGGTAGCAGCAGGTGAGTAGCAAATAAATCTTGTGCAGGTGCAAGCTCTGCCAGTTTTATTTGGCCCACCATTTTAATATGTTGGGGTCACAGATGCATTTTAGAGGAACTAAAATAGTGGACACCATCTATGGCCACCCAGGCTGAGTACTGGACCTGTACATTGTGATAGGGAAAATCTACTCTAAGCACCTTTTACTTAAATTACTTACCTGGAGGAAAAATCTAAACTGACCAGGGGAAGAACAAAGGCTGCTGTATCTTAGACCATTGTTGAAAAATATAGACTTCAAAACCAATCCAAGATTTATGCAGCTTTCATAGATTTTTGTGGCACCTTTGGTCGATCATGTGATATTGTGGAAGAAGCTTGTAGAGTTATGAATAGATCAATGCTTGGTGATCTTAATAAATAATTTATATATTCCTTTAACATCTGTGAAATCAAACTCAATGCCAAAGGTCACCTCTCTTCCGACATCCCTAATACGAAAGGTGTAAAACAAGGGTGTATTCTTGCCCCTTTTCAATATATTTTTATCAGATCTTCCAGCACATGTTCAAACAATAGAATCACATACCCCAAAAATCAATCAAAACCCGGTCCCAATTTTAATGTATGTGGATGATGCAGCCTTATTATCACTGATGTGGATAGGTCTGAAATGTCTTTTACTCTCCCTGGTTTTCTATTGTGAAACCAATAAACTTTCAATAAATTATGAGAAGATTCTGGTCTTCTCTAATTCTCAGAAATTAGAGAAATGGAAAATAAGAGGACAAGAAATCCAGCAAGTAAAGATGCACAGATATCTCGGAATTTCATTCCAGAGCAATTCATGTTGGTCAAACCACCACACAAGTGCTATAAAAAGGGCTAAGTGAACCTCCTCAGCAGTAGCTCATTTTATTTTCAGAAAGGTAACCAATTTATACCAGCTGCTATTCAGATTTTTGGATACAAGCATATAATAGTGATTTAGATAAGATACACTCTAGTTTCTTGAGACATATCCTGGGGCTCCCAAGTTCAATCAAGTATGAGACGATGTGTGCAGAACTAGGTATACACATGGTGGAATATTGGGTGTGGACTACCTCTATAAAATCCTGGTTGCATTGCCATTTTTGTTCTTGTCTGCTTTCTGACTTAAGGACTCTTATAAATCCAGATGGTTCCAACTCTTACATAGCAAAATTTGATCTATTGACTTGGAATTTTTGTGTAATTCAAGTCAGCAATATATTTATCACAATATTCAAACTAGATTAAGGGACATTGAAAAACAAAACATCAAGTCAGCTGTAAACAAAATTTGTGTCCCTAAGTTCTATGGTTTAAATACAACAGATAACAGGGTAACTTATATTTCAGAATTAATAATTCCAGTCCAATGCAGGGCCTTTATGTTAGTCTGACTGAAAGTTGTCCCCTCAGCTTTTGTCAAGGGCAGATATTTAAACATCCGCAGAAACAATAGACATTGTGGATGTTCTTTGAATATGCCCGACACTGTAGAACATATTCTTTCCTACTGTCCATTGTACAACCAGTTACACAAACACATGCTATCTCCTTTTCTGGGTAATCTAACATCACGGCACAATGACAATATCAGATTCTGTGTGTCTAACATTAACCTGGAAGTAACTGCAAGGGTGGCTGAGTTTTTGTTAGTAGTATTTCTTAGAGTGGTGAATTGCACTCTTTAGTAGGAAGAAACTCCAATGAAAATCCTCATTATTGCATATTTTACATGGCTGTTATTGTGTATATTTTAAAATTTTATATATGGATGTTTTATGGTGGCCTATATTTGTAATGCCTTATAAAGGTTAGGCGAAGGAAGGAAGGTTTGTCCATTTTGAGTTGGTAGCCGGTTAGGTGGTGGGCCCATTTGAGGCCATGTCAGTCCCTGATTCTGGGCATGGTAATATGTTTTCAATTTTTTGTTTGGGTGAGAAACTTGGAGTTCCTGTACACAATATGCTCTTATTAAAATATATTATGGGAAGGAAAAGTAGAAATATGATACAAATATTGTAGTAAAAACTTACATAACCACTAACTGAAATTACTAGAGTAAATATTCCTAAGAGAAAACATTTGCAGTAGCAGTTTCAGTAATGGACAAAATGTTTTTTATTAACCTCAGTGTTAATTCTTCCACCCTACATGTATCAAGCCTGTCAATTTGTCCAGTTTAGCTATGCAATTAATATTTCAGTGAAATATTTTCAGACATTGCCTGCCATTAGAAACCTGGACAAACCTCAGTTGTATAAAAACCCTCCAAATAGTAGTTTTATTTGCTCATTATACCGTCTCGTTTAGGCAAATGAATGTAGCAGCTTTCAGGAAATGTTCAGTACAGGTTGCTACCATATTTTGTTGAATGGTATACATGTTCCTAGAGTACTGTTCAATATTATGAAAATGATTCTTTAAAAACAGTTCTTTAAGATCGTATTGTGCACCTAGTGGAAAGTGGCTATAATATTTTACATCTTACCACATGGCCCAATGAGCCCTCAGGGCGGATTACAAAATCATAATCCGTAACAAAAGCAATTAAAAACAGTAACATTTAGAGTAAAATAACTCCACAATTACATCAATAATTAAAATCCACTTAAAACTACAAACAGTAACACGGCTGAATAAAATAAGTACTGTATCAGAAACAGCAGCCCTCTAAGTGCTTGAAGGAATGCTTTTTTTAATGGATTTCACCAGTTTTTGCAACATCTGTCCATACAAGCTTCCCTAAGGAACAAACCCTTGACAGAACACAATCCCTGAGAAAGCTCGATTCCTTAACCCTGCTAGTTAGATCTCAGGAAATTTGGACCTTGGTCTCTTCTGAAGACTCAGTGTAGTGGAAGTAATTTCCTCAGGTAACCTGACACCACTCATGACAGGACACACATTTCACCAGCTATAACTTCTTTATTGATTTAAAGCCTTCTATATTATAAGCTTTTGTTACTAAGCACTGTGTATAAAAGTATCAGAAACAGCAACAGCCCCTCCCACAAAACAACACTCCAACCCAAGAGTCTGTTCAACAGCCTGGCTTCTGTAGCTGGAATCAGAACCCTCCCTTCCCAGACAAGGTGGAGAAAGGCCTGCAAGGCATGGAGCAGGGCTTCCAAGAGTCACAGCAAAGACTCCCCCCCTTCCCACAGTGTTTTGCTATGTTCTCTTTATTGCACACAGCTCTTTTTGTAGAAGGGGTGGGGGGAGTGAATAGGACTTTAATGCATACCAAGCTTATTTTACTTACAGCTAGGATTGTCAAGAGCAGGGTTTCGAGAGGTGCTGTAAAAACTGAGAGATATTGTCAAAAAGAAATAGAAGGGAGAGGGAAGACAAACGGCAACATGTGTAAAGGGAATGTGTAATTAAGAGATAAACATGGATGATTGCCAGAGAAGCTGAAGGAAGTCCAAAAGAGATGCTTTGTTATACAGTAATTTGGTCAAAAATGTATAAATATATTGGAAAATTAATAAAAATTTATTTAAAAAAAAGGATTGTCAAGAGCTGGACTTTAATGTGCCCCAAGACAGTATGCACATATATTATTGCACATATATTATGCACATATTGCACACTTGATACACTCCCACCCCCCACACATCACAGTGCAATCCTATGCACACCTTATTGGAGGTCTGTCCCATTAAATTACTTAGGACTTAGGCCCCTTTAGTCCAGCATTCTGTTCTGGCAGGTAACAGGTAGATGAAACACTCCTCCTCACCCTTGGCAGGGTTGGCAGGCCCACAGTTGATTATGAACCACTGGCGGTTCGTTGTGTTAAAATAAATAAATGTGGCCCATTCATTCTGTGTTGTATCTTACCTCCCTTTTTTTAAGAGTGTGGTTAACTTTGCTACCATGTTTTCATTTGTTAATTTTTTTTGTATGTTAATTTTTCTTTCCTATTAAAATTGAAAATATTTTTTGATAAATGCCGTTTAAACAAACATAAAAAATTCTTTTTTTAAAGTAGTGTATTTTAAGAGGCTCTGCAGTATTATTTTCCCCTCCTGCAATTGCTCAAAATAACCAGATATATAGCTTCTCATGTGGAGTGATCACATGTGGTCTGAAAAATGTGGTATGATGGATTGCTCTCCCTGTATGGTGCCCTTGATACTAGCTGCTACAATGAAGAAGATCTATGATGTCTGTCTTTGTCTTATTCTCTCTTTTGGGTCTGAATAGAAGGAAAACTCTAGATTAATAAAATAAAATGAAACATGAAAAGAGACATTTTCCTGTGAGGAAGAAAAGATCGTTAGCCGATCATTTTGGAACTTTTATCCATTTCTTCGTGAAATATAAATGATATCACGTGGAACAGAGGAAGGAGGAGGCATGCAACTATAATACTAAAGCACTTCAGCGAATTCTTGTAAGCTTCACATCATTTAGGGCAGTGCTGTGATTCATGAGCCAACATTACTGCAAAATATACTTTTATATTGATATATTATAAGTGCCCCATGTCTAGTGCTGTGGTACTTCATTTTCCTAGAAAATATCAATTATCTTATAATGTATTTTTATACAAATAATGGCTGCAGTAAAAAAAATAGAATTCCATAAATATGGAATAACATAAAAATTTGAAATTATATAAAATACTAAGGAGAGAAATCAATATAAATTTAGTGGATTTATCTAAAGTACCCCATCCTTCTAATACATACATATTACACAAGGCAACTAACAATAATTGAAAACATAGGAAGCTGTCTTAAACTAACTCAGACCCTTGGTCCAAACAAGCATTCCTAGTCCTACCTCAAGGTACTGTGGATTAAATCTGGGACCTGCATGCAAAGTAGATATACTGTAATCAATCAATCAATCAATCAATTTATTGTGTATAGCCAAAGGCCTTTACAATGTACAACAGGGGGCAAGAGCAAAGTTTCCCTCTGAAATCACACAACATAACCTATAAAAAAATTACAGCATAACAAAAGTACAGCATATAGTTTTAAAATTATAGTATTAACATATCCAGAAGGGAGCTTCTGCAAGAGCAGATTTGGTTATCAGGTATGTAGATTGTAGATCTTCATCAGCTAAGAGTTTGGCCATCACTTCCTGGAGGGATTGTCTTGAGGAACAGTTAAGAATAGGTGATAAAAATGATTCTCTTTGTTGTCCAAACAAAGTAGATACAACAACAAAGACATTACAAAGGCAGGCATAATGTGCATAATAAATATTCCTAAAGAAGTAAAAGGAAAAACAACCGCTCCTCAACCTGGTTAAAAGCCTTCTGAAATCCAGAAAATCTCTCCCAATCAGATAAGAATTAACACAAGGAAAGCAGTAAAACTTTTGTTTTGTTAACAGTGTAAAAAGGCACTGATTTCCATTCCAACCTATGCTCATCACATGCAGCACAGTTTCTCTTCCATTTCAGCTTGGCTTCTGACAAAAACTAAGTTAGTATGCTGTGGTGAAATTTTACATAATTAACAATATTATGTTTGTGTGATTCCACACCATTCATTTCAATGCAGAGGAAGTACAGTGCAAATGTGGGTGGGGAGATAAGAACATCATCAATCACATATCATTTGTGGACTAAAAACAACAGTGAATACCAATAATATTTGCTAGATTGATTCCTGTACCAGACATGGGATGAATAAGTGCACATCAACAATTTCTGCTCCTATTTCTATCTGACATACATACATTCATATTGGCAAACTTCCTATAATCCATTCCATGCTGGAATTTTCATCTGCCACATATAAATTTCTTTCTGCAGCATGGTAGCTTTTACCTGGTTTCTCCTCTAAAAATTAGTTGCTCTGCCATAACCAGTCTCAATCAGTCTCCTTAACATCAACAACATATGGTATATTCAACAAGCCTTAAAGAGACAGTGTGGAAACACCATGCAAAGCCGTAAATGGCATTTGACAGTGTGTGCACTGAATTTCACCTTGCCTTGCCAATTTTATAGAGCACAGTATTAGGTTTTAAATCTTATAGATGTAAAAAAACAACTACTTGGAAACAAGCTCCATTAAAAACAACGGGGCTTTGGTGAAACTATGTGCCAATTACAAAAAAAAAAAAAGCTTTTAAAAGAGGTGAGGTGCACTTTGCTGTAACGGAGGAAAATAAATATCACTGTTCAGCAAGATCTCTTTTCAGACAATTATATGAATACATGGAGAGGGAGAGTAAGATCACATATGCACAGCCTCTACCTATTATTTATAAGGCCTGGAAGAGCCTCCTGTGGACAGCTGCACATGTCACCGGTTCTTTGCATGTGATGAGGAATCCTGGTTTTTCAGGATTCCTGAATGTGTGGAAAGGGTTGTCCATGCAGGTGTATGTGTGAAGGTTCTTTGAGACTTGTTTGAAAACTTGACAATGCAAGTTATTTCTACAATAAAAATATGTGCAAATACAATATTTAAGCCAAGAAGGAAAATCTCTGTTTTAAAGGGTTTGTTGGAATAGAAAGGTATTTAATAGGTACCCAAAAGACTATCCGATATTTGATGGGCAGGAGTTCCAAAGGGCGAGTGCTGCCACTTTACTTTTGTAATGAGGTCAATCCTGTTCCCCTCCCATAAATTAATACAATATTTGCACAGTGCTAAAAGGTGAGTGCATGGTTTTATTATATCAGCTGGTAAATTTCTATACACTGAAAAGCATTCACCCTTTAAAATCAGCCCAACAGCTCTACTGAAAAGAATATTTTGAAGTGAAAAAGATTGTGTTCTGCTTTTCCCTAATAGTATGCTGCTGACATTCTGGCTGTGAGAGGCACCATGGAGGAAGAAATTTTCTAAACGGGAGGTGCTTTGTAATTTTAGAAGTGATCTCTGTCCTAGTAGGAAAGTAAAGTACCGTACATACTACCAACATAGCTAGGCACTGAATTTTCTGTTCCTTTTAGTTCCTTTTAGTTAGTTCCTCTTAGTTCCTGTTCCTTTTAGATCACTCAGATTAATCCCTAGTTTTCCTGCTAACTTGTCCCTGTTGGCTCCTTTTACACAAGCCAGCAGAAACGACACTTATGTGCAATGATTTATTTTGCATCCAGGAACCACATGGGTTGTTCCTTCCAGAAAAGAGACAAGAAGGATGGCCCAAGAGTTTATGCAGATTTATTCCATACTACCTCGGGTTACAGACTCCGCTAACCCGAAATTTTACCTCAGGATGAGAACAGAATTCTCGCTGCGGCAGCACAGCAGCCGCAGGAGGCCCCATTAGCTAAAGTGGTACCTCAGGTTAAGAACGGACCTCAGGAATGAATTAAGTTTGTAACCAGAGGTACTACTGTAATTCCAACTGTTATGTCTCAAGCACTGGAGTTTAGTTGGAATCTTGGCCTTGGCCTGAAGAGACTTTGATCCAAATCCTTCCTCAAAGCTATATATGAATTCTTCTGAGTAGCTGTTTCTAAGCTGAATCCCCCTCACAGGTTTGTTTTGAACATATAAGCGTCTAAACCCCATGCATCTTTGGAGGAAGGAGGAAATTAGTGCTTTTTTCCCTTTAAAAAAATGTTTAGAGGTACAGTGGTACCTCGGGTTACATACGCTTCAGGTTACGGACTCCACTAACCCAGAAATAGTACCTCAGGTTAAGAACTTTGCTTCAGGATGAGAACAGAAATTGTGCTCCGGCGGTGCGGCAGCAGCGGGAGGCCCCATTAGCTAAAGTGGTACCTCAAGTTAAGAACAGTTTCAGGTTAAGAACAGACTTCCAGAACGAATTAAGTTATTAACCCGAGGTACCACTGTACTCTCATTTTCCTACTTATACTAAAATACTGCCCCTCAATGAGGCCAAACTTAGATTAACAAATTGTACTTTAGAGGTATGCGTACCCCTGCGTACCCCCCACCCCCCCCAAAAGCACTGGAGAAAATACAAATGTTACAGTGATTCTGACAATAACAACTACGGTACATGCAGGTTGCCCACATTTTGATGCCTGCGTTATATTCCTCTTCCTATAAGTATAAAACTTATAGCTTATTTAGAAAAGGGGAAATCTAGATGTTGCTTTAAATGGCACTTGCACATTATCAAAATGTCATACCTTTTAAAAGGCATTTGTTTTGCACACTTCAAATGGGAAAATGCTGCATCCAAGTCTTGCTGGATATTACTTTACTGTTTACGAGATTGCATTTAGCATAGAATTTAGCATAGAATCATTGAAAATAAGAAGTGAAGCATAAATAAAGTGGTAATCGTGTTTCTTTATTAACTTGTATACTATTTTGTAATTTATGCCGAACTTAAAAGCAATAAAATACTTCAATATCTAGGGTTATTAGCACTGGCTGTTGAGATCATTCACCCACAGAGGTTACAGCTGAATCATTTTCCTTCCATCATCATTTCTCAAACAAGGCTATGTCTCATCATTACAAGGAGACTGCAAAAAACTCAGATGAAGGTGAAGCTAGAATGGCAACTTTTAAAAGCAGGATTTTTCAAGCTTTGGGCCCTTCCCCAGAAGATAACAACTTCTGTGTAATGAAATGAAAGAGTAGTATTGAGACATCATTGGACTTGCTAGAAGCAAATACAGAGGAACAATTATCTTTATACAAAGGCATAAAATGTACAAGATCTCAATGACTAGATCACCAAAATACAAATGCTCTTTATAAAGTGAAGGAAATTAGGAGTTTCTTATTTGCAAAAGAGAAAGATTAATCATGATTTTATTTTATTTTTTAAGTTAAAAAATAACCCTTGGAATTATGCTAGAAGTTTTATTATAAAGCCTAACTGCCATTTAATATGGCCGAGAAAAAATGAATACATGCTATATTAGGAGGCCCTGAAGATTTCTTCCATCCCACAGGCCAGAGACTCATCTCCCATGCCTAAGATAAGAATGCATATTGCTTTATGCTTTTTTAAAAAATGGAGCTGTGCAATATAAATGATGAAATATAGAGATCTTATATACATAAAAGGTGAAGGAATCTTAATTTTAAAAACCAATGCTGAGTCACCCTTAAGAAGAATGGTTTACTGAAAGCAGAGTTTTAAGACGAGGCAATAAAATTGCTAAAAGAAATATAGTTATTTGTTAGATGCAGCATTCATTTCTTATGTCTTCATTGGAGTAAATTGCATCACTTGTTCAGTGCTTGCAACTGTACAAGGGCTCCTTGCCTACTAGATTTGGCTGCACAGAGCAGCTACTTATGTAAATTACTGGTTAACATCCCCTCAGCTATAGCTGTTGCATCGTAGTAGGCAGCTGGCTCCATGCTCTAAAGCACTGCATTCTAGGAAGAGAGTGAGGAAGTGGAGACCATCACAGGGAAGCTACTAGGCAGCTAGCCAAGTATTCTCTGTCAATTTCAATTTGATCAGGAAATGATAAGGCATATTTGGATGCTTTCCTAGCAGCTACTTAACTCCTCCTCCTCCTCTTCAGCGTTCCCACAAACTCATCCTAGCTAACATGGAGCCAGCCATCCTGTAAATTAAAGAGGACTGTGGCAGCAGTAGCTTGCAGGTTTTAAATGTTTCTAAAAATGTGGATGCTAAAAGGCAGCTGTACACATTATGTATGGACATTTTAAGTGGACCTCCTTGGCTGAGGTTTGTACCTTCTGTAACTAAAAGTAAAGTAATGGAGGAAAAATTTTATTGAAATTATTGATGTCCTCAGTGCAATAATTATAGCAAACTGTGAAGTGGGAAGCAATGAAAACTGAGAGCCGGTAAAAAAAGAAACTGAATAAGTCAGGGAATGCTGCCAATAATTTGACGAATGAAGATTCATGAGGGCAGGAGGCCAGATACTTAAAAGCACTCTTCTTTCCCTTTTTCTTTTTTTTGAATTGGCAGCACCGAAATCTCAGCCAAAATCTGTGACCTTCCATGCATCCTATGTTCTGGCAAGGTCTGAACACTGTGGAGTCTAATTATTAGGTTATTAGATTCTTCTAAATGATCGTCTTGATTAGATCCTCAGCTGCAGTAATCCACATTTCACTAGCTCATAATCTGTGTTGTAATTCATATTGTAAAAGCTATGGTGGCCTCTGCTACTTTCCGGAAAGGAAAAAAAGGGGGGAAACAGAAATTGCAAGTACAAGTAAATCTGATTTAAAGATGATTGTAGTAACTGGAATTTTGGAACTTTGGGGTTCGATTCATAAAAAATATATTCCTCTATGAAGATTCTGTGAAGTTTATCATAATTTTCTCTCTGGAGTTGTGCTCTTGTTCTTTTTTATTATTAGATGTGCTTCCCTACCAATGAAAATTGCCTTTGGGTTACATGCAGAATTCTAAATCATATTCCACTGGCAGAGTTCGGTCACTGAAAATGTGAAAAAATAATGAACTGTTTTTCTATGCAAGCCATACTGACCACATATTAGTTTAGGAGGTTTATGCAAGCCACACTGACCACATATGAGTTTAGGAAGTTTAGACCTCCGAAACTTGTTTGTGCTGATGGAACAATCTCCTTAGTGCTACATTGAAATCCACCCATAATTTCTATTTTGCCCTTCCTTCCAAAGGAACCTAGGGCAGCCAACAACAAATCAGTAAATACAAATAACATAAAAACAAAAGCATATTTAAAATATTTAAAAATTAAAACATCTAAAAACATTTAGAAACAATGATTGTTTTGAACTATTTTTTATTCAGAGTAGACTCATTGAAATTTATGGTTATGATGAACTTTATTACATAAACTAATGCCATATTAAATCTAGGGATGAATGGATCAGTTCTAGTCAGTATCACTTTAAACATTGATCTTTTCTTGGTCTGTTATGCCCCTTTTCCCTGTGATTTTTTTGTTTTGTTTTTAACTTCAGCAAAATTGAGAGGACAGAAACAATCATAGTTCTGCATAGTAGTCTGAAAGCAGGACTGCCTTTAGAAATCTTTGAAAATATTTTCTATGCGGGTAGCTGCTACTGCAAGCATGTTAGAAACTGGTGTGCCCTTGTTCAAAAAGTGACAGCAGGTATCTCTGGGAAGGATGGTATATGATGACATGCCATCCTTCAAGCGATCATGGGTATGGAAAATAGATGGCTGTTCCCCGTATTCCAAATTAGTGTATTAAAAAAGATTTTTTTTTTAAAAAAAACCCTCTGAAGTAGAGCTGAGAATTTCCTATTCTTTCAGTAGTAAATATTCAATGATACTCAATTAAACATTCACTTTTGGCTTTTTTTTTTTGTATCTCTCAAGTTGTACATGGTTTTGATAAAATTTTGTATGGAGCTGGACCTCTACTTTGTTCTGAAATTCTTTTCTGTTGGATTTGATTTCTGTTTCTGTACATTGCTTTGAGATTCCTTTGATTATAAGGTGATAAAGAAATTTTCTTACAAAATAAAACAAATGTATCCCTATCTCTAATGCATTATCCTACTTACTGATAAGAATTCATCTTTTCTAACATCTCTGCTCTTGGGGTTTATTTTGTTTTTCTTATTTGTTCTTACTTCTCTAGATCTTGCTTTAACCAAGAATGGAAAATCGAGTGTGACAGAAAGTCACAAACTCCTGCTGAAAGTGAATGTTTGGCATTTGGGGAAAGGGAAAGTTTAATTGTTTCTCTTCCTCCTAGCGGCTCACACCTTTCAAATGTCACTCCTCACTTCCAATTCACTGGGTTGTATGTTTAGTTTTTATTTTACTCCTCTTGCCACTACCACCTTTCTCTTTTATTCATTTGCTAGAAATGGCACTGTTTAGTTTAAACTACAAGACAATATATATTTGATTTCAAGCCTTGTGAGAAACAGCTAGCATATAGATGCACAAATTGGAATATTGCCATTTCAAGCATTTTTTTCAGAGTCACAAAACAATTTGACAATTTAATCTTCGAGTTTATTATTTTTGTAATTTGCCTCTTTAGAGCAGCAGCAGCCAATGTGCTGGACTCCAGGTGTTTTGGACTACAACTGCCATAATCCCTGACCACTGGCCATGCTGGTTAGGACTGGTTGAAGCTGTAGTCTACAACATCTGGATAGCACCTTTTTGACTAGCACTACGCCTGCTTTTTTTCCAGGGGGTACTCAAGGGCACGCAGTACTGCCCTCTTTTTTGTTGTTGATAAAATGTGGCACTTACTGTAACAAGTTCATGGTGAGTACCAGCACCTGTTTTTCTAGAAAAAAGCACTGGAGATAATCACTCATTTACAGCAAGGCAATACAGTGGTACCTCGGGTTAAGAACTTAATTCGTTCTGGAGGTCTGCTCTTAACCTGAAACTGTTCTTAATCTGAGGTAACACTTTAGCTAATGGGGCCACCAGCTGCCGCTGTGCCGCCGCTGCGTAATTTCTGTTCTCATCCTGAAGCAAAGTTCTTAACCCGAGGTACTGTTTCTGGGTTAGCGGAGTCTGTAACCTGAAGCTTCTGTAACCTGAAGCGTCTGTAACCCGAGGTACCACTGTACAAATATGTCTACTAACTAAAGCTTTTGAACTGCAAGGAAAAGAAATGACATTTGCTCCAACACCAATATCAAGACATTAGTCAATGTAGGGTAAATATGAACCTGATGTTATTAAAACAGCTTATCTGCAAGGTGGACTATGGCCCACCAGTAGACCATTGCAAATCTTGAAGGCTCTTGTAAACAGAAGCCACACCTTGAAAATGACCTGGGCTTTGCAAACATAAGCGTTTGTACAACTTTTTATCCATTTAGGTGTTTTCTTCAATGTAGTCAGAATGATTTTTGCCAAGCGCAAAAAATAGGATCACTGTGTCATACTATTATTTATACATTTGGAAATTGGAACACTTAACTATACAGTGTACTACAAAACTGAGAATGTATGCTATATATGTTCTAAAGATGTGTCAAGAAACTGTTCCTAGAAGGGTTCATACCCACACTTTATGTGCTCAAACACAATTTTGCCATTTGTACTCTTTTGACTATTCTGCTTAATGGCAACTATAATCACTTGATTATAGCCCTGCATCATGAAAGAAGGTAGATATCACTTTCTAGAATTTAATGTACATTCATTCCTTTTATCTTTTTGCTTTATAGAAATGAAGACAGGAATCAAATTGGTACATTACAGTGGCAGCATTGCTCTTATTCTCAGAGCTATGCTCGTTTTTCTTGTACCCGTGGATAAAGTTCTATCTATATATCTACTATGTGTGTCATGAAAAAATAGAATCCATTCCAGTCCCTTCTGAGAAAAATTACTGTGCTATATATAATGAACAACATTATGCAAATGCCTCTCTCTATAAACCAGGCACTAAACTAGCTTTACTAAATACTGTAGTTTGTTATAAGGTTCCAGATTATATACCCCCAAAATACCAGAGATCAGCTAGACATTGTAATTTTGTCTGTATTTTGTATTGTTGTCTGTGGTAACTACTGAGTATGCTTAGGGGGGTTGAGACATGTTTAATTTCCAAGCCATCTGTTTTTCTTCTTTTGGTAAGCTGTTGTATCCTATACAATTACATTATAGCTGTAATGCAGTAATTAATAGATTCCACCAGTGGGAATGGAAACATTTTTTGCCAATTTCTCTCCCCACTCAACCCCTGCAGCTGCCCACATACAATTTGCCCTGGAGGTTCCTGCAATCCTCCAGAATATGTTTTGAGGCAAATTGGGGAGCTGCAGGGAAGACGATGGATTTTCAACAAAAATCTTCTCTCCCTGTTTTGCTTTTGGGTGCTTTTTGTAAGTAGAGCGAGCTCAGTTGGATTCCACCCATTGTGTTTAAGAAATTTACTGAGCAGTTTAGAATGAGACAAGTGTATTAACTTTGTTCAGATGGCCTTGTGTAATGAGGAGACTCACCAGCCATGTCATTCATGGCATATTAAGAAGACTGGAATAGAGTCTTTAAAGACAAACCTTGTCAAGGGCATGTTATATGGTACAGTTCAAAAATTATGCATATTGAAACTAACAGAGTTAAATTCAGTGCAAGGCTAGAAAAGGCCATGTTGAAACACTTCAGATTTGATATGGAAATCCCTTCAGCATTAGTTTCATGTTGTAACTCCATAGTTTCTGTGAGGCTACAGTCAAAACTCTATTTTCAATCATTTATCAGCTTCCCCCCCCCAAAAAAAAACTAAAAGAAGTGTGGGAGAAACTTTTTATGTACTCTAGATCTTGTTCTTGTATACAAATTCAGTAATTAGTTGTGCATGAGTAAATGCTGGTTGTACTGGGAATCCTACTAAATACTGATGCAGAGGTCATTATTAATCATTCATATGTGGCATGAAGTGTTGGCTTGAGAGTACTGCTGTGGAGCACAATATTATCAAAGGAGCAAAGCTAGTGTCATATGTTCCCACTGGCTAGTTTATGCATTTGGCAGTCCCCACTTGAAAAGGGTACATGCCTGAATAAGTCTTCTGTTAACGGCATACTCAACTTATGTGAACTATGGGAGCTGGCTACTAGACCAATCATCCTTTTGTTTGTGGAGTATATTTTCTATTACACTCAATTCTCTTTACTGTTGCTTGCAAGTGTTTTATGTAGTCCCATCACTCCAGGATCTAAGAGCTTCTCTTGTTTCTTGGTGTGTTGATTTTGTGCAGTGAATGGTTTGATTTCCATATAGTTCATCACTATGGCAAATGCTATGAATGAAAACTTTGCAGTAGGCAATACAATAAGGTGCATGCAGGCACACAGTACCATCACTGTTCTTTTGAAGTTAGGGAACAGCAGCTTATTGGAGGAGCCAGACTTTTTGATCAGCTAGATCCGCCCATGAAGAGCAAAAACATTGCCTTAACTGTAGCTGACTTCCAAGGAAGGAAGTCTATTTATTTGGAGGTTGACAATGTCAACAGATTGTCATTTGTGGGGTAACTTCAAAGGCATGTCTGGGGTAAACTCTTAGTAGTACTTATTCTTTTCTGCCCTATTGCCCTTAAGGACACGATTCATATAATTCCACACAACACAGAAAATTTAAAACAGAGGAATGCTTAAGTTTTAATTTTTTAAGCAGTACTGTTTGTTTTGTAAGATCTCAGTAATACAATTCTACAACTATGCATTGGATTGGGGATTTAAAAAAAAACCCACAGCAAATTTCTATTTGAAATTTTCTGTCTGCTGTGTTATTTCAATAATATGTTGTATCTGTTTAGCATGACATGATCAATGTTTGTGCAACTTACTGAATAAATAGTGTGTAGATAGCATCATATCAGCTGAATAACAGAAGAACATTCAGGTTTCATAGGTCTGGAGTGGGACACACCATTAAAACACTAGTTTACTTTGTGAGTATTTCAACTAAAGGTTAACAAAATATTTTACCCACAGTGGTATGTTTATCGTGGAACATCACCATACCTTTTGTGATCAATATAAATCCATAAAGATTGGGATCTATAGCATAGTAAATCTTTAGCACTGGCAATTATTGCTACTAGTATAGTAGTTACAAGAATTCATGATGTATTAATGGAGATAGTGTGAAAATACATTATAATTGGAGATATCACAGAGTGCAAACATTTGATTTAATTGGGTCAAACTAACAGGGGGCTCTTTATCCTGTTCCCAAGACAGTTGTACTATCTGCATTCAGCTCTGGTTTACAAGCAAATTACAGTGTGTTACAGAATATTGTAAGTTAATTGGTCTCTTCAAAGGTTGTGTGCTGAAACTGTGCTACACCTGGTACTCTGTATCAGGTTTGACTGGAGTTTAAAACAGGCAGCTGTATTAATTTTGCTTCCTAAAATTTCCTCAGTACCTCAAGATTTATTATAATCAAACTATATTACAATCCAGTACAATTTGAATGCTTCATTACACCCCACTGAAATCAATGTGAATTCATTCGTTATGTAGGACACCACATTGTTTTAAAAACATATTCAGAGTCCTAGGAATCTAAGGTAAAATGAGGTGTGTTAATCTCCAGAAAAACACAGATTCATGATGTCTTAATATTTTAACATTAATGCATATGGGGAATAAGTTGGAAAGGTGCATCTTGAAGATGGATTTGTTTACTTTTATATAAAAATATAAATATTTAGATTTATAGTTGTCCAATCCCAAGGCCTGAGGGTACACAATGAAACATTATAATATCAACAACATTAGCATTGCTAAAACATGTCTATTATGTCTGGGCTTGCCATTTGTAGTTGGATTTGGGAATACTAAGTGGCAGATTTTTCAAAAATAAAAATCATCTTCAGCATCCATTGCCTTCTGTGGAAAGGACACAATTAAAACAAAGCCCTTTATTAGGCACTCAAGATGAAGAAGAGCGAAATATAAAGTTAAAACAGGTGGTGTACAGTATTCCATACGGGGAAAAAATCTTTAGTTTTCATATGTTGATTAATAAAAGGATGTTAATAAAATGTGGTATGGTTTTATAAGCATAGAACAAATTGCTTACTTTTGTTTTCACCAGTGACATTTTAACATACTCTTGTGTTTACATTTCTTTTAACAGGGATTAACTTCCCTCACTGTAGTTTTGCAGGCAATTAGGGTATTTCACTATGAAAATATTCTGTATCGTAGAAGTCCTCCTAGGAGAGTTAAGAAGGATGGGTCCATAGGGTAGGGATTTATGATAAATGGGGCAGGAGGAAACAACTCCAGAAGCAGCATGACATGAAGGTCAAGCACTTTTCAAGCAAGCAGCACTAGCAGAGATACAAAGAGCACAGTACATTACCACAGCATCCCTCCATCAAGGCAATGTACCGGTAATTGGAGAGCCTTCTTAATTCAGGCCTTCTGATTAGAAGCTAGACTTGTCAGTCATAAAAGAGCTCTCCCTCCCCATCCTCATCAGGCTCCTGTTTTGCTATGAGCTGCTTTAGAGAGATCCTGAATCTTGTTTAATTGATACAGTTCAGCTTGGTATTCAGATGAATCTGATCCACAGCTCTAGAACGTATGATTCCAGCTTCTCCCTCTTGAAGAGGGAAATTGTAGAGTTACTTATTCCATTGTGGTCCATCAACTTCAGAGCAACAGTGAAAATCAATTTTTATGATATTTAGTAAAGAAGTTTAGAAAAGAATAAGAATAAGAAATGTATGAGCAATTTGATTTCCTTTTATTCTTCTGACTCTACTGCCATGTGTTAGGGAACAAGCAGGAAATATTATTGCACAATGCGTCATTAAAAAAAAAAATTGTCCTAAGGCACTTCTTGCCATCAGATGATAAAGGAATTCAGAATTCCTCTTACAACTGGGAAAGATGTATAGTATATCAGGAATGGAAGCTATACAGTGCTACTCAAAATAGCTCTTGACAGACCTTAATATCCTCCTGATGATTTAATGGCATAGTTCAGTTGTGGAGATCTTTCATGATGGTGGAGTCCAATTCTTGCCTTTTATTGCTCCCCCTGAGTGATGATGGCCAACTTCCTGCTGCTGCTAGTCAAAATATGTATTGGTTTCTAAGGGAGCTATGTGTGTGTGCAGGGGGTGATGTTCAGAATTATAGGAATCAACTCTACTTAAATAAGTTCAGTAAATAAGGTAGTTCAGTAGAGAGCTAGAGATGGGAACAGGAATGGGAACAGGAGGAGAGGGATGTCTTATCATTCAAGTAAAACAGTTTATGGATATATTATATCCATCCTGAAAATGTGTCTAGGTTGTGATCCTGAAAGGCAAAAGTGCTCATGCATGTTTGGGCAGCAGTGGTAATTGTTGGAGTGTGGGTGGGGGAGAGCCATTGCCAGCCAAGAACTAACTGCATAAGGATACAGTACTTCCCCTGTGTGGGAGATGCTGCTCTCCATTGTTGGGGAGGACATGTTTTTGAGCAGTATGATGCATGAGAGGAAGAGGGGAAAGTCCCCTTACAAAGGTTAAGTCCTTCTTTGCGACTTCTTTTGATAGAACTCATTAGTTGAATCCTGTCCAGAAAGTTTTATCCTCAGACGACACTGGCTTTTTGCTTCCTGACTAGTCCCAAAGAAAATAACAAACACAGTGTGAAGGCAGGGTAATGGGGTGGGGGGGTGTATCGCAGAAACTAAACAAGTCTGACTCTCACAGCGACCCCTTGATTGGAGCATCTTGGAAAAGAATAGTGCAGAATAGCTTCCTGGCTGCACAAAGTGGGGACTGAAAGTTATATGAAAGAAACTTCCTATCAGGCATTAATTCTTACACAAAAGGCAGTCTTGTTAAGGACAGGCCTAGATAGAAGGGACATTAAATGACAACGAATACAGGTAATAAGCTGACATCAGATATAATTTTTCCACTAGAGAGCAGTCAACTTTCTAAAGTGTTCTGAAAGAATAAAGGTGGAATTATTTGCCAAGCAATGTAAATCCAACCACCTGGGGAAGGTGTGTGCTGGATGATGCTCATAGTAACATTTCCTGGAGTTAATTAGTATCTAAATAGGAGCATCAAAGTGAATATTTCCATTGGTCTCTGAGTAACAGAAGTCTTTGCAGTATTCACATTTTTCTATGAATGTTCTGGAGGCAGACTGTTGGTTTTTTTTACTGAAAGCATTCCAGCCCTGCAAATACATCAAAATATGCAGTAAAGAAATCATCTTTAATTGTGGGTCGCTGACATGGGATTTTATTCACATGCCTGGCCAAGTCGCATCACACATTCAGCATAACCCTGGAGTGATGGATCTCCTTTAGCAGTGATCAAGAATGTAGTATCTTCCTCAAGTGCACCTTTCTCGCATAGGGCTGTAAACACACCTCTGGATATGATTATTGGCACCCCTAAACAAAATCAAAGTGACAACTTTTGGGAGGGTTTTTTTTGTTTTGTTTTGCACCTTTATTTGCAATAATTAATCTGTGTCCTCTGGAAGAGTGTTAGCTTTTGCGCCAGTGCCAAGCTTGAAAGAACTGGGCTTTCCAGAACAATAACCTTAGCATGCCAGGAGTCAGTAGATGCCTTCTGCTCCGCTCTCTGGCTTGCAAATACAGTATCTACAAACAGAACATTCAGGTCCATATCCTGAAGCTCAGTTGTTTGCTTAGCCCTGCACGGTTTTGCAAAGTGATGTTTTCCTCAGCAATAAAAACAAACAGCTCCATGCACCTGGCAATTCCTGGGTCTGCTCTTTCCGTTTGTGCTGGAGTTTGCAGGAAACTTCCTTACTTTTTGTATTCCTATAACTTTCTTTTTCTCTTGAGCACTGCATGTGTTTTCCTCTCTGCAGCTCCAAGAGCTTGCAACTGCTATGCCTCTTCTTCAGCTCCATAAATGACAACAGCCTGTCAGCCTGCCAGCCCTCATCTGGTCTGATCTAATACCATAAATAATACAATATCTAATGAGTGAGTCACCCATGCCTCCAAATCACAAGTTTGTAAAGCAGCTTTAATTATGTAACATGGGGATCAATTATTTTCCTCTTCTGTTCCAGCTCTGGTTAAGTACTTGTCACGTTCTTTTTTGGAGCACAGTAACAATTGTGATATTCTGCTAGTCAGCCTCTCAGTAAAAGGTTGGGAACTCTTGAAAACCTCCCCGGCTTCTTCTGCAACCACATGCAGAAACAGAAACAGTATGGAATCTTTCATCTTTTGCATCTACACCACAAGCAATGCTATAAACGTCAATGCCTTGCTTCTGCTTCCTCCTCTTGCTGGCCGTGCTGCCTGGAAGCAGCAACTTTCCTAAAGGCACTCTTTCTGCAATAACCACACTGTTCAGATACCAGTGTGGAATAGGCCCAACTCTTGACACCATGTGGTAGTCTTACATGGGTGCTTTGTGCATCTACTCAAATGATTTCACACCTCCCTGTTAACCATGCACCCCAGCAGACTTCTGCAGAACTGTTGAACAGTTGCTTTATTAGACAGTTAACAAACAGGAATGGATCTGAGCGTTGTCCCTCCCACCCCTGCAAAACTCAGCTGGTGAAATAAAAGCACAAACACAAATCCCATTCAGTGAGTCATAGGAGGGGTGATCGTTATAGCCAATCTCCTTTTAAACATCTACACACCACATACCATTGATAACTTTATTATCAAATACAACAAAGATATTATGGCTGTCACATAGGATGTTTTAAGAAAGACTTGTGGATGTGCCAAGCAGTGTCCATAATGTATAAGTGTTGCATACAATCTGAATTACCTGAGCAGATGGACTGTTGTTATATTAGAGATAGCAGTGACCAGAAATGTGTGGCATGGAGATTATCCTTGTGTTTTGGGCAATCCATACAATAAACCTAATTCCAAATATTATTTCCTGTGGCATCCTAGATGGCAACATAGCATTAGAATAGCTCATTGTACAGCAGGCTATAGTTAGAAAAAAATAGGGATACTAAGGCACTTCATGATCACAGATAAGCCAGTGTTGGAATTTCTACTGATTTCTAAGATGCTCTCCAGATAACATCTGAACTTGGGAAAAGTAATGCTGTTGTGATCCTGGTTGGCACTGCTTACTGATGCATTCACTAACAAATGCAGCCACACTCATATGACAGGTTCACATAATGCTACTATGAGTCTTTCCCCCCCTGTCCAGAATACATGATTATTCTTGGCAAAACAATTCGTGTCACATCACTACACATTTTCCCATGCTGTGAAACAACCTTTTCAGTCTTTAGAAAAAAGAAAGAGGGTGTCAAATAAGGCATAAAAATCACAAGTCATAATCATTTTTTTGTGAATGGCGGAGCACATCACTTGAGCTACATTCTCACCTATTTAGTTTTCGGGATAGATTACGCGTGTACCATTTGACAAGACCAAATGTGCATGAAGTGTGAATGAGCAAGCATAGTGTTTTCTAAGAAGGCACTAAAACATAAATTGGAAACTTCGGATTCCAGAAGTCTACTTTTGGGTATCTCTGTTTTGCTGTCTTCAGTAATGAAATTTAAAATCTTGCCTTTTAAAAGATTTGGTGGTTTTTTTGGTATGTTTCAGAAAGAAAGGAGTGTTGAGCCTTCAAGCTGATGTTTGTTGGTTGTTGCTGTCTGCACAGGAACCCTAAAAGTAGTGGGTTTAAAAAGATATAAGTATTAGCTATTTTTCGGGGATATTTTTACATCTGCTTATATAATAGGCAAATAACAGAGTTAAAAGCTCTGTTTGAGGAACAAATTCCTCAAAGTTATTAAAACTTTATTTTCCCCCACACAAATTATATAAATAATAATGCTAAATTCAGTTTATTTCTGAGTCTTTTTTATCAAAATGGCTCCGGCCACTTTCAAAGAGACAGTCATAAGGCCACTCCTTATGAAAGCATCTTTTGACCATGAAAATTATTCCAACTATGCGCCAATTGCAAAGATACTCTTTGGGGGCAAGTTGTCTGAGTGAATGGTTGCTAAAAACACTTTTGGATGACATGGATGATCTAGATCCATTTCAGCCAAGTGTCCAGCTCAGTTTTGGCACTGAAATAGCATTAGTCACACTGATGGATGACATCTGTTGGGAGAAAGGCAAGGCAAATGTGCTTCTTTTAATTCTCTTAGTTTTCTTGGATGCTTTTGATACATACCTTTAGTCATTGTATCCTTATGGACTTGTTACCTGAGGTTGGAACTGGGGGCACTGTGCTTCATTGGTTCCTTTGGTTCCGTTCATTCCTGGATAGTCGGTTCCAGAAGCAATGCTGGGGGACTACTGCTCTGTCCCAAGACAGCTATGCTATGGGCTTCTTTAGAGCTATATTCTGTCTCCCATGCTGTTCAACTTCTACTTGCCACTGCTGAATGGGGTCATCTGGGGATTTGGGGTGTGGTGTCATCAGTTTGCTGATGACACTCAACTCTATTTCTCCTTTTCATCAAATTCAGGTGATGCTGTCGAAGTCCTGAACCGATGTCTGAGATCAGTAATGGATTGGATGAGGGCCAGTAAGCTGAAGCTCAATCTCGATAAGACGGAGATGCTATTGGTAGGTGGTTTGTATGTTTTGGGAGATGCTGTGTAGCCTGTTCTGCATGGGGTTGTATTGCCCCTTAAGGACCAGGTTCATAGGTTGGGGGTGGTTTTAGACCTGACCGTAACTAGTGGTTTGGTGACACAGACCACCTTTCACCAGCTTAATATAGAGATGGTCTAGCCACAGTGATTCTCACTCTGGTAACATCCCTTCAGGACTACTGCAAAGTGCTTTCCATAGGGGTGCCCTTGAAGAATTGTATAAAATTAGAAACTATAGTTAATACAAAACGTGACAGCTAGGGTTACTAACTAGGACTGGGCATATGGAAAACATTTCCAAGTCTTGAAACAGCTTCATTGGCTCCCAGTCAATTTATGGGCTCAGTTTAAAGTGTTGGTTTTAGCTTTCAGAATTTAGGACTAAAAGTACCTCAAGGATTATCTCTTTCTGCACAAACCTGCCCAGGTATTAAGATCTTTGAGGCATTTTTCAATACTTTGAGCTATTTATAGCAAGGTGGGCTGTGACCTAGGATGGGTACTTTTGTAGTGCTTTTAGATAATTTTACAACAAACTGTCATAGTTATATGTTTGTATAACTGTCTTTTCCAGTGCAGTCCTATTCTCTTCAGCCATACAGATGTAACTCAGGAGATAAGCTAGCCCACAATATTCCCTACTGAAAATGTATTGTTTTTGTTTTGTATATTATGGACTTCTATACCTGAGAGAACAAAAAGATTGGAAAGATTGATTCCTTTTCATTTTGTTGCATATTGTTTTTGATTTTGGATAGAAGCCTTATGAGCAGGGGTACCTATGAGGCTAGACCTACAGTAGCTCTGTGCCTCCTGATGTTTATCGTTAACAGTGAACACAATTTTAGAGGTGGTGACCCTCATTTGTCATACTGTCACCAAACTGTCATTTCTTCACAAGCTCCCCTATAAGCCTGAGCTGCGCAAAATGAGCAGGACCTCAGGTAGAAAAGCACAGCATCCATAAAGAAACCCTCAATTTTCTAGTTGAGAAAACAAATCATTGCTGATTTTCTGAGAACTGTCTTTTTGAATCAGGCCAAGCGGCCTGATGCAGTCCAGTATTCTGTTGTTAGCAGCAGTCAGGCAATTGCCTCTTTGAAATTCACAGGAAGGGCCTGATGATAATGATCTTCTTAGCATGGGTAGCCAACACAATGTCCATCAGAAGTTGTTGAACTACAATTCCCATTAGCACCAGTCAATATGCCTATAGGAAGGAATGATGGGGGTTGCATTTTCTTCATTTATTAAATTTGTTATCCTCTTTTCATTATAAAGCAATCCTAACATTGTAATCCACCGACATCTGGAGGGTACAATATTGGCTACCCCTGCCCCTAGTTTGTGTTGAGGAGCCCAAAATCAGGTTCTGTTACTACTGTATCTGAACGTTATCGTTGGTAACATTAATCAATCAAATCATTTTAAAATCAGTCTTGGGTAGTGACCATTACTACATCTTACAGACAGTGGATTCCTTAAATTAATTTATATGCAGTCCAGTAAACAAATGTTTCATTTTGTCTATCTGAAGGCTGTACATTTTCTTGGCATGTCACATCTCTTCCTTATGTTCTTATGGTAAAACTTAGTCTCAAAACTGTGATGCTAAATGAAGCTGCCAATGAAGCTGAGTGGCAGGGAAACTGTGGCATATTCTTTGGTGTGGGGCTTCGGCAACCATGCAACCTGTGGAGATGTGGGGCTAAGTCAGGCTTCAGCAATCATTGCACTGTGCTAACTGAGCTTCAACCAACCTCCTATCCTTTTAATCAATGCTTGCACACATGCAAACACACTGTGTGCTATGATGCAATGTTACACTATATATACATATGCATTCCACTGAAGATTGGTGCATGTTGTTAAAATCTTTATTATGCTGTACTGTCTTTTTAAATTACATCTGGTTTATATTTATAAGGTCAGCTTTTCATTTTCCCCACAGCTGTCTATAATGCTTTGCATTATGATTCATACTCTGTAAAACCATCACAAATCAGCTCATATTTAGATGAAACTTCTCACGTAAGCTTTTCAAGTTAGTGCATGGGCATAGAATGCCCATGCTTTTAAACATGATTCTTGCTAGTCACACTATGCTGCTCACTGTTAGACAGGTCTCTTTTCCCAGCTAACTAAAGGGCTATTTATTTTTAAATGTTATTTCAAAATAGGTTTGCATTTGAATCAGAAAGAATCCAAATATTTGTAGGGCCTAAGCCCAATATTAGTCACCCTTCATGTTTATTGTTTCAGTTGCACTGTTCCTCATCATAATTTATCTATAATACAACAAATGGGAAGATCTCTGGCTTTATGTTTGGAATCAAAGGGGTGGTCAGCTTTAGCTGGCCAGTTAGTGGACATCATAACCCAGATTCAACTAACTAACCCATTTGCACTAGCAGAAGCCAGTGCAAGGGTTTTCGCTAGTGCAACAGGGCTCTCCCCCTTTCCGTGCACTGCTCTGAAATCTGCTCTGGAGAGTCAGAGGGAAAGATCAGAAGAATGCAATGCTGAAATCCTCTTCTTATTGGCTCATAATTATAGACCAATAAGAGGATGTAATTTCATCCAAGTGTTACGTTTGGGTGTAAAAGCTTGGCTGGTGTAAATACTGGTTAGGGAAAGTACCTGTTGGAGCTCCACAGTTAGAGTGGAATGGCAAGAGACTTAGGAATAGGCTAAGGAGAGGCTCAGGGAAGCCTCTTGGAAACCAGGAACAGAGGAAGAGGCTGGCATCTGAAGGATAGCTGGAGTTCCAGCCTAGGAGCCAATGTTACTAGGATGTCCACATGTTTCCTGTGATTTGGCTTAAAGCATGCTTGGATGGGGCTCGGAGAGAGCTAGCTACTTGATGCAAATGAGTTGCCACCAAGGGTGTTTATCCCATTGCCAGAAATCATCACTGGGTTGCAGCAGCAGAGGCAGAAGGCCGTACAGTACAAGTATGAAAAAGGAGACAGCCTCTTTGAAACAAAAAGGAAAGGAAAGTATCCATAAGTGTTTAAATACTTGCCAAGTATCATTTCTGGCTACCCCTGCCCACTTCCCTTACTTCCCCCTCTTATTGAAGAAAAAATGCCCATAGTTGCTCTGTAGATTTTTACTTTTTTTTTAATCCATCATTTTGTCAAATGGCCATAAAATGCTTCCATTATTCTGTCTAGGAAGTGTTCTTTATCACACAAAATGTCATTCATTGGATTGACACTTTAATAGACATTAATAGTGATTGTTCATGATTACTATACTTACTCTCAGCACTTGCTTAGTACTTATGTATATGCACAGCTTTATTTTAGTATCTCCAACACTTCAAGGATTTTTATCTGTTCACACTCACTGCAATGAGGTTTTCTGCTTTATACCGAGGTGACTGTGACACCAGGGTCTCTGTATGACTCTTCAGCAGACATCTTCATTGTTTGCAAACATCATACTTTCGACAATGAAAAAGAATTGACTTTTTGTGTCATTCCATTTTTCTCCTCTAAAACTTTCTATTCAAACATAAGGGGAAATGACAACTACAAAGTAGTTTCTTGAAATTACTATAAAAGTTTCTTGAAATAAGCAATGGATCTACCTTTTCCTATTCATCTGATTCTAATGTGCAAACATATCAGCTGCATATCTTTTCAGAGTACAAAATGGCAGGTCACCACACCAAGGAGCTTACGATCTATAATTTGACAGAGAGAAAGTAACGTAGGAAGGCAGGTGGAGGCTGAATTGAACAGGGAAGCAATTAGCAGATGTTCCAGTTGCAATTGCCTAGGCTTGGTTGCAGGCCATCAGGTACAAGGACCAGAACAACTAGACTTCACAGAATACATGGGTTTCGAATGAAGAGAGACAGAAAAATACACAGCATGTGGCCAGAACATGTGGCAACAATTAATATACATTAACAGAGGTTTTGCGTATTATGTTTCTGCTCAAGAAAATGTTACATCATTGTACTTTTTCTGTAAATTTCTTCCTTCTGCACTGTTTCATTTCCATGGTATGTAAAAAAGGTAAAGGTAAAGGTACCCCTGCCTGTACGGGCCAGTCGTGTCCGACTCTAGGGTTGCGCGCCCATCTCACTTAAGAGGCCGGGGGCCAGCGCTGTCCGGAGACCCTTCCGGGTCACGTGGCCAGCGTGACGAAGCTGCTCTGGCGAGCCAGCACCAGCGCAGCACACAGAAACGCCGTTTACCTTCCCGCTATAAAGTGGTACCTATTTATCTACTTGCACTTAAGAGTGCTTTTGAACTGCTAGGTGGGCAGGAGCTGGGACCGAAGGACGGGAGCTCACCCCGCCTCGGGGATTCGAACCGCCGACCATGCGATCGGCAAGCCCTAGGCACTGAGGTTTTACCCACAGCGCAAGGATTTTAAAAAGCACTAAACCACTATTTATGAAATATGCTAAGGTGGCTTTGTTGAGGTTGAATGATAAAACCACAGTAAAAGTTTTCTCATGCTTCAGTGTTTTTATTTTTATTTTTAAAAAAGATGGATAGAAAGATGGATTGAAAATCAGTGTGGCATAATGGTTAAAGTGTTGGGCTAGGACCTGGGAGGCCAGGTTTCAAAATCCCACTTGGCCATGAAGCTCACTGACTGGCCTTGGACTAGTTTCTGCCTCCCAGCCTAACCTACTTCTCAAGGTTGTTATAGGTATTAAATGAGGAGGATGGGAACCATGTATGCCACCTTGAACTCCTTGGAGAATCATAGAATTGTAGAGCTGGAAGGGAACTCAAGGGTCATCTAGTCCAATACCTTGAAATGCAGGAATCTACGGCCCCCATCTAATTTGAAACCATACTGGACCCTGCTTTGTAAATGTACTAGCAGTTTTATTGCTGCACCACTGGGAGAAAAAGGTGGGTTATAAATATAGTCAAACAAACAAACAAATCATAGCAATGAAATTGTTGGATGTTCTTGTAAATATTTTGGTTACGTAACCATTTTCTCATGCAAGTGCAATCGGAATTCATTCTTGATTAACAGCCATTTAACCAAATAAAGGTTCAAGGGTTAAGACCATATGGCCAATGTTGCTGCTTTTTTTACACAGTACAATTGAACTTGTTTTACACAAAGGAGTAGGATGTGGCTATACTGATTTGATGAAACCACCTCCATTAGCAAGGTCAGAAAGACTAGAAGCACTGAGCATTCCAATTATCTCTGGACAAATCAACAAAATTAGATGCTACTAATGAATTCATTACTTCAACCTAAGCACATTTTAATGTATTGGATGGTCAGTGATGTCTTTTCTTTGTTGAATAGGTCCATTAACTAAGAAGCTATTGCGTGAAATGTTTTGCCTTTGCTGATCCTTAATGTGTTTTTCTATTAACAGATACAGAAGTGGTGTATAAAAGCAGACATGGGCATGTTGTTAAACTGAATGTAGAAACAAATACAAGTACGTTATTGCTGGAAAATGCAACTTTTGTAAGTATTAACTCTTTTTATGATTACTATGGCAACAACAAGTTCTATTATACAGTCACAGACCTAGTAAAATTACTATACTATGTTTGGCAAAGAACCACATATCTTAAATGCATACCAATACAGCTTCTTTTTTTCTCCCCCTCTCCGCCTTCATTTCAAACTCCTGAAGCTTAATTGTACAGATGGTTAGCAATGTGACATGGCGGAACTGCTCACCATACTTGTGGAACATCTTCACCTTCTTTCCAGGCAATTCTAGATATGTAGAGCAGAGCAGATTATGGACATGTAGACACTGGTTTTCCATGATTATAGCATTAATTGATTATTTCTGTCCTTTCTCTGAATAAAACTGCTAGGTTTTCTGCTTATACTCCACTTGAAGATAGTGATGTGATTTTTATAAGCTTTGGCTGCTTTATAAGCTATGCTGTTCTGAGGGTGGTGGGGGAGATGGAATGGCCTAGCCACTATCAAACATGACCTGATAACTGGTTATATTATTGCAGTCTGCTTAATGTGGGTCTTCCTTACTTGGATCTGTCTTCCATTTGTCTGTAAACAAGATGTGAAAAATGTTATTACCAAGGATGCTAGCTCTTCTTTTAGTGTGGAACACATGCCACCTGTAGAGAACTATGCTGACTACCAGTTAGTTTCCTCAGATAATTCAAAGTGCTGGATTTGGGTTGTGGCTACCTAAAGGACCACCTGCTCCCACAGAAGCCTGGCCTTTGGTAGTCCTAAGCAGAAGTCATCACTCTGTAGGTAGGTTGGTGATGATACAACACAGGGCCTTCTAGTTCTTGTTGCTTCTGAAACTCTCTCCATTGACCGTGTCATTCAGGCTTTGATGAATTTTAGAAGACAACTGAAAATGATTATCTTTCTCTTAACTTTTAATGAATTTGATTGGTGCTGCTGATAAAATGAATGTGCTGGTTGTGTTATCTGTTCAGTTTTGTTATAGATTTTTATTCCTAATTTTTAAAACAACGTTTAGGATATTAAAACATATATTTATAATGTCTAAAGAATCCTTGTGATTAAGTGGTGCAATACAAATATTTTAAATAAATAATTTTGTTTTCAAGTAGGTTATTAGTGGATACAACAAAGTCTTAGCATCATAGAATTGTGGAGTTGGAAGGCACCACAAGGATCATTTAGTCCAACCCTTTGCATTGTCATATAAAACATATTTACAGTAGTTCAGGACATGCACCCAACTGGGGTGGGTGGAATCTGTCACTTTGGGCTTCTCTCTTCTTCTAATTTTTCCTGTCTTAAGTACAGGTCTCCACATTGCCACATCAGTTTGTGATTATTATTTTTAGTTCTCAAGAAAATTCACCAGCTCTTAGTGTGAATTTATCCTAATATACCTATGTTTATATGCAGCTTTCCTTAATGCACACATGTGCATTTTTATGTCCCAGGTAAATCTCCTTCCACTATTTGGATGGTGATGACAAGCCATTCGAAAACCCCAGAAAACCATTTCCAGTTGTGCCCTATAAATACTAAAGAAAAAAGACATCACAACAGATTTCCCACAATATAAAAACAACAGTGTCCCATTTCCCAGTTTGTGTTCCTATTTGTTCTCCTCATTTGACAAGATTTCCATTTTCTGAAGGAAGCCTTCTTGCCTGTAATAGCTTCCTTGATTATGATTATTAACTATACAGACACTCTCATTGATGTATTTCCTGATTTGCATTATACATTCTAGCTGAGCCGGTGTTAATGTGCTTTTGAATAATGCCAAATATTCCGGAGATATTTGACTTTCCTCATTTTGACTTTCATCTTCCTTTTTACCAGTCCCCTCATTTTTGGGGACATTTAAAGTAAAATGTAATGGTTGGACTTCCTTACGTGTAAGTTGAATTTGATAGCACTGTGGTCACTTTTCCTAGTCAGTTCAACAACACTTGTATCTCACACCAGGTTCTGGGTACCACATAAGATTAAGTTCAGTGTCTCCTCCCTTTGTCAGTTCCATAGCCAGCCAGTAAGAAATCTTACTTTTTTATCATAACTAGAAATTTTACTTCTTTATCTAGAAATCTTACTTCTTTATCATATCATAATTTTATCATAACTTTATCATTTTCCCTGTTTAAAAGATCAAGAGGCTGTTTAGACAGCAGAAATATTACTAAGTTCAGGAAGATGCCTCCCCCCCCCCACTATAAATTTAGTTTTCTTCATCATTGTAACAAATTCCTTCTCCTAGATGTATAGCCCTGAGCAAAGATGTAGAGGCTGGCTGCTAGGACTAAAATGAATATAGTATGAGGAGCAAAAGTGAAATTTCTGTAATATCCATGACAATAATCCAGTGTTGTAGATTGAGATTAAAGGTAGGTCTTGGTTGAAGGCTACTACACAAATGAATGTATTTTAGAAGTGAGCCTTTGTTTCTTAAACAGTGGATGTGGTGCAGTTTCTCCCCCCCCCCCATTTCTTATGTTCAGTTGAAAGGGGGGGGGACACTAACCGTACTTTAAAAGCAATTAAAATTGATGCAGTAGTAGTGCATAGCAAATGAGACTGTTGAGCAAAGATTAAAGGACCAGCCACACAACAACAGCAACACAGGGTATGTATTTAGTCAGGAAGCACAATTACCGGTAAACAAGAAAGGCTAAGTTGTTCTTGCAGGCTGATTTGAAAACTAATTCAGTATCTCAGATATTGTAGAAATTTACCACTTAACTTGTGGGGAAATTAAAACAATGTGTCCTTAATTATACTGTTTTTTTGGTACATGAGTGTGTGCTTTATTTGCTTGGAAAAGAACGGATACTTTTGGCAAACACAAATGTCAAGAGACATGTTAAAGTTGTTTACTTAAGCGGGGCATGGAAGTTACATTCTTTCTGTTCCCCTCATTTCATTGCATGGTTCTCTAGTCTCAGGGCCGCAGTGGACTGATAGATCGTTTCAGAGTACAGAACTACTTTTACTTTCAGCAAAAACTAATGTTTGTATTCCTAGAATACGTGAAACAATAAAGGTTGAGAATGGAGGGGGTGGGAGTCCTTCTTTGTAGTGTTTTATCTTTCTGTCTCCATTTGACTATCACCCCTGTCATCTGTGGTACTGGCAATACTTGTGGTCACGGTTGTCAAGTGCATTCTTGGGCGCAGAGAAGAGGCTTGGGCTGCTTGTCCAAGGAGCATCGCACCCTCATGTATCACTGTCAAGTAGAGAATTAAAACTCAGGTCACGAAAGGTACTTTTTCGGGAAAAGGCAAGAAATTCAATCTGCAACTCGTTTTACACAGTTTTGCCCAATCCTGCTGTCAGTAGAATGAGAATCTTCTTATCTGAAAAGAACAAACTTTTACTTTTTTAAATGACAACTAATTAAATCTATGATTCCCTTTTAATATTTTTAATGTAAATAAAATTTTGGGGATACTTCAGATAAGTTGGGAAAGAGTTGTGTTAACAAAACAACAGAATATATACATTAGTTAAGGGGGTAATCACATGTTGTTGTCTTTACGTGTTGTTGCCAACAACTCTCTGTTTGATAATCTCCAAAATAATCCCAGATATACGTGATGGAATTACGTAACTTTAAAGTCGGTTGATGCAGACAATCATGCACCACAGAAAGCAAAATCAGACGTAATAGATGATTTCCTTTGTTTTTATTTGACCTGCTAGCATATATTTTTTTTTTGGGGGGGGGGTGTTAGATATATTTTTTAGATAGAAAGACCTGTGTTTGTATTGTAAGAAATGAAGCATTTTGTTGTTGTTTTTATTTGTTTTGTTATTTAAACTGCTCTATGGTTAATATCCTTAAAACTACTTCTGGACCTTGTTCTTGAATTTGCTTCCATTCCACTATATGTTTCAGTTGCCAAATTATTTAATCAGGGATTTGAAAGAGAGCCTAAAACTGAATTAGGCATGGAGAGCTCCCTTCAGGGTTCTATAAATTGTTCACCTTGTGAATTTTGAAAATATTCCAAATATTTATTTGCTGAGATGACTTTGGGCAAATATTTTTATATGTGGGGTGGCATTATCTATTTACTATATATTATATAACAGTAAAATGTACTGTTATATCAGGAAAATCCAGCTGCTTGACACTTGAACTATAAATATATGCACAAAATGATGCAAAAACTAGAAAAGTGCTTACTTTCAAGTGACCATGTGGTCCAGGCTTAGTATGAAAAGCTGGTAGATCTCATGAGGCTCCTAGGGCCTCCTGCCCCAGACCTCTCTCCAATATGCGCTCTGACGAACATTAAATGCTTTTAATCCATGAAGGAGTTCTATCAAATCATATAAATCCCAGAACTGCTCTTTGCTTCTGTTTTCTTTGAGATTGCCTCCAGCCTGAATTTAAGTATTTGGGAGATCTTTGGTTTAAGCTGGTGTTGATACAGCATTCAATTTGAATACTTGTCTTTTCCAAGTCTCAGAAATGAGCTGTGGGTAGTCCCACAGAGCAGTAGAGTAGTAACTTCACTAAGGTGTGCATGGGGGATCCATATGTAAAGTTTTCATTAGGGACGGTTCTCCTGCTCCAAGTGATGCCCAGGTAGAGCAGCTATGAGTCAGAGATCACAGTTTTACAGCAGTCTAAAGTCCAAACAGAGCAAAAAAAACCCCCAAGAAGCCAGGCCAAAAAGCAGTCCAAAGTCTAAAACAGTGGCAACACAGGACGAAAGATCTAGAACCTGTCTTAGGGTAGCAGTTTTTCCCCTTGTGCAGCAAGCAGCTAGGTGGCAGGCAAAGACAACTGAGGGAGCTAGTTCAAGGATGTTGTACTAGTCCTCTGTGCTTGGAAAAGGAGACTTTTAAACCTGAGTTTTCAGAGCCCCACTCAGAACACAGCTGCACATTGCTTACAGATTTGCTTTGCTCACGAGGAGTAGCTTACTCACAAGTATTCTTTTATTTCCTTATATGTCAAGTCCAGCATCTTGAACTAGCTCTGGAAACAGCTACACTAGAAACACAATGGTACTCAAGATGTTGACAGAATTTATTTAGGGGGCGGGGATGTAATATGAGAATGCCAACTCCAGGACAACAGCCAGGTTGCAACGTTCTGCCCAAGCTGAAGTTTCTTGACAATTAATAGACTATCTAGAAGTCACTCAAGTATGAATGACTTTGTCTAGAACTTAGTCTTCCATTCCTATGATTTTATTAACTTTGTTTTATTTGAATTCATTGTCTTAATTTGTGATTTTTTTTGTCAAATATGCTAATGTATTTTAATGTTATCTTGAGGCTTCTTTGGAACTAACAAATCTATGGAACAGTTTTCAGGGCAGGAACAATCATTTGTAAGAATTAGTAATGGTTTGCTTTTTTTGTTAGGAACAACATATATTTGCTTAAATAGACTTGAAAGAGAAGTTGCTGAATTACAATTTATTACTAAACTGAAAACTATGGAGAGACCTGGTCTGAATAGAGATATTGGATTCTTGTCTCATTACATATGCTAAAGCTATTTTTGGTCTTCTGCATACTATCCCTTGCTTTTTCCTGTAGGACTAATTGCAGTTGTTAACAGTCGTCAACAGGTTTACCATACCCATTGAGTCAATCACTCATCTCCTACTTCCCTTCTGAGAAAAAACCCACCCCAACCTCCTACTATATATATGAGGGTCTGGTGACTTCTGTTTCAGTGTATCTGAAGAAGTGTGCATGCACACAGAAGCTTATACCCAGAACAAACTTAGTTGATCTCTAAGGTGCTACTGGACAATTCTTTAATTTTTTTTTTATTTCAACTGTGTCAGACCAACACGGCTCCCTACCTGAATATATTTGCTTGTTTAACTTAGCATTATGATTTTTGACAGTTTACTTGCAGCAGTTCACAAAATGTTGTTTAAATACATTAGTAATTCATTGGTAATGCCAACAAATGCTCTATTTTGTGCTAATTAACTCACTGCTGTGTATTCCAAATTGCCCATTCCTATGGGACAAAGTTCCTGTCAACCTAGCAGTTCGAAAGCACGTCAAAGTGCAAGTAGATAAATAGGTACCACTCCGGTGGGAAGGTAAACGGCTTTTCCGTGCGCTGCTCTGGTTTGCCAGAAGGGGCTTAGTCATGCTGGCCACATGACCCGGAAGCTGTACGCCGGCTCCCTCGGCCAATAAAGCAAGATGAGTGCCGCAACCCCAGAGTTGTCCATGACTGGAATTAACGGTCAGGGGTCCCTTTACCTTTACCTATGAGACAAAGAGGGGCATAAGCTCATGTGCAAGACATTTCCCCACTATACTTTCCATTTTAGTTGTAATATATAATTCAGCTACAGATAAATACTCTTTCCATCTTCCCTGCACTATTGATGTGCCTTGTGCTTGACCTCTTTGTTCTTCAGATGGGAAGTATCTTCATATCCACGTAAAAAGAAATCCCTTCAATGGTTCCACTGCTTCAAGTATTTTCTGGTCCTTCCTCTACATCAGCTCCATTAAATTCTTTCTGACACCACCATTACCTCTTGATTAAATTATAGCCTTGAATTCAATTGGGTGTCATGTATTCTTATCTAGACATAAAGTGTTATTAGTTTGATAATGTTCCCTTCTCCTTTTCCATTTTTGCCACACCACTGAGGATTTTAAATCTTCTGTAAAGCATTTTCTTAAATAAAAAGTAGGTGTTGTGTAAAATGTTTGGACCAGGGGAAAAAAAAATCTCACTGCATGATATATGTATCTGCATTTTTATCAAGAAATCATGCTGCCTTGTTGCTTCTTGCATCAATTGCTTTTAAACTCTCTTGGTGTTTTTAATACTGTACTTTAATGTACTTTAATACTTGTTTTTTTAATACTTGTTTTATTTTAAGAACATCCCTTTCTCTGGGGTCTTTTAAAATGTAATATATATACACAATGTAATTGAAATGTCTAAGACAAAGTGTTCTTCATGTAACAAACTTACCAACACTGTGTTCTTTTCTTAGGTAACTTTCAAAGCATCAAGATATTCAGTCTCCCCAGATTTAAAATATGTTCTCCTTGCATATGACATCAAACAGGTAAGCTAGCAGTTGGCCAAAAATAAAATTAGAATACATGCTGGTTAGAAGTCTGAGCATAGTAATATGCAGAAAATTATACTTAAAACATCCTCATTTATGAAACAATATATATTTAACTCTTTTAATACTGATGACATCCTGTGTTAATAGGATGGATTCAAAGTGTTGGTTCCATTTCCTTTTTGGATTAAGCTTGTTTTGGTTAGAATTTCTTACTACTGACATTTCTGTAAGGTTGTCTTGATGGATTGACAAGTCTTTATTACATTTGGATAACTTTTTTTTTTTTTACAGTAGTGTAATTCTGTGGGTTAAACCATATGCCATTCCAAAGATCCATAATCAAGATCTATTGCTTTTTAAAAATTAAGGGCATTGGGGGCAATGTCTGGGATGGGGGGAATTGGATCAGGATGAAAACTCTAGGGAGGGCAAGAATGTGTGCATATGCAAGATTGACTTTTCCAAGGGATCTAAACAACTTGGCACCAAATCGCTTATAGACATGGTCAGGTTTTTAAGATCAACAGAGGGGGCCCTCTCCACAGAGGTACATCTGGCACCTTCATTATCCAGGTGCCCTTTGACAACTGAGTTATATATTTTTAGGATTCATCCTACTGAAAATTGTTGGAAATTGGTTTTAATATTGTGTTTTTAAATTGATGTGCCCCCCACCCTTGTGGCCTTATGGTTATGGGAGGATAATAAATCAAATAAATAAATAAATATCACCATCGTTAGCTACGTAAAATAATTAATATGAACCTTGAAAAATGCATAGAAACATTAGGAAATGGCATGGTAGAACTGTGCTGCTTACCTGACATCTCTCTGGTCTTAGGCTGAGGCTGAAGTGACAAAGAAAGAAAAGAATTAAAACATGAAAATTATGAGTATGCTAAGGTGGAATTAAAGTGTCATTAAGTTACAGGTCTGTGAGCTGAGCTTTTATTCTTATACATGCAATATAGGTAGCAGACCCTTGGATAATGGCCACTCTATTGAAGATATTTCAACTTGCTTAGACTAATTGCAATTCTTTTGGCCACTTCGGAATGCTACAAGAGATTGCATGTTTGAATACGCTGTCATGTTTAAAAAAACAAAACCAAAAACCAAAAACAACTTGCTACCAAATTCTTTGTCAGGTTTTAGCATGTATATGTGTGTTCTTTGAAAAATAGGATGGAACTTAGAACATATACAGCATAATAATAAATTTATTATTTATACCCCGTCCATTTGGCTGGGCCTCCCCAGCCACTCTGGGCGGCTTCCAAGTGTATATAGCTCATATTGGCCAAACAAATTTCCTAGAGTGACATGAATGAAATGGTTGTTGCCATTTCATTCCCAGTTTTGCTTATTTATCCATTTACATGGTTACAGTGGATTGCATGTTAACAAATTGTGTCAGCAGCATCAGCATTGCTGCAAGCAGGTCAAATTTCCCTTATCATGTTCTGTTGTATCAGAGTGAGTTATAAATCACAGAGTTAGTTTCCTGTCCATAATTGTCATTAAGTTAGGTAATTGTCTTCAAAGTCACACTAGTCTTCAAAGGGCAAGAGATGTCATTTGAATATGAAGAATCTTTAGAAAAGGTGGACTTGTTAGAAAATAATATTCCACCTTCCCTTCTTATTTCCTCCTAGTGACAGTTTAGAAATAGAGATTTCTAAATAAAATCTTATAGTTCCTTGGGTAATACACATTACATAAAAGAGTGGACAATTTTTACATCAAAACTATTGCATAAAGACGACTGAAAAGTTTAAACAAATTGAATAAAGAAATGAGGACACACGTTCCACCCAACATTTGCCCTGAAATTGTAATTAGAGCCATAGCTATTTTGATGTTTGGATTAAAAATAAATGCAGAGTTAAATTAAATAGTTGGATATTTATTTTTATGTTGTCAGCATTTTCTTTAATCTATTTTCTGCTTGGAAAGTCAAACTTTAATTAAATTTGAAGTTGTTTCAGCACAATTAAGAATATCCTTTATTCATAACGGGATGTAAATTTGCATGAAAATAAGCTTTCTTTGAATACAAAAGTAATAATTGAATGAATCATTTAAATCATGCTGTATACGATAGAATAAGGAAAGTTGTTAGATGCATGCTTTTGCAGTTGTTGTGATGTTGCTCTATAAACTTGGGCTATTAAAATAAGTGTATGTTAATTCTTAGTGGGAAAAGTTCACTTCAGCTTTTGTATTCAGAACTGAAGTCATTCCCCCGCCCCCCAATACAGATGTTTAGCTACATTTTGCATTTTTAGGAGCATTATGTGACCCAGAAAAGCAGCAGATAAGCGAACAGGACACTAGGTGTTGCTATGAAAAAACTGACCAAATCTTGTATTGACTGGAGCAGGCAGGGTAAGGACTAGCATGGCAGTAGGGTCAGGATCAGTTCTTCATTCCATCCACCCAATGCTTATGGCATAGAATCAGCTGGGATTGAACCATACTAGACTTGTTCCTTGGGAGTTGGCCAGTGTTGAACCTTGTTATGGTGCAAGTCAAGCTGGCAAGGTCTCGCTGGGTGACCAGGGTGAGCATTCCGGTCAGGCAGAGACCTCACCCTGAGCTTGGGTGTACTATGGCCACCCTCCCTCCTTTATTATGTTGATCCTGCCCAATGCCATTTTCACGCATGTACAAAACAGTGTTCTTCCTTCTAAGAAAAGAAAGCCATAATGGCAGATCCAATCACAGTGACACAACTCCTGCTGCCCCCAGGGAACAAAGACCTAGTCTAAGATGGATATAAAAAACTGCACAGGACAATGTTCTGGGATTTTAAAATTGGCTGCAACTTTATTTATTCTAGATGTAGGTAGGCTTTGGCTCAGACATCAGGTGTATATCTGTTCTCAGCCTGCTGTTGCCGGGGGTCTGACACTTGAGCAGAGTCAAACTTGGAATGGAAGGACCATCTCAAGGCAAGGGTTTACCTAGGTAGCCCTCTGAGGCTGCTGCTGGAAGCTCTAAGGCCCTGAACAAGCCTAATAAAGCCTAAATGTAGACACAGTCACCCTAATTGGTATTATAAGTAAGATCGGCAGTGAAAAGGTGAGATAAAGGATTCAGATTACTGGAGCCCAGTTTATGGATTCTTTAAAAATCATCCCTCATATGTGTTTATGACATTATGCTTTACTAGTCATGGAAGACTTTGATTCTGGTTATAAAAGTTTTCACACATGAGCTACTGATGAATTAAACTGTTCAAGTGACTTTGAGCACGACAGACATCATCCCACAGTGCTTTCCTTTTCAAGGATTTGATATGAAATATTCAGGTATCTAGGAAATATCTCCAGTTAGGTAGGGCAGATATATTATTGTGTTTCCATTCTTCAGATTAAGTGTGATAAGATTTCAGGAGTTTTTATCATGTGGTCTGTACACGGATTGGCAAATGAGGCCTCTGAAGCAAGTTGGAAATGGTAGATCTTTGGTTATTAATCCTTTGTTCACTTTCTCTCTTCCCACTGTCAAACCATGAAATAATTTTTTTAGTGACTCATTTCACACATAAAGCTAAGCCAAACTTTGGCTTACAGTTAGCAAGCTAGCATGCTGGTGCACGTTTAGAACAGACTTTGGTTAATGTTCATGGTCTCTTCCACAACTGCAGAATGAAAATAAAATGATGATAAAATACCAGCTGATACTTCACTACAATTTTCAATGTCTGCCAACTTGGGAGTTGTGGCATGATACTTTTGTGGTTGTTCATGGATTAAAGAAGGAATAGGCAGGAGAAGTGGAGTTCAATAGCGAGGAAGCTACCTCCTCAGGAGATGTTCTGTACAGTTTTCTACTTTAATATGGCTGCTAGCCTTCCTTTCATACACACCTCAGTAATTTCTGTTTTAATTGCTCAGGTTCTTATAATTACAATTTGAGAAAACAGTTTTCAGGCTGTAACTTGGTTTTAGCTTCTTTTCCCAAACACCCCCCCCCCCGATAGCTACTCGTCATTTGTCAAAGATAATTTTTTTACAAAATACATCTATTCACAGTACAAGCATTTGCTTTCAATCATATTGACAGGCTTACTAAACTGCAGAATGCTCTCTGAAGAATCTTTGAGAAAAATACCAAAACCCAGTAATAAATTTCCAATTACGTTGCTCAAGTTCAACCATTTTGGTTGAACTTACTTAAATAGTAGAATAATTTGTTTATAGAAACTATGTATAGCATGCTGATTTTTCCATCCACATAATTCTGTACTGTAGTAGGCTCATCAGTTTTGGCAGGTGGTGATGGCGGTGATGATCGGAAGGCCAGGTGAGCATCACGAGACCATTAGAAGACTTCTGAGTCTTTTTATTCCTTCCACTTCACCTCACCCACTATAGTTGGTATGTGAGCAAGTGGCAATGCTAGACCTAAGGCCTCACTTTGCTTCAATATTGGTAACACTGTGGTTTCAGTGGAGGACTGTCAGACTTTGAGTAGCTAGCCTGAAATCCAAATTAGTCCAAGTCCTGTGCAGACAAGATAGATAGATAGTGCAGACACTATGAAGTATGGCACTTGCTTAGTCTTCACTAAAAAAGAAAAGAAAGTTTCTTGGAGGGCCAGGGATACATACTAAGGCTTTGCAGAGACAGATGAACACTTATTTATGGGAGGCATCCAAGTGCAATGGATAGCAAGCCAGCAGCTCTCTCTTCAGATAAGCTGCTATGCTGGTATAAAATGTAAGGTGCTTAGGTACACGGTGGCCAATCTACAGTTCAAAATATCTAACAATTTTCAGACTTTACAGTGGGAGTGGGGAAGGAATGGGAGAGTATTTTCTTACCCTATTCTAGCAGAACTGGATTCTATTGTGTAGTTGAGGGGGTAGGGCTGGGCCTATCCTCTGCAGACATTCCAGCAGCAAAACATTTATCAAGAAATGTTTTGCACAGCAACAGTGTGACTAAAGCCAGCAGCAATATTGCAAATGCCCAGGTAAATTAGTTAGACTGGCCTTGTTTGTGAAGGGAAATTTTCCTTCATTCTTGATAAACATCTACTGCTATCTCTAAGAAGTGGCCAGCTCCTTGCTGTTATTAACTGACCATAACAATGGCAAGCCAGGCAGAAATCTGAGTCACTCCTTTATCACAAAAGGCAAGTTTCAAAAAGCCACCCATACACTGTCTGTCTTAAGACTAGGTATGCCAGAAGAGGCCAACCTCAGAGCCCTAAAACTTGTATGGTATTAAGATTCTCAACTGAGATCCTTCTGTATTTTCCTACACCAGAGGTTGACAGAAGGTAGATCAGCATCTAATGGCAGATCTGCTGGCTATTGACAATAGTTCAGCAAGGGTTTCTGAATCCCAATTTTTTAACAGCAAGAAAAAATGAACAAAATAAGAGAAGAAGGGAGACGTTCATATTGAGTTCTGGCACCTCTTTTTCTAGAAAAAGAGGCATTGCCTATAAGTATTCTTGCTAAGACTCTGAAACAATTGCCGAAGATAAGTACACTATTTGCACATCACGGTAAATGGCCTAGGCTAAGATCAGTTAACTGGGGAGATGAGATTGCCTTATTTGCTATGGTACCATGACATTTTGTAAACTGCTTGGGGAGGCTGTATACCAGAAAGTGATTTATAAATACTTAGAACCAACCAACCAACCAACCAACCAACTAACTGGGTCGGCCATTAGAGGGACAATTGTTTCCTGTTCCTTTGCCATATTCAACATGTGGCCTAGTTGTTACTATTTAGTCAAACTATCCATATTAGCATAAGTGAGCTATTTCTTGCTTGACTTTCCAATGAAGGAGAAGTGGAGACTGGTGTAATATTTTTTGAAGTACCAATTAGTTATATAGTGGCCATACTTACCAAGAAACAGAAATGTGAAGTACGCAATTACAATGGCTGACTTCCTAAAACTACTAATTGATTCATGGTTTCTCCAGTGTTGTTTTCCTCTTGGTTCTGTAAGCTAAAGCACAAATGCTTACAGATCCTGTATGTCTCTCCCCTGGGGAAACAATAAGTTGAACAATGATTTTGATATTGGACATTCCATCTCCATGGATAGCACAGAGATTATCTGAAGCTCTGTCCTTGTTTTGAAACCCATGTCCATTGACATGACCTGTTTCTTTCAGTTGTGCAGACAGTTTTGACAATATCAGGTTTCCGGGATGACAGAATAATTCAGGGAAGAATGACATTATTAGTGTAATCAGTACTGTAAATCAATTAAATAATAATTTATCAGCCACTAGCCAGTTCAATAAATATGTATACTACCAAAACTTTATGATAAGTGCCTTTTTTGAAACGCTGATGGAATGCCATCCTATAAATGTCTACAAGAATTAAGTCCCATTAGGTTCAGTGACATTTACTTCCGGGTAAGTGGCTGTAAGATGCAGAGTAAAGCTGCAAGTTATTGCTAGAACTAAGTCCATCTTGAATGTTTCAAATTTGCTATTATATTAGCACAAGAGAATAGTAACACTTGAGAATCAAAATTCGAACCCCTGCTATAGTGCATATAGAATGCAGTAGAACCTCTTGCTAACTAAGCAAAAAAATAACAAAACGGTGTATGTTAGGCCTGATATTCAAATAACACATTCAGTGTCAAAATTGTACTAATAATTCTACTGGATAAACACTTTTGTTGTGTTTCATAGGTGGGTAGTACTGAAAATTTGGGTATTGAAATGTGTTTCAAATACTGTACAAACTAAATGGTATTTCTTAACACTCAGAAAATATATTGGTATTTTCTGTGGGAATTACCTTTTAGCCCTGCTGTGTTTTGCATTTGTATACTTTCTCGATGTTTTAGATACAGTGGAGTTGGCTTCTATAGCTGTTCTATAGGGTT
The DNA here is from genome assembly GCF_964270895.1 of Podarcis filfolensis. Lineage (NCBI taxonomy): Eukaryota > Metazoa > Chordata > Lepidosauria > Squamata > Lacertidae > Podarcis > Podarcis filfolensis. The sequence continues at coordinate 42,388,755 of NC_139604.1, forward strand.
TTAGTAGTCTTTTACTGATGGATCATACTGAGTTAAGTTTGGTGAGCTTGGCTCATGCATACATACCACACTCCGGGAGGTCAGATGAGCAAAGTCTGCTGATGAATAAATCAATAATTTACACAAGATATCTACATTGTCATATGGGACTCTGAAAAATGATTTTACATAGTGTGTTTGAAAGCCATTACATGATATAATTAGAACTGTACATCCATTGGGAATCTGAAGTCACTCCTTAATCCTCTTGATTTTCAAGAGCACCATGTTGAGAGTCAGGGGAGCTGCTTTTGGTAGGACTCAGTGACACCACTGTGCGTGCTAAAGTGTTCTACAAAATCCTTTTCATCAGAGCTCATTTTAACGACCCCCACAAACTCTTTCCCTTTATCTACAGGCACAAAGCCAGGCAATCCTGGAAAATTGCCCTCACAAACAACAGCATACCTTTCCATTTTAATGTACGAAACATTTTTAGCAAATCCAATTTTTTTAGAAAATGCATTTTTAAATTAAATATGTCAATAAATACTGTGTTGTGGTTGAAAATCTGCAGTAGCTTGCTGCAGAGAATGTGGTGTGTACTAAGTCTCGTGCATTAAATATTTAAACAATATGCCATTAGTAATGATGAATTTAGCTGCAAGTGAACACTTAATCTTAAAAAAATATTGAATCACAGTATTCTGAATTTTAATCTTACTGACAGCCTATACAGAAGCACCATGGGGTACTAAATAGCAGAGGTGTACCTAGAGGCCCTGGCACCCCCAGCAAAGAGCCCCTCCTCCACAAAAAATCACAATTTCACAATAGCCACCTTAGCAATTACTCCGTTTTATGTGACCCAAGTAATCAAAGCATCTGGAGTGAGGACAAGGCAAGGATGAGCGAGGATGAGGCTAGGAGGGCAACCACCACCACCACCACAGTGCAAGAAGGACAGAAAGCTTCTCTCCCATGTTTGATCTCACGGCAATAGCAGTGGTGCGTCGGCACTCACATATATGTCATATATTCAGTAGTCTATAGTCTGATAGGTGAATTTTGCACACACCCACACCCTGGGCGTGCACAGGTTTCACTGACCCATACGTACACCTCTGCTAAACAAACTTGATAATTTTTGCATTTAAAGAAGAAAAACAACTGTATAGCTTTGCTAACATTCCTTTTTATGCATACTTTGGTTAGTAGCATTCTTTAATTTGATACAACAGTCTAAAATAACTTTTGTATTTATTTAATGTTCTTATTGCATTAAGAGATAATAGTAATATATATCATTTTGTAAATTATCCATACTCTAGTGGTCTCCAGATTAGACAACCATGGGATGTGTGAAACTACATTTGAAGACTGTTAAGAAACAGCAGTTAGTGCCTATACTATGCTAGCTGCACTTTACCAGTCTGTTCTGGACTATTAAGTGAATGACCAGAGTACTTGAAGTACCACCTGCCTACATCTTTACCTAGCCATACCACTTCACTGGAGGGCTTTCTAATGACACCACTGTCATCCATGGTGAGCTGAATGACTGCCAAATAAAAGGTTTTTATGTGCGTGATGGCACCCCAGTCATGTAACACTCTAACCATAGGGGTTATTTTGCTTCAAGTACAAATATGGTTGAGCAGCGATGGTATAGGTTGGCAGCATGTATCAACATCTAGATTCTAAAACATTAGTTCCTCAAGCCTGCTGCAAAATTTTGTACACACCCTTCTTTTCCTGTTGGAATTCCCACAGCTAAACTGTTTGTGACATAAGTTCCACTGGCTTCGTGTAACAACCCCACTCATTACTTAGAAAGGACCATGTTTACAACAGGATTTGGGGGTATAATAACCTACTTAGAGATTTTTGAAATATTAAGTGGCATATAAATGCTTTTAAATAAAGCAATAAAATAAGTGATAAAAGAATTAAAATTAACAGGGCTTGTATAAGTGGAGATTTTATATCTTGCATCAAACATAATAAGCACTCATACAAGGATGGAAAATAGTGTTATTTGCTCATTATAATTTAGTCATAGTAAATCCCCCTGACCATCAAAGGTGAACACAATCAAACAAACTGTTGGCAATATTCTTCCTTAATGAGTAAACTCAGCAGGAGCAGCAACAGCATCAACAGTTGTTAGTAGACTGAAATTATAAGTCTCAAAAAAGGTCAGAAATAAAGTTCGCAGGCAAGATAGACTGGGTACCAGCTACATTAATTATTGTAAGTGTCTAACTGAAGTATAATAACACGTTTTGAGGGTTTAAAGTAGATATTTCATCTCTGAAGAACAAGCATTTTACCTTAACTATGACTGCACTTTTCAGTCATATCTGAGCTCTTGTAACAGACACACTGTTCTTTTCGACTTCTGGCACACTGTCATCAATATGACATGGATTAATTTGTAAGTGTATAATTTGATATACACTTTAACCTAAGCTGATAGAAGGAAGGATATTGTCTAATGATTTTCAAGCAAAGGTACATTGGCTCCCTTCAAGCCCAAATTGGAAATCTATGGAAGAGTGCATATCCTGGCTAAAATTCAAGTCAGAGAAGTAAATTTTATGGATAATAGTTACTTTATTTGTTCAAGTTACGTAAGAGATGCTACTCATTGTATTGTAACATGATTGTTTCCCAAGGCTGTGCCTGCCCTTTCCTTTCTATCTCTGATACACTACACTGAGGGATGATAGATTATAAGGAAGTAGGTGCCCTTTTAAAGCAGTAATGATGATATAATGGATTACACAGGGCAGAGCGTAGCAGAGAAACCACAGTAGATCTTTATTGGATTGATCAGTCATTTCAAGTGTCGTTTATATTTCAAGTGTCACTTATATGCTTTCAATACACATCCACAACATCTCATGGACAGGTGCAGATCACATTGTTTATGAAATGAACCTCTGGCCTGCAAACACCTATTCTGGATGGGAGATTTCAATGCCAGAGTTAGGGACAATCATCACACATGGGACAACTGCACAGGGCACTTTGGTATTTGCAGCACGAACGAGAATGGACAAAGTCTGCTTGAGTTGTGCTCGTTTCACAGCCTTTGCATCACAAACACATTCTTCTCTGCCAAGGCAAAATGGCAAGTGTCGTGGAGATATCCAAGGTTAGGCCACTGGCACCAGCTGGACTTGATTGTTACGAGGCAATTGGCATTGAACTGTGTTCATGTCACATAGGCTATCACAGTGCTGATTGTGACATGGATCACATGGTGGTGAGCAAGATCCTTCTCCAGCCAAAGAAGGGCCATAACAAAGCAGAAAGTGTTGCCTCAAATCAACACTTCCAGAGCAGTTATACCTGAACTTTGTGAATGCTCCTCTGATTCCATCAAAACAGCACTAATGAAGTGCCCTAGAGACAGTGTCAAAATCAGCTGAAAGCACATCAAAAAGGCAACCTATAATACAGCTATGCCCTTTTTCAGCAAAAGAGAGCAGCAGATCCCTGACTGGCATTAAAGACATTGAACCTGTTGTCACTGCATAGTGCTAGGCTCCTGCGAACTACAAATGTGTGTCCTGTGAGAAGACACTTGCTGCACTGAGAAAGGCAATGAGCAATGCTCAGCAGATTGCCAGACAATGTGCCAGCGACTACTGGCTTAAGCTATGTCAGAGTATTCAACTTACTGCTGACTGCAGGGTAGAATTCAACATTGTGGTATTACAACAATTTCATCTGCACAAGCGTATTACCTTCCTAGTTGAAGCCATCTCCCTGACACCCCCCGAGCCAATTTTGGAAGGCGGGGAAGAAAGATTGGAAAGGCCCAAGGGCAAGGGCTTCTACTGCTGTGGTTCATTAGGTGAATCTCACTCATAGGATCTGGACAACAGACCTATAGATACAAAAATGCTTGGAAAATTAGGTGGTTTTTTTAAATAGGAATTCATTAAACATTCATTTTCCCAAAGGAACTAGTTGCAGTTCTAGTTTCCCTAAAAGAAACTAGCTCAGTACATGTTCATCCAGATGAACATTTTAGTTCACAAAAAAGATCATCCATAGCGAAAAGGGGAAAAAAAACACACCAAAATTAAATATAGCATTGACAATGTTATAAGCTGCTGTGCTGAAGTGTAGGGGCAAAAGTAAATTAGGGGCCACACACAAGTAATAAAATTTCTGACAGAAAGAATGCCAAGAGAACTGGAAAAGAACTTACCCAATTTAATATGTGCCAGCCACACAGCTGTTAGACACAGGGCATAATTCATTTTGTTCCTTTATCTGTACTTCTTACTGCAATCTGCTCCTGTTGGAAGAGTGCAAATATCTTCAGCAGGAAAGATACACGGAATGCTTCAGATTTCTTCCCTTAAATTGCTTAGCAACAGTGATTAAGGGACTAATCAGTCTTACTAACAGCAGTACCTATATATCTGCCTCATTATGTTGTTTGTCTGGCACCTAAATATATGTAATGAAGGCACCAGGCAAGCCTCTCTAGGGAAAGCATCCCACGAACAGAAATGACTTCTTAAGGAGTGGTCTTACCACTGCCTCCTTCAGGCAGCGACCACCCTATCTTGCAGGGAGCCATCAATCACCTCCCTGACCCAAACACATCCAGTACACCAGCACTAGACAGTGGTCTGGACACCCTTGAGATCATCTGCTGTAACAGTGGAGTCAATCTTCCAGTGAATGCAAGCAATTTTACCTTCAAAGTGCTTTGCAAACGAGCAATAGCGAGCTACCATCACTTCTGCAACTTCCTTCAGGCCAGATGTGAAAATAAACTTGAAATTCTTTGAAGCTCTACCCCAAAATGAACCTAATTCATCTTTAGTTGGTCAGGGTGTAGTTCAGATATTGTTGTTTATGTTTAACTGAACTAGTTCATTCTAAGAATTGAGACTCAGGGAAATAATCTTCATTAAATATCCTACACCCACCCCACCCACCTCCTTTAGTAGTTGGGTTGTAGCCTGGACTAGGCCCTATTTGATTGCTGGCTCCTAAAGTGCACCTCCCCCATGCTGTGTCTGATGTACACACCAAGTTTTAGGGAGGCAGTTTCAGTATTGCATTCCATTGAATGTGTATAGTTGTCTCATCTGTAGTTGGCTGTGGAATCCCATATGGGTGGCCAAATCATGGGTTGTCTGTTATTTTCCCCGACATTTTCACAAATCAAGATTCATTGTGGCTTTCACAATGATACCCTCAGCCTCAAAGAAAAAGCTTGGAAGTATCTTAAGTACAGAGCTTTACTGTAGCATAAAATAGAAGAGTGATTAAATCCTGGCACTTTTTCCCTCTCCTGTTTTGCTTCACAGACAATAGTTTTACCATGTTTTGGGTCCTGTGAAAACCAGGGATTGTTCTGAAGTTTTTCAAACTCTGCCAAAACTATTTATTGAAAGAAGAAACATCCAAGAGCACTTCCACACTTATATTCATTGTTTATTTCAACCACACACTGCGTAACAGATCACTAGCATAACATGCTGAGATATCCCATGGAGAGGAGTTAATGGAGCTTGATGCAAACAACAATAAAGTTCAGATCTTAAGTGCTTCAACACCTTAAAATGTTCAGGCTATTAATATTTTCTAACATTAAGAGTTCTGTGTTGTAAAGCAAACACTGTGAAATTATTTTGGTACAGGAGGTTTCTCTTATCTTTATTATACAGTGGTACCTCGTGTTACAAACACCTCGGGTTATAAATACTTTGGGTTACAGACTCCACTAACACGGAAGTAGTACCTCGGGTTAAGAACTTTACCTCAGAATGATAACAGAAATTGTGTGGTGGTGATGCGGTGGCAGCAGGAGGCTGCCATTAGCTAAAGTGGTACCTTAGGTTAAGAACGGTTTCAGGTTAAGAACAGACCTCCGGAACGTATTAAGTTCATAACCAGAGGTACCATTGTGTGGACTGCTCAGGATTGCCTATTGAATTTGTTTCATGAAATGAAAATCTGATTTCTATTGTATTCTTCTCAAAGATAACTGACAGACCTGCGACATGCCTCAGATTGGCTTGGAACTAAACCTAGCCATTTCCTTGAGATTCTAGGACATTTGCAAGACAGTCTAAATTAGGAGACCGTCTCCATATATCAGTCACAGATTGTACAAATTTACAAGCCTTTCCAATTCTTGACTGCTAAATGTTAAGCAGGAGGAGACCTCATGTGAGCTCCGCTGGTCACATGAAGCTAACCTTCCATGAGTAAGTACTGTGTGTCTGTGGCCTCCATCCTTGACTGTCAAAGCCTAGACTAATGTGTTATCTACTGGCTGTGCAAGTTTGTTTAACAGATCTATGGCCACAGAAGGCATATGGTTCCCTGCAGTTTTGGAGTGCCCTTGTAAGGCAGGCAGTGCTGGTCCACCCATGAGGCGGTGTGAAGCACCTGACTCAGGCAGCAGAGGTACAAGAAGTGGCATCCACCTCACTGCTTTGTTCACCACAAGGGAGGCATTCTGGCATGTGACATTTCTTTGAGGAACACAATACTTTGAGGAATGCCCTGGCACCTGCTGAGTTCAGCGTAAGGAGGGTATGGTGGTGGTGGGTTTGGTGGTGGGATTTAGCACAGCAAGTGGGGCAGGAGATAGTAATTTCCATTTCTCTTTGGATGATGAAATTGGATGGGCTGCCCCTGAGGGCAGAGATGGAGAACCTCAGAACCAGGAGATGAAGACATCTTCCAGGTCTCTCCATCTGGCCTTTGGACCACACCCCTCAGCAGCCCTGCTTTACACCCTCCTTGGCTATCTATCTATCTATCTATCTATCTATCTATCTATCTATCATCTATCTATCTATCTATCTAGCTAGCTATTGTCTTGTGATTAGAATGTAAACTAATATATAAGGTAAGAATCACATCATTGCTTTATCCAATTTTATCTCTGGTCTTCCACAACTGGTATGTGGTCTAGGTAATTGCCCATGAATGAATAATACCCTCAGGCCAACAAAGGTCCTGAGGGCCTATTATATGGAGAGAATGGGTAAGAGGCCCTCAGCAGGATGGAGGTTGTTTTTGTTCTCCTACTCATTATTTATTCTTAGCATTTGTATGTCTAACACAATGTTCTCTGAGGAGCTAGGAGTTCACAAATGCCACTTTCTGTATCCTATATGAAGTCAAGTGGAACGATGAATAGGGAAAGGATACAAGATCCTTCCCTTCCTGCCAAAAAACCAACACTAGAGATTTTGTCCAATGTCCTGCGTGGCAGGAAGCTAGCCGTGTTTTCAGCCAGAGATCACGAGTGCTTGCAAGTTGATCTTGGATTACAAAGGAGTATACCAAGTTTGCAGCTAAGAATTAAAGTAAATTCCAGAATTAAAATACCTAGACTATTAGAACATAGAAACATATAAGGCTGCCTTGTACTGAATCTAGCCAATGGTCCATATAGCTGAATGTTGCCCACACTGAGTGGCAGTGGCTCTCTGGATTTTTAGATATCTGCTAGCATAGCCAAATGATTTGAGTACCATAGTAGGAAAATACCTTGGAAACTATTTCGTGTTACTGTGAAATAACTTGCGCTAGCACACATCTTGGGACTTTGTTCAAGAGACCCTGTAGAAAATATTGAGCAATGTTTTGCACAAATGTAAACACACCTCTAAATTTAATTCTGTGTTTTTAACACAAGGCTGTCAAAAATGCCTTTCTTCTCATGGAAAGGAATATATGGACACCACCTGACATAGATTTTTATTTTCTGAGTTGGATTTGAAGGTGAGCTGAAAAAGCTGCTTTCCCCCAGGAGTTAATGACGGGTTACCAAGATCCGTTCTCTTCTTATATTGTCCCTAGGGAACGCTTTGCACCTATAACAATTAGAGCGAAGTATTGTGAAATCGCTGAATTGTACAACTTTTCTCTGTGGTTTCTCTTAAGTTACAGGTGTGCTTTTCTTCACCTGAATGGTTGTTATGTGTATTAAGACTAGTTTTCCAATAAGTTGGATATGAAACGTCTCTTCCTTCACTTTCTCCTTCTCCTGTTTACACAGTAGAGAGCAATAATTGTTTTATTGTTTCACAAAGGAAAATATTTCTATATTGATTCATACCTGACCGATCGATAGAAAAATAAAAATAAAGTTTCCTTCTTCATACCGGGTGGTTTCAAAGGAAGTTATTGACAATATAATAACCATCTCAAAGAAAGCATTACATTGAAAATGTTCAGGTAGTCTTAAATGCTTTTGAATAACAAACAACAATAATCACATCCACACAAGTTTTTCTCCTGTTAGAGAGCATTAATTTTAACCTCAAGGTGCTGGGGACTGAACTTAGGAACTTCTGCATGCAAAGCAGAGCCATAACCCTTCAATTTGAGACAGTTGTTATTTCAGAGATGGATATAGGTGGGAAAATTGCCTTTTATGAAGTAAAAAAGGTGCTAGGTAATCAGGAAAAATTGAATGCCTAGATACAATAGGCAGAAGTTTAAATGCAAGTGACTTGAGGTTTGGACTACCACTGTAACAAGGAAATAATTACTAGATACAACCTGAGGGGGTTACTATTCCTGGGAGGTGCCAGGAAGTACCGGTAGTTAAGGGCAAGGTCTACTCTTTCTCATCCAAGGAGAAGGAGGCTGCAGCCAGCAACAGCTTTGTAAAACCTTTATTCAGAGCTTAGAATGTTCAGCCAAAAGGCCTAAATGCTGCCTGGAAGCCATCGCTGCAGAAAGGAGGAACATGGAACGAAGGGTTTGTGGGACCCTAAGTATGTATTAAAATGTTAAACTGAAGTAGCATTGTGTTCCCCTCCCCCTAATAAAATCAGGCCAGACCTACATATCACACATATCCAACAAACATGAGTTCCACAAGGACTGATGCTATCAGTACAAATGGATCCTTTCAGTACAAAAATAAATCTTCTTAACAATTCCTCAACAGTTGAATTATTATTTTAAAAAACAGGATTTTTTTATTTTAATATTTAATATTTAATATAATTATTATGAAAAATTAAGGAAAATTGGGCAAAGATAGGTACTGGAACAGCAGGATCATATAAGTGGTAATATTACGCTTTTCTTTCTGTTCTGTGTTCACAATAAAAAAAGTCTTTGTGATTGGGGAAAAGGAGCGTTCTTTAACAGGAAACTTATGTTGTTGGGATATGAGTACATAATGCAGATTCAGAAGGATTTAGCTACAAAGGGATATGTTGTCTTCACCTTTTAGTGGGATCAAAACCAGTTCTTGAGTGTGTCATATAAGATGGGGAAAATAATAAATGAAACTATCTGAATAAGTTATAAGAAGGGAGCAGAGAGAGCTGGATCATCATTATTAGCCTTGTCGAGTAGTATAATGGCCTATCGACTACCCACTGTTTATTTGCAGACTGAAAAGAACCCAAACTAAAAACAGGACTTGGAATGGAATATGAAACTATATTTCTAAAAGTATATAACAGCAGGATAAAAAGATAGGATGAGTGGTAGGTATTTTTATTGATTGGAATCCTGCTTTCCTATTGATATACCCTGGAAAACATATTAATAAAGGAAGAGTTTGATAGGGATGCTATTGCTACCATAAAAAATTACCTTGGGTTGTTTTGAAGAAGTACGTAGTAGAATCTAAGCAAGCTGCTGTGAATAAAAGTAACAGAGAATCCAGTGCATGGTTTCCTCTGTATATAAAGTGTGATTTTGTGCTTGCCTGGTGAAATAAGGATGAGAGGGTTTTGCTTCTAGCATGCTGTGAGAATTTCTATCCCAGAGAGAAATACAGGGAAACATATAATTTTATTTAAGGATTTCAAATGCCCACATTAGAGTGTCTTTTTGAGGTGATCTAAGTGAAATGGAAAAATTGCCTGAACTCCCCTTGTATCATGCAAAATCCAGGGAAGAGATATCTGAAAAGAGTAATGGATCACATGTTGTCTTGGACACTCGCTTGGAGGCATACTGTTTTATAGCTGTTTCTTTTCATAGCAATGATTATGGTATCTGACTTAAATAGGGCTTCTGCCGTTATATTTTTCTCCCATTATATGCCAGAATAGTTCCAATCAACACAAATAATGGCACTTCATTTTAATTCATAAAATAACGTGGCTAGAAAGTGGTGTTTGGTAAACATTGGAATACAAATGTGGTAAATTTGTATTTGTATTAAGTGCATTTTTTCCCTTTTATTGGGATTGTTTGTGCAAGCCTCCTTGATCTTGCTTGGGATTGAATTAATACATCCAGATCCATCCCCGACTCAGCACAAAAATTGTTCTGTCCTGCTCTACAAATCCAAATCTTTGGTATTCCTAATCACTTGCACTGGCCAATGCTGCCAATTCTCGTACTCCAATCCTGCCAATTCTCACGCTCCAGTATAGTAGCTCAACTTTCCTTGCCTTTTCAGCACTGCCGTATGGGGTCTGTGGATGCCAGCCTGGCAAGAGTATTTCTCCCTTGTCTGCCTGCCTCTCTATGCCAGTGCCTGCTTGCCTGCCTGCCTGCCTGCCTGGGACTGGTTTCTCTTGAAGTAGCAGGGCTGGGTGACAGGCCAGAGTTTTTTATATGCTACTTTTTCCCTACAAGGCCTACTGACACAAACAGAAGACAGACTACTAACACACAGAAAACATAGCACAGATTATATCCCTCCCACCTAAGTACAGTGATTGGAAAGTGTTGACTGAGCTTCTACCCCTGGATTGGAAGCTTTCAATGAGTGAAGTCCAGTTCCCCTACTACCTCTCTCCCCACCCTGACATTCCCCTTAAATGGTGTTGTGATTAACAATTGCAACACTTTGGAGACTGTGGGTGATATTCAACTAAGTTTTACTCTAGAACAGTTGAAATTATTGAAGTCAATCACATTCATTAATTTCAATGATTCCACTCTGAATTAAATTTAGCCACCCAGTTCAGGAGTCATTCAGATTGAATAACAAATATTAGGACTGTGCAACCAGAGTCAAATGATATGCAATGGTGGCTGTGGAAAAATATAAATGTTGTACACTTGTATTGCTACAGATATTGATGTCTTCTGAGGCAAAGGAGTAGGGTTGAATAGTTGGATCTTACCCATGATGGGTGCAAGTCTCTGTGGAAAAAATGGCATATACTCAATACATGTTTTGGAGTTTTATTATACATTAGCTTCAGATGCCATGCTTCATAATTTTCTAGCTGTGCATGTTATTTCTAATTTAAATCTAACGGCCTTAGTTGATGTTATCATCTTGAGCATAATGTCCGTTCGATGCAATGAAAAATGTAGTTCATCCAAGTTTAAATTATTTTGAGAGTCAGCTACACATAATGCACAGAGGCAGAATGCCTTATCTGAAAGGAACACTTACTTTGAAGTTGACATTTCTTTTATGTAGCAGTGATTGCAACTGTAGATATGGAGTAAATGGCATATTATGCAAAGTGAAAGTTTAATTAGAACGAGAAACTTCAATTGAATATTTCTGTTTGATTCATAATCTACCAGCAGATAAAATATCATTTACTCATTTGAAATTTGATGTAAGCAGTATGGCTGATACCAGGAGAAAAAAACTTTTGACCTCCCACCAATCTTTGACGTGTGTGCGTGTGATATTTGAAGTTTAATGTGTTTAGGAGAGGGATCAGCATTTGCTCTATGGAATCCATCATAAGCAGAGAAGAATTAAAATTTTTAAAGTTAACAATAACAAAGCGTTAAGATTACAAACCATGATGTCTTGGGCAGCCCTTAGTTTAGTAAAAGATTGTTAAATATGATGGTTTAATTGTTGAAATGGAAAATAGCTCTGCATGTGTATTGCTAAAAGGGTTTGGAAAATTCCATTGACCTAAACTAGGAGCTGTCTAAATGCCACCAGGTTGATAATTTACTTTTTAAGTATCTCTGCTGGCCCTCCGTGTGTCTAACTTAGATCACATGTCAGTCTGTTGCAAATCTCCATTTTCTGTGAGCCTTTTTCCCCCAAGCAAGTGAAGACAAAGGTGTGGAGAGAAAACAGCCTTCAGGATAATGGAGTCTCTGGGAGAGACAGAGCTGTATCAACTCAGATTATAAACAGTACTGTATTTCATATTTGTAAGAAGAAGAACCTGTACTTGGACAAGCACATGATCTTATGCAACTATCTGGATATAGCATAATTATTTTATGTTCTGTTTTGAAGAAAGTTCTGTTAGTAAAGTTTTGAAGCCCTATTTTGGGACTGGACAATTTTTATTCTAAGAGGAGTCAGTTTTTATTAATCCTGTTGCTTCAAGCTGAGTAATATTAATATCTGCAATAAAGATTGACATTGTTGTAAAGGCTGTTGTAAAGGTAAATTGTATCAATATGTACCTATACTTATGTACCTATACTTGTGCCAAGACAATCATTCCTTCAGGGTAAGCATTTTGGCTCCCAGAAAGAATGATTCCCTCTCTCCTCACCCCTCCATGTGCTATTCTGGAGACTCTCCCCCACAGAGCCAATTTTGGGGTGTGTGTCAGGAGGAGAGGAAGGTCAAATCCCATTGCACAAGTGAAAGTGCTTGTGTAGAGTTTCTGCTAATGTGACTCGTTAGTTAAATGCTGCCAATGTGTATCAGAACCTTAGAATATTTATATTTTTAAAAACATCATACCTATATTACATCAAATCTATGCTGTTCTTAATGGTAGTAAAAGTGAAAATCATTCTGCTACAAATCAAAGTATGTGACTGTATTTGTAGAGAATAGAATGCTTTGCATAAAAATTTTGCTGAATGTGCAGAAAAATGAGGTGTTTAACTCTTCAATAGAGAATTAGATGTACATTTTGGTAGATCATGGGAAATTAGCATTCCATATACTTAGTAAATGGTAGATTTTTACATCATGCTGAAATTGAATATGAACATATTCAGTATTCAGCTTTAATCTCAATAGTGAAGGTTTCTAGAAGTGAAGTACCAGTAAATGTTATCAAAGTGAAGAAGTGTACTAACTACAACACCACTGAGTATTTCTACTCAAATTATTATATCATGTCTTTTGTTGCTCTTGTGTGTGTGTGTGTTTAAGAAATGTCTTTTGCAACTAATGTTGCCTGAAACATGATGATGATTCAGCCTCAGCCTTTAATCAGTGTTGAAACATACACCCAACTTTTTAAGCTACAAAATTATCCAAATAGTGCTTTGATTTGCTTAATTTCCTTCTTTGGGCTTCAGAAAGCTGCTGCTGGCAGAACAGATTGTGGGCACTGTAGAGGTGTGAAAATATCTTGTCTCAGCATCTCTGCATCTGTGAAGATTTGATTTACCTCTTAAGTGCTTATCTTTTGGTTCTGCTACTAATTCCCAAGCGTTTCCCCAAAAATGACACTGCAGCAAACTTTTCGAATTGCTTCCTTCCTTCCCTGAGTTTCATACAAAGGCTGTGAGTCCCAGCCTCCAAGCTGCATCTGTGGACCCAGACACCACACCAACAGACTGTCTGGGGAGCCCTGGAGCACAAGTTATTGATATTGTTCTTTCTGGATGATTATTATTTGTTTTCAGTCTGTACATTTATTTGTTGATTAATGGTGGAGTTGATTTAGCTTGTTGATTGATTGATTGATTGATTGATGAGTGTCATAGGCTTCATCTGGTGACTTCCACCAGTTAAAACACCTCAGGATCCTTACTTTTAAAATTGATCAAAATGCAGAATAGAAACATCTGAAACAAAATTATTTTTCAATTTTATTAATGTAATTGAGCTTTCTTTACCTTTGATATAATCATACTTTTTTAGCTTAATCATATCCAGAGATCTACAAATAATTGCTGAGTTTGGCAGCCAGACAAAAAATTGTGATCTCCAGGACTAGAAATCTTTCCCAGTGGGAAGGTCTTGTTCCTGATGTCATACAATGCAAGGACAAGTACTGCTCCCAGCAGTTTCAAGTTTGGAGTGTGTGTGTGTTTGTGTGTTCAAGTGTGAGAGGGGACCTAGTGCAATTGTAAAGCCAGACAATATGTTAGTAGAAGTTAGCAAAGCCAAGGTAACAGGCCTACACTGGTCCAGAACTGGTCAGCTAGAGGCTTGCTGTGTCTGTGTAGGTTGGTTGTTCTGTGAAGCTATTACAGAGCCAAGGCAACAAACATCTGCTTCCAGACTCACCATTGCCGTTTCAAATGGTTGTCAGATCTTTTCAATTACTTTGTCTTGCTTCTTAATACACTATAGGATCCCCAAATTTGGGGGGGGGGGCAGTATGTGGCAGGTGTAAGTATAGGTTAGTAGTTGTTATTTTTTTAATTTCTTAAAGTCTTTGACCCTGCTGGCTGCATATTGGCTCTGGAAAGAAAGATAGCAGTGACTAGTGCTGCCATACCTCTGGCAGAGCCAGTGCCTTTAACAAGTAAATAAAAGGAGGAGGTGAGAAAAGAAATTCCCCATCACCATTTGATTCCTTTCTTTTCAGTCGAAGTGACAAGGATTCAGCTCAGAGACAAATTGGAATCCAGTGCTTTAAGACATCTTAGACAAACCAAGTGAAGGGATATATTTCGTAAGCCCAGCTGCAGACTCCTGAAAATTTTAAAAATCAAATTGCACATATATTTGGAATGTTGTTTTGTTTTGTTTTTATGACAGTCTAATTGACTTGGGTCCTGAGAACAATGAGCAGATGGAAGATACTGGAAGATGGCTTTTTTTGTCCACAGTTCCTTCTGCAATGTTGTTTATGAAATTCCCACCTCCTCATCAGTTTCCAGATCACATATACCCCATCCTATGATGTTCAGGTCTTCCAAATCATCTAGGGTAGCAATAGCCAGTGTGGTGCCTTCCAGATATTGTTGGAATACAGCTCCCATCAGCCACAGTCAACCTGGTCAGTGTTCAGGGATAGTGGGAGTTGTTGTCCAACGTTGGGCACCACATAGGGCACCTCTTCTCTGAATAGACTTTTCCATTTGCTGGGGGAAAGGCAAAGTCTGCTCAGAGCTGCCTTCTGCTTTTATAGCATTTAGATTCCAAGGCAAAAATTCCTTCACAGTGTTATAATTTATTTTAGGATGAAATTATGTCTTTGCCTTGTCCTCCAGAAATAAAACTAGAGAAAATCAAATTCGTAGAAAAAGGACATGAAACTACAATTAACAGATGAAGCCAAATACTCAGCCACAGAGAAGAGACAAAATGGAAGGAAAGAAACAAAGTGGATATAAATATCAGAAAAGCAAGAAAACAAAGGGAGTCACTCAGACAATACCGACAGATTCTGAAAATTACAAATCACCTACTTTAACCTCGCCATGGGATTTTTCACTGAAGCTGATAATAAAGCAATCAGTCTGCAGGCACCTTGAGGATAACAATATAATAACATGCCCTTATGAGATGTGTGTTAGAAGAAGCTGCCTTTTTTGCTACGTGTTTTTGGCTGACAAGTGAAAACTAAGGGACATTTAGATTTCAATGAGAGATTTTGCATCATTCCAAGTAAGAATCTCTTTGAAAACTTGTGTGTGCCCATAACCTTATACAGAAATACAAGCAGAATAATTATTAGTTATCTACCATCAGTTTTTATCAAACATTATATCATGGTTTTCAGCTCATTTATTATCTTCAAATATCAAATGTGTTCTCTAATCATTTGTTAAACATATTTGCATGTTGCTTCTTTAGCAACACTCTCATTTTTTTTTAATTACAAAAGAAGCAATAACAAAGCATATGTGAAATTAAGGCAAGAAGTTAAAACACCAGTTGTCCAGTTAAAAACATGGGTGCATAATACAGCTTAAATTCTAAAGAAGGTGATATCTGTTCACTGGAAGATGTGTAAATGGATGTGGTCGATGTTCTTACACGGCCTAATAGAATCCGGAGGTCCTGAGTTGGCTTCTGAGTTGGTTATAGGGCCTAGTTCCTTAGGTTTAGGAAACTGTCTAATCATTCAATACTCTCTTATGATTATTGTTAACATGCATATTATCAATTTACATTTTGGGTGGTTTTTTATGAAGTATCAACAAGCTTGGTTCTAAATCAGTCATTCTATTTATCTTCCATAGTTATAAAGATGCAATGTTATCTGGCATTTTGAAAACAATAAAAGGCAACTAAATGCCTAGTTGACAGGTGTAATAACCAAAATAACTTATTCTTTAACAGCCATGTATTTACTGCCTATGCAAAGTAATGATTTTAAATTGTTGAGGAGATCATAATTTCAGTCATTTTTCTAACTGAGGTGGAAAGATATTGAGCAGCCTTCTGGATAGTATATGGAAATAAATGCACTGATCCATTTGTATTGTGATTTTCACAATAAGTAGCACATAAAGAGAATGGTACCTCATAGAAGTGCATTTTTGTGTACATAGAATATTAAAACTACAGTAATATTAATATGTAATCACCTTAAATTTACAGAATGTAGAAAGACATCTGAGTAACAAACTATATATTTTTAAAGCAATTGTCACAATTTTAATCCATGACAAAGCCAACCTAAAATAATGAAAGTCTTCAGAGATTTTGGTACAGTAGTATATGCTGCCTATTAGAAATATTTAACTGAGCAGTTTGAAACATGGCATAATATAGGATTCCATGGCAAGATCGCCTTTTCCAAGCACAAACTGCTTCCTAGAGTGGCTGAGATTGATGGAGGAAGGAAATGATTTACTAGTATCTAGGTTTCCTGCTGATCTTGTCATTTCACCTGCTTGCAGTAATATATTTTTCATATTATTTTAGAGAAATATCAGTGGAAACATAAGGGCAGTTCCAGGCAACTTAGAAATACAGAATTCCCCTCTCCCTTAACCCTGTTCCTATGCTAACCCAATCACAGTGATGTCTCCTCTTTATCGTATCCCTGTGTAATGAAAGGGGGCAGAGAGATAGTATTATTCTGATAACATTTTTTGAAGGGAAATGTGTGCCGGAAACTATTTCTTTATTGTAATTTAAAAGTTTTATTGTGTACTTTATGAATAGATAAGGGAATAATCTAGCAAAAGTCACCTGAAACTAAGTTCCATTGAAATCAACACAGTCACAAATAAAGCTGCAATCCCACATTCACTAACTTGCGAGATGTTTCCTTTGTTGATACCATTTGATCACAGTAATCTTATGGAGTGGCTGAGGGATATGGGGGTTGGGGTCACTTGACCTTAGTGCTTCTGCTCCTACCTCCAGGGCAATTTCCAGAAAGTAGTTCTGAGGTGGGAGAACTGTTTGCCATGTGAGCTTTCCTGTGACACCCTGCAAGGTTCCATTTTGTCTCCCACGTTATTTAACGCCTTCATGAAGCCACTGGGAGTAGGCAACTGGAAATTTGGAGCATCACCAATATGTGGGTGACACCCAGCTTTATCTCTCCATTCCATCTGAATCAGGAGAGGCAGCTGAGGTACTAGATGGAGGTAGTGATAGGCTGGATATGAGCCAAAAAACTGAAGCTCAGTCCCAAAAAGACAGTGGTGTTATATGTTCCAAGTCCTTGAGTCCTGGAGGTGAGAAGATAGTTACAGGTGAGGTTCTACTTGTTTGTAGCTTGTTTCTTGAGGCTCAGGTGGTCTCAGGGCTAGGAGTGCCTATTTCTGACTCCAGTTGTTCCACCAACTTTTTGGACAGATGACTTGGCCATGATAATTCACATTCTGGTAACTTCCAATTTGGATTATTGCAATGCGCTTGATTGTGGGGTTGCTCGCAAAGACGACTTGGAAGCTTCAGCTGGTTCAAAATGCATCAGCCAAATGACTGGATGGGGTTTCCTTTAGAACTCATATGATACTTGTTTTAAAACAGCTGCATTGGTTGCCAGGTCTTTTCCAGGCCCAATTAAAGATGGTCATGTTAGTGTTGAAAGTCCTAAATGATTTAGCCCCAAATATCTGCAAAATTGTCTCCTTCCATCTTGGGTGTTAAGATCAGCAAAGGGGGTGGGGCTTGGTAATTCCATGTCCCTCAAAAGTTTTTTTGGGAAGAGAGTTGCCTGAGAGAGAGCATTCTCTGTAGTAGTTCCTAGGAATTCCCTCACTACAGACATGCATCTGGCACCTTCGTTATATAGCTTTTGTTATATGCTGAATACATGCCTCTTTCCGCAAGCCTTAGACACCCTGAGGTATGTGTTTTTGTGGTCCACCTTATATTTGTGACTGTGATTTGTTTTAACTGCTTTTAATGCTGAATTATAGATAGTGGTTAACTGTCCTGGGATGTGCTGATGAAGGGCAGGAAATAATTTCAATCATCATCGTCATATTAATTCCATCATGTTGCTAATTCAACCCTAGAGTTGGATAATCTCTCATCTGTTTACATAATAGTATTGGTTATGATTCAGTTGAAGCAATTTCTGAAATACAGGTTCAAAGTATCTATTTTAAATAATGTATGTCCCCATTCTTACAGCAGCATATTTAAGAACAAATTGTGAAATTTAATTGCACGTGGTTCCACATGATACCATCAAATAGTGTTTTTAATAATGTATAATGAATTAGCCTGAACTTACTGAAAAGCATGAGAAGTTTCATTTGATTTGATGAGTAATTTATTTTTATTAAGACTAGGACAAGAAAACAACTGTGAATTAAAGTAATAGTACTTTACCAGTTTTACAACTCCCACCAATTAAATTGAATTTTGTAAGGGGCTGATAACATGCACCTCCTCATTACATATATAATTACTTTGGTTTAATCATTTAATTATTCATATTGAAATAATGGATGTGAATTGACTGTCAAATCAGTGCAACCTTCATGAATTTTTGTAATGTGTCCCAATCCCCCAAAGCACTGCATTTGCTCAGAGCTCTACATACCTTGTAACAGGAGCCTGTCTTTATTTATTTGGAGAGAGGGGTCATAAAAGGAATGGGGAAATCACATATTTCCAGTTCTTTCCTTATTGAGCTACTTAGGAATAGAGGGCTCAGATTTGATGTGGCTACCAACATTTTATACTATATAGCAGGATGGAAAAGGAAATACTCAGGAGAGTTGCAAAGGGAAAGGGGTGCTTTCTTTGTCTTAAAATATCCCTGTATAATGCAAACACACACCTCAATCCTAATACTTTCAGTTTTTTACAATATGTAAAATAAGGTATAAGATCTCTCTGCCCTGGCCCCCAAGGTTGAGCTATAAGGAGTTGTCAGATGTAAGTCAGTACTCCCTCCATAGATTGCAGATTCTTTAAGCAGAGGCTGGATGGCCATCTGTCATGGATGCTTTAGCTGAGATTCCTGCATTGCAGAGGGTTGGACAAGATGACCCTTGAGGTCCCTTCCAACTCCCATGACTCTGCAATTCTATGATTCTATGAGGTCCAAATCAATTGAAGCACATCAAAGCTAGGAAGATCTTGTTTCTCAAACAAAATCCCTACCAGGAAACCTTTTATAGCCCCCCTTCTCCTTAGCCTAGGTGGGTCAGGCTAGCCTAGAGTCAGAGAATACTTCACTGCCATGAAGTTACTCCAAAGTGTAGTTCTTATATGGCAGTGCACGGGGCAACTGCATACAGAATTGAAGATGTTCAGTTCTAGCCTGGCCCTCCTGGCATTCTCACACGAGTTGTACAGTTCAGTCCTTTAGGTTCATTTTCTAGGGTCCATCTGTCATGTCATTGCACAAATGAACAGATCCACTCCTTGCTTGATCATGGTATTGATCATGCAAAAATACATGAGATGAAAAGGGTTCAGACTATTTCCTATGAGATACTCACTTCACAAGAAAGTCTTTTTTTCTGTGCTGGATAAGGGCCAACAAACTCAAACTCACTTCACCATACAGACCCTTTGTCATGTTTAAATTGAGTTTGAGTTTATTATTATAAGACTTTTTCAACATGGAGGAAAACATGCTACGGGAAGTCTACCTATTTAGCTAATTTGACCTAGTTCTCAATGTAAACTGCCCACTGATCTCCTAGATGAGATTGTTTATATTCTCCTAGTTCTTGCTCTGTAGGTCCTTCATCTAGTGTTTTTGTTAGACTTGAGATTTAGGTTGAACTCACTATTTGCTCCTAAAATCTAAATCTGTCAGCAACATTACATTGTTTTACAGTCCTCCTTGCTAAACCTGTTTGCACAGAATGAGGCTGACAGAGCCAGAATGTTTCATTCCCACATTTTGACAGATGAAATAAATATTGCAAATATCAATAAAATCATCCTGATGTTCTTTCTGGTTCTGATTCTATTGGCAACATTGCAGAATCCAAGGATCAAATGGATTATATATTATTAATTGTGTTGAAAGTACTTATAGACAGAAATATTGAATGAAAAGTGCACCGAATGACCATGTTTGTTGAAAGTCTGCTACCATGTTGGCATAGGAAGTACTAAAGAAGTTAGTATAATTCAGTTAATACAGTATAGTTTATGATAATTCTAACAAGAACGATGATGGGATCTGGTGAGTTCAGAGCTTGTGCAATATTGGCTATAGAACGTTAATGACAGCTCTCCTACACATTTGATTATTTAAGTGGTTGAATAAAATGTGGCACACACACAAAGCTTCATTGGTTATCTCACTTTTGTTTGCCATTGTACTGAACTATTACTAGGAAGGCTGAAACTGCTAATAGCAAATTCAATAAATGTGTCTCATACTATTTCATCAAAGCAAATGAGAAACAATATTATTAAATTATTTCTATTAACCAGGCCCTACTACCTGAACTTCATATAAATGAAACTCACTGTCTCACCCCGCAAAGGATTGTGGGTCAATCAACAAAAAATAAATGCAAAGCAATGTCTATTTAAGTTATATTCTGCATCCAGCAGAATAACTTCATTATGTAGCTATAAGCAATGAGTTTATTCAGCCCATCCATTAAAAACTTGCAGTTAATATTACTAAGGATTTTCCATACAAATTTAGTGAACTACTTATAATGTTGAAACTGGTTTTTACACACACTGATTTTTTCCCCAGATAGATGATTGCAAATTATTTTTCAAGGGTAATCAACGAAATAGATTTGCTTTATCCTTGAGTGCTTATCAACTCAGTTGGCAGAGTAACCTTGGAATTCCTCTTGGCATTAAACATTATGAAATTGTTATTGGTTATTTAATAAATATAGGTAGTTTAAAACATTCCTGGATACTGCATTGCAAAGTGATAAGTGAAGTGGCCACCAGTGGATTTTGTATGTATTGATAAACATCCTGTGACAATGGAACGTGGCGTCATAAAATAGCACAATAATGTGCTTGGAACCAATCTCACTTGATGGAAACAAGAAACCAGCCTGTTGACAGATGGGAAATTCAGATTCTATAAATACATCAACAAAATTATCAAATGTTGAAAGACAAAGGAACATGAGCAAAATAAAGTTAATTCCCTTGAGCCCCGTATTAATATAGGCTGCACCATCTGCACTATCAATTTGTGCTGAAATACCTATGACCTACACATTTGATATAATGTATTCAGGACCAGCTAACATGAAGGCACAACAAAACATAGACAGTTGTTCTATTCTCTAGAAACTCATGCTCTGAGAGTTTAAATCACCTTTGTCTCTGGCTTGACAAGGCAATAAATAAAGGAAATGAAAAGAGTTGGTGCCTTCACAGATGTTTCAAAAAATATAAGAGGTTCACAGTCTCTAAACATCTTGCATCATACAAACTGTATAAGGTGTAGGTCAGCGATGGCCAACTGGTGTCCATGGACCAGATGCAACTCCAAAGAAATTATTCTGGATGCTGATAGCCATACCAGAATTGTAAAGAGTTACATTCAAAAGTAACAGTTACTTTCTTGGATTTTGTATGTAATATGCAAACATACATATTGATATCTAATTCTATGACTGAGTGTATATGCTCCATAAATATGAAGACCATGCTGTGAGATGGTGCCATTTTCATTATGGAGTTAGATGCTCTTGGTCCCTAGACAAATGACTGGAGTAGCCTCTGAGATACAGTAGTTTTGACATTTTGAGTGCATACTATGCAGAATTAGTGCACTAGAGCGGAACTGAGCTAAATCAAGTGTATTCATTCCACCAGAGTTTTCATAGAGAGTCTTTGAGCCAGATATGGAAAAACTGCCCCACCTCCATATTGTTGGATTAAATGTGTGTTTATCCTTGAACATTGGCTAGCAACATCTGGAGGGCCACATACACTAGTATAAATATTTATGCCTCTGGTATAAATTATTCATTCTAGCACACGAAAACTCCGGAATAACACACAGAATCTGAAATACCTTATGTTGCTCACTTTGGGCATATGTTGTTGTTGTTGTTGTTTAGTCGTTTAGTCGTGTCTGACTCTTCGTGACCCCATGGACCAGAGCACGCCAGGCACTCCTGTCTTCCACTGTCTCCCACAGTTTGGTCAAACTCATGCTGGTAGCTTCGAGAACACTATCCAACCATCTCGTCCTCTGTTGTCCCCTTCTCCTTGTTCCCTCCATCTTTCCCAACATCAGGGTCTTTTCCATGAGGTGGCCAAAGTATTGGAGTCTCAGCTTCATGATCTGTCCTTCCAGTGAGCACTCAGGGCTGATTTCCTTAAGAATGGATAGGTTTGATCTTCTTGCAGTCCATGGGACTCCTCCAGCACCATAATTCAAAAGCATCAATTCTTCGGCGATCAGCCTTCTTTATGGTCCAGCTCTCACTTCCATACATCACTACTGGGAAAACCATAGCTTTTACTATACAGACCTTTGTTGGCAAGGTGATGTCTCTACTTTTTAAGATGCTTTTTTGGGGGCATATACAAAATAGCATAACTGGCCTCTTTGTGCATGTTCCTGTTTGGAAGTGGTGCTACTCTGTGAGGCCACCTTGCAAGTTCTAAGTCTCCACAAAGCTTACACAGAGCTGACCTTTTCAACTACTGTTACCCATCTTATTTCATTACAGTGGTACCTCAGGTTACATACGCGTCAGGTTACAGACTCCGCTAACCCAGAAATAGTGCTTCAGGTTAAGAACTTTGCTTCAGGATGAGAACAGTAATCGTGCTCCGGTGGCGCGGCGGCAGCAGGAGCCCCATTAGCTAAAGTTGTGCTTCAGGTTAAGAACAGTTTCAGGTTAAGAGCGGACCTCCAGAACGAATTAAGTACTTAACCCGAGGTACCACTGTATTGCTACTTTGGGATTCTTTAAGCTTGGCAGGGCTGGTTCAACACACCTGATTCCAGCAGGAGTAGCCACTGGGGGAGGTGCAACACCATGGACAAAGCCTCCTGGCAGTGGAGTCAGTGCCGAGTACTGGGATGTTAATGAGGAGGAGCAGGCAGGCACACCAGCAGGATACATTCAGCCTTCAGAATGTTATGTGCTCAGTGTTATGAACCAAGAAGGGTAAGGGTCAAGCTCACAAGTGGCAGGCTGCATCTCTCCCAGAACCTTGTCCACATCCTCAGATTGGGTAACTGAAATCTATACAGTTAATTCTTTATTTAACAGGAACTATGGCAGCTTCCTGATGTACTAATTTCTTCTTGGGTGGGTGGGAAAGAATCAAATTATCACGAACCCTTTTGTGGGATGTCCTGCACAACGAAAAAGAGGAAGCAAAATTAAAGACTTCAACAGAGGTTACACTGCTGAACAAAGTTGCTGCAGGCATGGCATTTGAATGTGATTCAGTGGCTCCCTTCCTCCCAATTTCTTTGTAAAAAAATAAGTAATCCTGTCCTGGTGAGCTAGCCCCTTTCTTTCATATATAGGAAGGCCATGATTGCCTCTTAATGATGGCTGGTTTTATTCTGTTTGCTAGTATAAAAGACTATTCCCAAAACCTGGGGTGGAGGGGGAGCTGCTATACACTTTTATTTCTGCATTTCTAAACACTGCATACCTGAATGTACAAAAGAGACCTGTTGAAAAAGGAACTGTTGAATAGGGGAATCCCAAGAGAATAACAGTTAGCTCCATTTCTGTGCTGTAGATAAACCGAAAATGTTTTTGAAGATTTTCGAAAAAGGACTGAATACTTTGAAATGCAATGCAGAGCCAAGTCCTTTTAAATCAGATCTGCCAGTATAAGAAATGTTTTAAACTATATGCACCAAAGGTAGAGAAAATATGCTATATTAGACAAAGGAGGATGTTTGATTTGTTGGCTATAAGTTGTACTATCTCTAAAATGTCTAAAATGTCTATTGATTTTCTTTAAAAAATATGCTTTCAGTTAAAAGGGGTTATAAATCTGCCAAGCCCGATACCTTCCTTTAAACATGTTTATTTTGTGTAGGACACACCCCCATTGTGTGTCATTCACTGGATATAGCTTCACATAGACATTAACTATAATACACATTTCCTTATTTCAAATTGACTCATACCGAGAAACTTCCCATCAGCTGCAAAGTTCTTTGTTCATTCTGAAATGAATATGAAATACTTTTTGACTGCCCTTAGACACCATTCTAGCTTATATTCCAGTAAGTCCTTTTTCATTAAATGGGTCCCTACACTCCAGCATGCTTATTGGGAGATTTGGCATGGCTATGTGGTCATGCAGAGTTCTTAGTTCTTTTGGCTCAGATAACAATTAAGGCTGCCTAAAATAACATCTTTGGATTATGGTAAGCTCTGATTCAAAAATATCAGAAATGGCTGCTGAGCACCAGCCCTCTGCCACTTGGCAAACTCTCTCTGGGATGGGGCTTCAGTCTTCTTCGCTCAGTGACCAGCTTACTCCCAGGCAGCAAGATCTGTCATAGCTTAGCACTGACTTCTTTTTCAATATCCTTTCTCCAAGTTGGATATTTCAGATAACTTCTTTCTACAGTGCCTTTGTGACTAATGTTGACACACAAAACAATAAGAGCAATAAAATGACCCAAGGGTCAATAATCATGTCTTAAATTGAAATGACTCAGGCTTGAAACATGGGTGTACCAAAATACACACGTCTTATAGACCATCCTAGCATCTTCTTCTACATATTTCTTCTCCTGTTTTACTAATGAAATGCAGAATACAACAAGTAAGCCATTCTTGACTGTTGATATATTATTCAGCTACATTTATGTGGTCAATTGCTTTCAGGGCTAATAAGTAGAACACTGAACTTCAGTGCTTAGTTTCAGCAAGAACTGTTAACAGATGCATGTTAAGAACACCTAAGAATGTAAGAAGAGCTTGCTGGATTAGGCCAATGGCTCATCTAGTGCAGCATCATGTTCTTACAGTAGCCAACCAGAGGTTTGTGTGAAACATACAAGCAGGACCTGAGCACAAGAGCATCCTCCCCTCCTCCATTTACCAGCAACTGGTATTCAGAAGTATACTGCCTCCATCCAGGGAGAAAGAGTGTAGCCTTTGATAACTTCATCCTCTTTTAAAGCCATCCAAGGTGGTGACCACCACCGCCTCTTGTGGGAGCAAGTTCCATGCATAAGGAGGTTGTTGTGGTTGTTGTTTTTTGGTCAGTCCTGAATTTTCCAGCATTCAGCTTCATTGAATGTTAAAGGATTCTAGGGTTATGGAGACAGGTCAAAACTTTTCCCTATCCACTTTCTTCATACCATGTATAATTTTCTAAACTTCTATCATGTCACTTCTTACTCACCTTTTCTCTAAACTAAAAAGTCTCAAATGCTGGAACCTTTTATTGTAAGGGAGTTGCTCCATCCACTTCAGCAATTTGGTTGCCCTTTTCTGAACATTTTCTAACTCCACAAAATCCTTTTTTCAGGTAAGGTGACCAGAACTGTGCATGGTATCCCAGATATAGTTGCAGAAGGCATGTATTTTAACAACTAAAACAATCCATATCATTTTAATATTCTTATTTAATTTTAGTATAGAAACATTTAATTTAATCCATATTATTGGTTGTGAGACAAGAAGCTCTGGTCTGGAAGCTCCTTAGTATTTCCCAAGAAGCTTGAGTAATTATATTTAAATTAATCTGGAACCACAAAGAGAGTAAGATATTGGAAATTATCCCTGGTTCATCTCTAGAAGGGTCATTTTAGAGCTTATTACCAGGAATTAGTCAATAAATATGATCTTAATAATATTTTATAACTTATAATTTAATCTCTCCGCTATTATGTAAACTGTCATGAAAATAATCTTCATAATGGATAAACCAGAGTCCTGGTTAATGATACCAGCACTATTACAATTTATTCTAAATATATGAGCAATATGCCTGATGTTGATCCTTCTTTGAGCTGGCATGATGGTAATTAGCAAAATCATATTCCCACTTATTTCAGATTAACATAAATGATACATCCGTCTTCTGATTTTACAACTAACCATATGGTTTAATGCCAACGTTTTCATACTTGTCTTTATGCAATGCAGGTTAGGCAATCATTAAAACAGCTTTTCCTTACATTAGGCAATTGGGGTTGTTAAAGTATGGTAAAATAGTGTGGAGGAGTTCCTCTCAAAATACCATTGTTATTCAAACTCCTCTGTTAGTGAACAATCCAACCTTCCTCCTCATTAAACCAGGCTTGGGGTGGAGTGTCCTTCCGCCCAGTTCTGCTGCCTAAGCGGGCCCTCTGCAGGCTGCTGGTGCAACACTCCCCCTTCCAGCTGTCAAATGGATGGGTGGACAGGAGTGCTGTTGGCAGAATGCCCACCATTGATAGCAGATGGCCCTGAAGTGGGGCAATTAAAAGTCTGGTAGAGGAATGGGCAGAGCCAATTTGAAATCCATTAGCTCCTGAGCTGGTCACAGTGCTGTCATGTGACGGTATCAAGCCCAATGGTCCTGCTACCCCACTTTCTATGTGGTCCTGCTTCTCCACAGAGCACCGCTGTTGGGAATGGGAAATGATTGTGCTCATAATCTGTACTATGTTTCATTGCCAGGTGTAAGATATTTGACGACTGTCAATCAAAGGAAGAGGAATAGAGCAAGTTCTTTTCTGGTTCCACTTCATGCAGTGGTGGATGGCATAGTGGGTTCTGGGTGATTCTACCACTACAGCTTACTTGAAAGGGGAAGGGAGCCAATGGGGAGGTTGGTGGGTGCAAATGGACTGGCTGGCTGCTACTGGCTTTCTGACTTTATTCTCTATAGATACAGAATGATGCTCCATGTGCTGCAGGCAGCCTTCTTTCTTGGGATACTGCAGCTTTTTCCTGTGGTGTGTGTGCTTCGGTTATCACATCCACATAGCTCCTTCTGCTGCCTCCTACCCTGTAACTCATCCCCTTGAAGTTCTGCCCCTTCTCATGCATGTTGTCACTCGACTTTCCCCCTTCCCTACTATACTTTTCCCTTCCTAGCATATGTGACTCTGGCATCCTCATGCTTGCTCACTACTTGCACTTGTACAGTATCTTCATTTTCTTGCTGCAAACTCTTTTTCTTTATTGAATTTCTAAAGGGAATGCTTGTTGTTTTGCTGCTGCTTTTGTTCCTTATTTTCACTCTATGGGGATTTCTTCCTCTCCCTGCAATTTGTACTCCGTCACATTTTGTGGTAGGGAGGAAAGGGAAGTGATGGTCTAGAATTAGAACCTTTTCTCATTACAATCACTTTAATTAGTGCTACACTGATTAACAAAAGTTGAACTTCTTAAATATGGTCTCAATATTTATCATCATCATCATCAGGTTGTTTCACTGAAAAATGCAGACTGAACAAAATCTCCTCCATCTCTGCTAGAAAGTAATTTGTGAACAACACCTGTGAATGTTGTCATGGGCGGTGCTTCTTATATCACTTGACATTAAAATTATTTCCATATTTTATGGTTTGGTTTTATTTTTCTTGCAGAGACTCCAAAAGAGGCATTTTTTTACAAGATAATGTAGTAAAAGAATTTCCATTGACAGTGATATATGACGCTTTCAAATGTGGTAATGGGAAACATTTTTTGAGTAATTCACTCATCTCAAATGGTTAGGTATTAAAAGAGAAATGATTGAAATATGCATTCAAATACAGGACTAGGGATCTCAATGCTGGTAGAAATAGTAGCAAGCATAGTTGGGTTTCTCTAAAATAGTATTCATCTGCAGTGTGTATCACATTTGAACTTTTGGTTAGCTGCATTGAGTTTAATTGATTGTGAATTAATTAACACTCCAAAGAAGATGACTTTTTTCATGAGATAATTAATCTTAGTGAAAAATGATAAGTAGTGCAGCATAAGCCTAAGCAGATTTTCTAGATGTGCTTTTTTTGTTTAGTCTTGGTTGACAGCCTTTTTTCTTGTTAGATGAATTAGATGTCTAGAAATCTCCCTCTCTTATATTTATTTTGGCTTGGCAGCATATCGTTGTTATGGTAGCAATATTTCATAGCCAAAAGTGTTAATACTATCCATAAATTCCGTCCAATGATATGCAATAGTTGCCATCAATCATGACAAGTAATTGATGTTGATTGAATAAAATAAATGTGATGCTTTAGGAGGTTATGACCTTGTCATTTAACTTTATTGTATCTGTTTGGAATCACCTCTCTTATTTCTTTTCTTTTCTTTTCGAACTGGTGCTGTGCTTTAAGACACCCAATAATGCTTCTGTAGGAACCCACATAACTTTATAAATTCCTGGAAGTGAAGGTAAAAAAACTGCTAGTTTGCACTTTTTAGGCCATCAAATTGAATCAGTAGACAAAATGGCAGAGAAAAGCAAAATAGTCTGTTTCTTGCGGTGTTGTCTGTTTCAATGTTCTTATCCCTGATTTTCTAATTCAAAGCATATTGATTCTTTTTGCTAGGCTGGGTAACTATTGGCTGGGTGCTATTCATAAGAAGGAATTCTTGAATAACAAACAATATCAGAAGTGCCACACTTCAACTGATCTACTGGTAATTCGCACTGATGCCATCTTGTTTTACTCAATGAGATGAATATATTAGTGGCTAATAGTGAACTGGTCCCTTAATAATTTGATCTTCTAATTCCATTCTCATGTTGAAACTTCAAACAGTTTCTAAGAGGATTATTTGTGTGATCTTTGTATTGCAATTCTGAGTGCTGCTTATTAGTAAATGAAATAGTTCTCATAACAAACAATACTTCAGGGAGAGTACAACCACTTCCAAACCAGGCAGCTGACCAATTATCTGGATTCAGGAATTGAAATTAAATATAAAGCAAGCAGTGTTATATCCAATATGCTATGTAAGTGTGGAGGTCATAAGGACACACACGATCATCGCAACAATCTTGTGAGGTAGCTCAGACTGAGAGACATTGACTTCCTTAAGATCACTCCATGAGCTTAGTGATATTTGCTCTGAGTGATATTTGAAGCTCAGTTTCCCTGGATTTAGTTGAATGCTCTAGCCCAGAGCTTTCCAAACTTTTCTCTTTTGCCCTTTTAAAAAATATATTTTACATAACAAATTTAAATTCAAATTCAAACAAATCATTCACCTCTTCATTTAGGATTCCCTGAATCCTTTGACTTCCCTCTGCCCTTCCATGGTTACCATTATCAATCTTTTTTTCCAACTGCTTATCATATTTTCTCTAATTTGTTAAAAGAATAGTAATCCATTTTTCATGGTTTTTCATACATTATAAGCATTACTCAAATACTGCCAAGGTTTTTAGTTGTTTACAGTGTTCTCTTAATTTTCAGAGTTTTCCAAACTTTTCATGTTGGTGACACACTTTTTAGACATGCATCATTTTGTGACACAGTAATTCAGTTTTACTAGCAAACCAGAGGATAAATCGATCCTTTTCCAGCCTTGGGACAAGCATGGGGAGCGTTCACACAACACACCTACACACTAACGTGTTGTGACACACAGTTTGGAAAGTTCTGATCTAGCCACCACACCATGGTAGCTCTCTATTCGAAAAAAGGTCCTCAAAACTCTTTTAGTTCATGCATTCTGTTCTAGGTGGATTGAGACAATATAGTATGTAATGGGCTAATGTAGCTAATCACCTCCCCAGTTAGATAAAATAACTTACATTTTATGTTTTTCAGTATAGAAATATGAACGAGGCCTTACCTGCAGTACAGTTGAGCCCAATGGGTTGAATCCAGACTTTGTTCTCCACAAATGGAAGGGCTTTCATCCATGAAAGGCTTTTGATCTGTCTGATAAACCCTATTAGCAGAATGGAAGGGTGGGGCTATTTTTGTTGAGCGCCTTCCCTGTAGCTCCCTATATTATTGAATGTCTTCTCCAGAAGATCCTTCTGAAATAGTGTGATGCTGAGGCTGCAGGAGAAAGGGGAAATTGGTGAAACTTCCTCCCCTCTTTCTGTTAAGGGGAGCATCCTGAGTGGAATTCAATTCAGTGAATGTAACACAATGAACTTTTCTGTATGCTGCTTTATGTCTATTGTCCAATACAAGAAACTCTGAGTTCTCTGAAAGCTTCCAGTTGGTACAGAAACAAGCAACTTGAAGACTGGTGAATAAGCCTAATAACAAGACATGCATGGAGCAGTATGTTTGTGACTGTACTCCATGGGGAATTAGGAAATACTAAGGAGCTTCCAGACCAGAGCTTACAGTGACATTTAAATGCAAGCATCCTATTGAGCACTGCCTACAATTCTAATTTATTGGAAACATGTAAATTATTAGAAACAGCAAAATAAAGAATGCCAACTTCAGTTTAGGACCCATGCATTCTCTCTGGCAAGGTATATGACATTAAATCTGTTGGTTATCAATTTTAAGTCTTAGAACTTCATACATTATTTCTGTGCTGATGAGGGTACAATATGATTTCAGCATTGAAGAGTCATGGCATTGGAAACCAATATCTATATGAGAATTCTCAGGTTCACCAAAGGAGTGCTTGTGTGTCATGGTTCTCTCTCTAGGACCCAACATTTGGAGATTCATGGGACTATTTGCCCCAATGAGTCTACCAAGCCAAGGACTGCATCTTATATTGATAATGGTGCTTCAACATAAAATGAATTTAAACTTTATTGATGGTCTTACTAATTTATTTAGTAGATGCACTGTGAACTGGAGTGGAGATTTTCTTCTTACTATCTATCAATTCTACATTGCCATAGGCAACTGACATGCTGCTACTAATTTCAATTTATTAACTGCATCAGATGTTTTAGTAACAGGAAAGCTACAGTTCTCCCTTAGACAGAACAAGTAAAAAAATAAGTCATTTTTATTGCTGCTTGAAAATTTTCTGGGCAAATTAAGTACGGATTCTATTTTCTTTATACTGCAATCTTAGCAGTGTCAGATATCTATAAGTTAAAGCTGAGTAAGTATAGAATATTGCTTTGTTGTAGGAATGGAATGGGCCAATAAAATCTTGAGATGTGGGTAGGTATTTTGTCCTTGGTGTAGGAGTTTAGTTTTCTAAGCCAACACCAAAGGGTTTCATTGTCTCTTTCATGTTAGACTCAAAATATATCATTCAGACATCATTTAATATATCATTAAGAAGTTACTCTTCTTTGTATCAGTATAAAAATGGAACAGCATCATATCCCATCAGCACTTATATATGTAGATTTTCAGGTGCAATTCTTTCATCACAGTTATGTGGAAAAATTGATAGTGGAAACTTGAATCATGGGAGGATGATAATGCTTCCTTTGTGATCACGTGTTTATGTTTGATTCTGTATTCTGTATAATGATTTCAGATCAGAGGCAGAATTTGCAATCCCATCTAGTCAGGATTAATTGGTACCTTGGCATCTCCTGCAGCTCCATCAATGACATTTGCTGAAACAGGAATGTTTTGGACCTGTGCTGAGTTTTATAAAACTGGAGTGCTAGTTTGGGATCCTCTGGGGTCAGGGTATTTATGAAAATGTAAATTGCTGAGTTTGGGAGCTGTTTCAGATACGCCAGAAGAGTTTGTAGCTAATTTACAATTTCAGCTCTGCCCACCTAACTCAACCCTCTTCCCTAGCCTTCATCCTTTTTGTACTGGATTATTCCATTCCCCCCACCCCCTCTTCCTAGAATAGTAAAAACAAAAATGCCATGCATTTACATAACTATATAAACTATAGTTAATTTAAACTTTATTGTGTTTCTCTAAGATGTAGATTATCACTGTTTTATTCCCATACAGCAGGGGTGGGGAACCTCGGACCCAGAGGTCAGATGCAGCCCTCCAAGCTGTAGCCCACAGCACTCTGCCCAGGCCACACCCCGTCCCCAGCCACACCCCTCACTGGTCCTGCTTTGCTCCGTTCTTTTAGTGTTTTTGCCTGGCTACAATGTGACCTCGAACTCCGATGATGCCCCTTCCTTGCCTGGGTAGAGGATAGAGAGGGGTATGTTGGCCTTGTGTAGAAAGCAGCTTGCTGTACAAAGATAACATTTACATCAAACATTCCACCCATTTTTCCTCTGGCCACTGGCATGTGGTTCCTGGATTGCTGCCCGGAAAGAAATACTGCCCTCAGGCTGAAATATGTCCAACACCCCTGTACAAGACACCACCTGATATCTATCTCCCTCCAAGAACCTTGAAATTATTCTGAGGGTTGCTGAGCATAATCGCAAATCTTTTATTTAAGGACTTGCCTGCCAATCAATCAATCTTTCTCTTTTTCTATAATAAATTTGTATATTCTTTTATTCTAAGGTTGTCTGTTGAGGGATTGCTAATTCCTTTTAGTCTGGTATTAGGGAAATGTAATTTGCCCCATTGTGTCCAATGGGATTTACTCCAGGGTTTACAGGATTGTCTCTGTAGACTGTTATGGTTGTCTTCACCCTTGGTACTGCTGGGTGACTGGACAACACGGATGGGTCTGCTACCGGAATGGAATAAGCAAGCGTCAGCTGCATGTCACAAGTCAATGGAGATCAAATAACAGGGAAATTGGATCAGAGGCTAAGCAACAGATATAGAGGATGTGATCAGGGCACTTGAGTTGCCTGGGTAAAGATTAAAGGTGCTTGTAATCGAGTGAAATCAAAGGGTTGAGAAATCGAGAGTGGGTGTCTACTGCAAATGTTGAAGTGCCTTAAGATACAGATTTGGTAATCTCTGTTTAACTGACTGAAAATAAAAAATATCAACTCTGTCTGTCCATTTTACACTTACTACTGAACCTCTAATTAGATAAACACTCTTTGTATTTAGTGAAATTATTTGCAAATACAACAGAAAGGTTTGATGCCTTCTTTGTGTGTATCAGTGAAGTACAGAATCATAGAATCTTAGAATTGTAGATCTGGAAGGGACCCCAATGTTCATCTAGTCCAACCCCCTGCAATGCATAGGGTAGTGCAACCCTATATTCAGTATGACATCATGAAAATGAGGCACCTAGACTTTGTTTAACTATTGTAGTAATGCTTTGAAATAAACAACTGTTCACACAGGGCTGAAGTGTAATTCTAGGATATCTATAAAATCTGCATTTTTTTAGTTTATAAGTGGTACTTTCAGCAAAAGCCTCATAAATATTTAAAAGATTTTTCACTAAACATAAATGCAGATTAATTAAATGGAATATAGAATACCTTACTGCATGTATATAAAATATAATTTATTCTAAAGCACATTTGACAACTAATACTTTTTAAAATATAAGTTGTTGGCAATATAATAGCAGCCTTTTAGAAATACTAAATATAAACATGCAAATGTATGTTATTGTAAATACAGTAAGTTTCTTATTTCCATATTTAAACCTAGAAAAAATCACCATATTAAAATATGCATGTAATCTTCCTTTGACTTTTTTATATTACTGATGATACTGTACTAATTACCTGTTAAATCATACCTGCAGTCATCCTTGCAAGTATGGCTGCTTTTCTATGATAGCTGGAGTTGTTTTTCCATGACGTTTTCCCATATGACTTGAGAGTTCATTTGAAAGCCG
Source organism: Podarcis filfolensis (assembly GCF_964270895.1). Lineage (NCBI taxonomy): Eukaryota > Metazoa > Chordata > Lepidosauria > Squamata > Lacertidae > Podarcis > Podarcis filfolensis. The sequence continues at coordinate 42,422,541 of NC_139604.1, forward strand.
CAACCATGTGGGAATGATCAAGTGACTTCCTTAACTTCCTCCCATGGGAATGCTATTTTGCATTCTATTGACCCAAATGATTGCCCCACCAACCTGTTGTCTCATTCGACACTGTGCTCTCCTCAGCATGTGGGGACGAACCAGTTTCCACGCAGACTGGGGTTCTTATAATGAACATTTACTCAAACGTTCCTAATTAATTTCAAATTCAGTGGCTTTATGTTGGTATCACACCACTTTAAAGAAGACGATGACTTTAAAGCCTGCTGCAGAATGTCATTGGAACTCCAGATCATTAGCATAATTGCATACATGGATAGCTGGCACTGGTGCATACTTGAGGTTTCCAACCCCTATGGTTGTAATTTCATGGGCAGTCATTTAATTTTATCCTGATTCTAATTTTTAAGCTGTATTTTAATCAATTGTTTGTGTTTTAATGTATTTGACATTTGATGTTAGCTGCCCTGAGCCCAGTCTTGGCTGGGAAGGGCGGGGTATAAATAAAAATTTACTTACTTTAGTTGTTGGACTGCCAGTTAGAGTGTTGGACCTGGGTTCAAATTCCTACTGAGGCATGAAGCCCACTGGGTGACCTTGGACCAGTCAGTGTGTCACCACCTTGAGCTCCTGTGTTGATGTTTGCGTGCCCAGAATAGGGTGTCAGAGCAGTAAATGGCAGAGGCTTTGATGGGTTGAACAATGCCACAACTTTTATTTTGGTTACAACAACCATGGCAGAGTGCAAGATCTATTCAATGTGCAGCCCCCTTGCTGTCCAATGTCCACAGCCCCTAGCAGATGGGCTGAAGTATATAGGCCCACATCAGCATAGTCTAGTCCCAAGCAGCTTGGGAGTGCTGCAACCCAGCACAAGGCAACATCCCACTATCCCTTAAGGCAGTGTTTCCCAAACTTGGGTCTCCAGCTGTTTGGGGACTACAACTCCTACCATCCCTAGCTAGCAGGACCAGTGGTGAGGGATGATGGGACCTGTAGTCCAAAAACAGCTAGAGACCCAAGTTTGAGAAACACCGCCTTTAAGAAGATCTTCCACTGGGGAGCGGGGAGCTGATCCCTTGCTTTACTCAACAATAGATCTTGGCCAATGCCTCTACTGCTAAGGGAAATTGTGAAAGAAAAATATATATCAATATCATATAGCACTGTTACTATAAGGAATGCAAAAAGCCCACAGGTAAAAGTAACCAGTGTCTGACTAATACCATAGCACAGTGTATCTTGAGGAACAGACAAAACAGCAAAATGAACCAGATAAACAAAAACAAAGCACAACCTCTGTAACTAGGGAATGAGACTGGGGAAGTCTTTATCACACTGGGCTGGGCCTATTTTACTAGACCATGAGCCAACCAGAGAAAAGCTAATCCACTCCCAGGCCTGCCTCCCCTCCCCTGGGAAGCCAAGCTGAAGCCAATTACCCACCTGAAGTTGGGCTTGTCCACATTCCAACCCAGCTGTTTCTCATTGCTGCAGTGCCTGTGCAGCCATGCTTGTTTGAAGTCAAACAGCAGTGTTTCCCACCTTCACTGTGCTTGGGTGCAATTTGGGAATTTCCAGGTAAGGTGGGAAATTGGGTCATACAACTGTATCTAGAGTTTCATTCCAGAAATTTGAGTGTCTTCTTTTTTGTAGTTTTTCTGAGCTGTCCATGTATTGCATATATTAGATCAGCCTCTATTTTAATTGAATGCTAATACAGTTCTGTGCTTTATTAAATACTGCTTACATATCAACATTCTGGGGGAAAATATTTGAAGTGCTTAATTTATAATGTGCCTGTAGGTTTGAAAACATCTCATATAGGAATTATTTTTAGTTTGTTGGTCTACAGAAATTGTTTTGATGGAGTATTGTCCTTATTAATTTGTGGTTGTAGTTCCCTGCTTCAGCTGAAATTTAGATTAAGCTATGGAAAACCTTATAATAATTAGTAAGTATTCAGTGTAACAAATGGGTTCCCCCCCCCCTAGCCACATATGTTTGGATAAAATAATTATTCTGAATCAAAAGTACAAGCAGCAGGTTTCCAAGGGCAGTTATTTATCTTTACTGCAGTTTTGCAGGCATGATTCATAGTGGTTTTAGAACTAAAAAATGTTTTAGAAGGTAGAATTATGGATGTTAGGATCCCATGGGTGTTTGTGTTTATTTGTTTGAACTGCACAAACAAGAAAAAAAAATCTAGGCTACAATTCAGCACAAAAATCATGTGGTCTCCAGTGACACTTTATCCTGACCGTATTCACACACATGCAAGTACCTCTCTTGACTTCTCTTTTCGTGATTATTTAATGCTTCATAACTCACACAGCTGAATGTATGATTCCACTGGGAAGTATTGTGCTCATGATAATGTTTGAAAGTTCAATCTTTAGTATTTGATCTGTGGTGCATATTCAAAGATGCATGTCACTGAATGGTGTTATACTCATTAAGTGACAATAAACATGTACTTGTGAACTGGAACAAAGAGTACTAACAGCTAAAGATAGCACAGTTTAGCACAGACCAAGCCCACTTATGCAAGCGTGCCATGTCAATTTAGACAATGGGATATCTAACATCATGAATAAAAGTTTTCTTCTCCCCAAGTTTTCCAAATGTATCCCATGACGGTGCTCATGTCTACTTTTTCTCCTTGTTTCACAGGTTTTTCATTACTCGTATACGGCTTCATATGTGATATATAACATACGTACGAGGTAAGATGGTGTTATATCGATGCTGTTCTGTGCCATGTAATGGTGCAAATGTGTTCAAGTAAAATGTTTACCTTTTTTCAAGGGAAGTTTGGGAGTTAAACCCTCCGGAGGTAGAGGATTCAGTTTTACAGTATGCAGCATGGGGTGTACAAGGCCAGCAACTGGTAAGACAAATAATTTTCATATTTATCTGCGGTTGTGCTTTAAAGGGGCTGTTAACTGGGGGGGATAAAATATAAAGGAATGATGGTTATTATTATGGATTTCTAAGCATTTAGTCCTTTTATATGTTCTAATCCACTTGAGGTTTCCTTTCAAATAAGGATCTACTGCACAAACATTTGAGAATAAGGAGACAAAACACTAGATTTCAGATTAAATAAACAACTTTATTCATTAATTAACCCGCAATAGGTTGTGATATATATACCTATCTACCAGCATCCCCATGAACTTGTGATGTAGTTGGCTGAATGGCACCTCTGCCCACACAGCAAGCCACGTATCCATCACACCTCACACATCCAGTGACCATCCCTTTGGGCTTATTATTTTTTCTTGTTGAAGTAGACAAGCCCCTGTCCTTATTTTGAGCTCAGTAGCTCTGAGAGACAAGTCTAGGGATTCCACATTTACTGTCTAAGTGACATCTCTTGAGTGCTTCAATAGCAGCCTTCAGCTCTTCTGCATTGCTCGGTCTCATGTCTCTCATCTGTCTCTTGTTAATGCCCCATAGATTCTCTATGGGGTTCAGGTCAGGCAAGTTTGCTGGCCAATCAAGCACAGTAATCCCATGGGCATTGAACCAGGTTTTGCTACTTTTGGCAGTGTGGGTAGGTGCCAAAGTCCTGCTGGAAAATGAAGTCAGCAACCCCATAAAGCTCATCTGCAGAAGAAAGCATGAAGTGCTCCAAAATCTCCTGGTAGACGGCTGCGTTGACCTGTGTTGACCCTGAACTCAATGAAGCACAGTGGACCAACACCAGCTGATGACATGGCTTCCCAAATCAACACAGACTGTGGAAACTTCACACTGGACTTCAAGCATCTGGCATTGTGTGCCTCCCCATTTTTCCTCCAGACTCTGGGTCCTTGGTTTCCAAATGAGATGCAAAAGCTGCTCTCATCAGAAAAGAGATTTGGTGAACCATGTCATCAGCTGGCCCAATCCCAGCTTTCTTGCCATCCAACAACGTTTTTACAAGTTCTTTTGCAGGGCTTGTTGTGAAATTAAGTCCAAATGTTGAAAAGAAAGGAATGCCCATCAATGGAGGCGGGTAGGTCAAATATTTTATTGAGGTGGGCCGAAGGGACCTGGGCCCTTAGGAGTTGGTGAAAACACACACATATTCAAAAATGAGTATGTTTTATTGTTGCCTTGGGTTGTGATCTTGGAGCTGGGCACACACATGCAGCTTCTGATAAGAGACAGAAATTTTCTAATAGTCTATACAGTCAAGCACTTGGTAAGGATATACTGCTTCATGTATCGTTAATCAAGACTGCATGAATGGTGAAAAATGCCTCTGGTTAGGAAGTATCACATTAAACAAATAGGGGCAGGAAACGGTGCTGAAGGGAGAAGTAATTGCATCCATCTGGAACATGATTGGTAATGTTTAAATAATTAACTATGCTAATTTATCAATACATCAGAGCATAACGACAAAATTAAATATGTCGGAAATATGAGGAGAGCAGCTAACTGAAGCATGCACTCTTGACAGAAAGGCAGGTAAAAGTACAGAAGGCATAAAGGTTTCCCTATATATGCTGCAAGATGTTACCAGGAAGAGTGGGCTTATTTCTTCACACTTGGCTATATAACACAGGCAGCTAACAATATAATGGAACATAACCAAGAACACCCCTTGTGACTGTTGCTTCATCAAATTGCACATCCCTGAAACATTTGAAAAAGACTGTGTGTGTGTGTGTAAAAGCACTGGAAGCAAAGAATGATTTTGTCTAATTGTTACATATGGAAGGGTAGGGAAATATTTGAACAGATAAACAAGATGGCTAGGAATTAAGATTCCTGGGGGGAAAGAAGGCTAATGTCATGCATTTTGGCTAAACGTATACTTGGAATCATAACCTTATACAATTGTCTAAGAGGTGCACAGTTGTGTTGGTGTAAAATAGCAGCTTGTGATACTGTAACAGTGCAGTATGACCCATTTTAAAAATTGTTTGGGTGAATATAAAACTTTAGCAAAATGTGTATCTAAACTAGTTAAGCAGGATTCACCTAACCAAGTCCCATCGGCGGAAGTGCCACAGGAGGATATCCATTTGCGCAATGGAGCTTCCTCCTCCCTCTGTGCACTCCAAAATTAGTTCTGGTAACTGAATCCTGAGCCAAAACTGAAACCAGATGTTAAGAGTACTTTGGTAAAGGGGTCCAAGTAAAAACATTTGTCCAAAGGCCCAGACAGGGGTTAACAGGCTTTAAAATGTCACAAGTGGTGGTGTAGCAGGTCTGCCTTCATTTGATCTGAACACAGGAGGATCCCTTAACCCAGAATCAACCCTAAAGGAGCAATCAACCAGCAATTGGGCTAGGACTTACACCTGTGGTCAAAAAAGTTGTGGCTATATTTATCTCAAGCTCTTTTCCTATCTTTACTGGTATTCTCACACCGCCTGCCCCCCGTGAACCCGGGCTCACTGCGCCTGGTCTTACAATCCAGACAACCAGCTTTTATACGTATATGTTGGTAAGTTACCACTTGGCAAATGGTAATGCCACATTAAGCTATGGTTTCTCCATGTTACCTGCTCTTTGGTCTTTGGTTTTGTTTGCTAGCAAAGGGGAGTGGGGACAACTTAGAAGATGTGTTGCAGAAAGTATTGTCACTTTTTAGGGAACACTAATAGCTCAGTTGTCCCCAAAGCAAGTTTTCAAGGAAACAGTTAGCTTCTTCCCATCTTCACTCCACTGTGCTGAGGCAGTTGCTGAGTTACAGGGAAGGCAATAGCAAGACAGGTATATGCTATTTGCCTTCTGTATATTGTCTCTGTTGGGAAAGATGGAGGGCACAAGGAGAAGGGGACGACAGAGGATGAGATGGTTGGACAGTGTTCTCGAAGCTACCAGCATGAGTTTGACTAAACTGTGGGAGGCAGTGGAAGACAGAAGTGCCTGGCGTGCTCTGGTCCATGGGTCCAAGAGTCGGTCATGACTAAACGACTAAACAACAAATATTGTCTCAGGAATGGGATCTTTTCCATCCTTCCAATCTTCCTTTATCCTAAAAAAGAAAGCATATATTTCTTCTGGTGCGAGTTCTGGCTTCTTCCAAGAGCATTCGTGGTCTCTCAAACATTTAGGCTTTTCATTGGTGTTGCATATTTATTTTCTAAACTCTGATTTTGTGAAAAGAATTAATTCTGCGTTTATTATTTTTTTTAAGTTTGCTTTTCTATTAAATCAGATCAACACATGCTATATTACAGTCAAACAAAGGATAATAAGAAAGGAATAGCATAAATATAAGACATATATAGGTGAATAAATACAAATACCAGCTTTTCAGGCAGGGGTGGTAATTTAAATTGGGAAAACAACACTGGAGGAAAGGGTTCACTTAAAAAAAAAATATATATCCCAATGCAATTGCTCCATTCCAGTTTGGAAAATTGGATTAGAAGAAACACCCAGAAGCAGATATGAATATTTGTCTCTCAGAGAGATAAACCACAAGCCTGAGTTTTAATGTAATGCTAAGCCAAATGATGGCTTTGGTCCAGTAGTACAGGAGCAGTTCAGTAGGAGGAGCAAAACAGCCGTGAATTTTCCTGTTAGTAACCACATTCTCATGCCCCTATGTTTAGCCATGATTTGGCTTAATGTTAGCTGAAAACCAGGTCTACTTCTGTTCACTTTTTAAATCTTTGGAAATTCTCCAACTAACCTGTGTAAAAGGTTTAGCTTCCCTGATTCTTGCATTTGCTTGCATCCTTAGGAATCATGGTGGAATAGCACTCTGGATAAATCGCTTCATTGTAGAAGCTTAATTCCTATTAGTTATATAACATATTCCAACTTTCAAAATATAGTTATCACACAATTCAACATATCTGGTGTGTGTTTTTTGGGAAGATACTGAGTTACATGTTTATATCACCATAATTAGTATTTAGTACCCTTGGAATTTTTAGCATACTCTGATGGGATTTTTTAAAATTTATTTGCAATGTAAAGAGCGGGAAATATGACAAAGTTCACGAGCCAAGTGGGAAATTAATTAATGATAATGAAGCCTCTTTATAAATAAATATTTTAAAGGTGCTATTTTTATTTGTATTTTTTTTCAAAGCCTTTTGCTAAGCTGCTAGATGAAACAGCATTAAATCATGAATAGAACTATCAAAAGATTTCCTGAATATTTATTTTTCATTCTTGTCCTAATGAGACAAATAGTAATAGCACTGACAGAAAGATAAAATGCTTATTGAATATATTATGAAAACCATGTGTTGATAACTGAGTTGTAATTAGGAATCAACCCCAGGAATTTTTTTTTTAATGGATGTGGGTAAAAAGTTTCCAGCCATGCTGCCTAATTGCATTTGTGTGCACTTGTCTTTATATGTGACTTATTGTGGCATCTGAGGGATTATTTGTGAGAAAAATGCATGGTTACATTCCGAAGGCTCATCTAATAAGAACCCTTAAGGAGTCTGCAACTGTTCCTTTCAGATACATCAAAGCCAGTTTGGTGTGAATTCATCATTTACTTACTTAATTACCAGAGTTTCACATTTTAATATAAGCATTGACTTTCACAAGAAAATAACACAAAGCAAGCAGATCCTGTAAAGAGCAATACCTTGTTGTAGCAGCAGAAATTCTGCAATTCCAGCAATTCCTACTTTGGGAGGCTAAATCTGTGTAGCTGCCATTGCAGAGGGAAATCAGCTTTGAACGTGGACTTTGTTGCATTCTTTAGAGACCTGATTTCATTTCTGCATTGATTCTTGCCCCTTCACTGCCTCAATTCTTTCAAACTGTGTCATTAAATACTTCCTAAATTTGGCAGGGTGGGTCACTGAATTCCAAGCTAGGTGGGTTTTCCTCCCTGAGCAGCAAATGCATGTTCAAACCACAATTAAATGCAAAAAGTTGCATCTGCATGACTAACTCAGAGCATCCCCCCATAAACAGTATTTTTATTTTTATTTGCTTCAAACTGCATGCCATACATTGTCTCCTTTATAATGATGGCTGTGTTTTGGCTATAACAACAGTGGCCTGTCTCATATCGAATTCCAAAGATTTGGAGTATATTTACTTGCACAAGCAATTCTGAGACCACCTGGGACTTGCTTTATGTTAGTTCTTGCCACAACTCAGCTTATTCAAAAGTATGTCTGTATGTTGAGGGTGGGGAGAGACATTTCTAGCTGTGTTCTGATGAATATGTGTCATTCCATGTCCTGGATATGCGTAACCAATGAAACACCAACTGAGATGTAATAGTCCTCTAGGTAATGTGCAGTTGTAAAAATTATAATGCTAAAGCACAAGTGTCAGATAGATAATGGCATTGCTGCAACTCAAGCAGAGCAGAGATAATACAGAGCCCTTTTCCATTTTCTTAAGATTCTATATGCCACACTTATCCTAGCCACATTTAGGGGTTTTGCCCAATGAGCTGTGATAGACTAATGAGATTCTGAGAAAGAAACAAAGTACCTTTAATGAACCTATCTGAATACACCTCTCCCACTCCCATATATTTTATGTTTTTGTCTTAATTAAGGACTCCCACTGTGACAAGCTGTAATTGTATCATTCACATTGCTTAGAAGAAGTACCACCTCTGGTGAATGGGTGAAATAATTGCTGGTATTTATTATGATTGTGCATTGTTATGATAGTTGTGTCACTGTCAATGTTATATGTAGGTTTTGAACACAAAACCTACAAGACATGGACAAGTTTTCTGCTCTCTCTGTATTTCTGAAGCAAGGGGAAGATTTGATGATCACACTCCTTTTTAAGGTTAACCTTTTAGATCACTAGGATTTGATGACATGTTTCAGAAGTTAAAAAGCCCTTCAGGATATTTTTATTTATTCATTTATTTTATTATTATTTGTATCATTTATACCCCACCCTACATCCAGAGATTTTGTGACCGGTGAAAAGAATATCGGTCTTAAAATGTACACTCCTTAATAATTAAGAGCAGAATAAAATGCACCTAACAATTCATCACAGAAACTGTAAAAGAACACTGTCTTTCCAGCTGGGCATTATTAACTTTCAAAGGTATGACTGAAGAGCCACATTTTAAGGTACATCTGAGTGAAAACAGAGTAGATACTTGCTAAATTTCAAAGGGGAGAGCATTCCACAATTAAGGTATCACATTTTTTCCTGTTTATGGTGCTTTTTTATTATTATGAGGAATACTTTGATTATAAATAAGGATATGATGGGTTGCCCCAAATATATTAAGGATGAATGTCGAGCATTCACTTCGGTCTTAAGATAAAGGTTGTAATTCTGAGGGTATAGGATATAACAAATCCAGATTCAGATTATAAACATTCAGATTCAGAATCTCATCTGATTCAGATTCAGAATATAGCTTCTTTGGAATTTCAGCTTTAATTGTATTGATGTATGTTTCCAGCCTGGAACAGAAAAGCTTGAAAGTGCATGTCAAGTGATGGCTGAAAGCTTAGTAATGAAAGTTGTGATCTACACAGCCAGCCTTCCTTTGTCTCTTTATCTTTTACTCTCCCTTGTCTAGCATGGCATATGTATTCAATTAGTGATGCAAGGAGTGAATGTCTGGACTGTGGATGCAGTGGTTGATCAGCAGAGCCTAAGTGGTCACATCAGCAGGTTTGGATTGCTGGCTTAGGCTGTGATTCTATACACATTTCATTAGAACTCTGTTTAATTGAACTCAGGGGAGTAGCATCTGAGTGCATGTCTAGAATTATCTGCACATATTAAATACAGGTGGTGGCCATTTTGTGTGGGGGTTCTGTTTCCGACCCAGGTGTGCATCAGCGGAGTGTACATAAGTGTGACCCGCCCCTTTATACTCCACCCTGCCCCCTTCTGGGTCCCAAAGGACCTGGACGTAAGCAATCATGCTTCAATTGGACATGCCTAAAATGGTTACCACCTGTAAAAAAAGTTTGGTCCCTTCTTATTTTGTTACATTGTGTTTATAATTTGATACCCACTTACCTTGGATTAAGCTTCATGGAACTCAAGATGACTTCAGCATACTTCTGAATATATACTTCAGAGTATATGTGTATAGGATTGCATGGTAAAGAAACATGTTAATAATTATTCCAAACTTCAAAGAAATTCATGTTTTATCTCAATGTTGAGCATTGCATATTGATGACCAGGACAACATGATTCTTGTCCATTTACTTGTGATGGATTAATTTCATCCACTCTTTTTGAGGTTGGCTCAATTATATACACAGGAACAGGAAAAAGAACAAATGGATATGCAACTAGCTCATATGGGAAAACATCTTGAAGGCTTTAAATCATTCAGCTAATTAGCTGGCAATATCACATCAAGGAGAGATGTCATATAGGCTAGACTTTTAATGTAATGGGAGCTGAAGAATTGGATGTTTAGTTATTCGTGTCATGGATGATAGAGAAGCTGATTACCTGAATATAAGCAGGATATCCTGACAACATTTATTCCTGGAAATCAACATGGAGTATATTTCACTTTGTAACCATCCAGTAATTTCAATAATAAAATGATCTTCATCATGTTGCAGTGGACTTCACCATTTAGATTTGCCATGGTACGTTGGCCTTGTTCAGTTCACTTTCTTTTGATGTTCCTATTTGTTCTTCATTTTTAGGAAAATGGAAGAGTCCAAACTAAACAATGAGATCCTTTATTACACGTCTTTCAGTATTTACACTCTTGGGGTGACAATATTTTTACTGACCCTTTTATATTTTTTGCGCAATCCACATTCTGTATAAAACTAGATTTTAGTCTGATGGAACCAAAGATTCTGCCGCTTTATTTTGACTTAATAAATACCCATTTTGTGAACATTTTACCTGCCTGTGAAATGTGCTCCCCTTCAGTGATCTTTTGGGTTGATTTTTCACCACTGTTTGACACACAACTTCTTTTCAGCACTTTGCTGCATTTTTCTGTGGGCCCAGTACTAGTCCTGTTTTACAATATTATATAATACGCAAAAGTTAAAAAATATAAGAAATAAGACAATAAAATAAACAAGCAGGACTGACAAGAATACAAGATTAATATTCTCAGCAATATACTATGGTTAGAATATTCCCATATGTTTATTGCAAATCACACAAAAAAGTTTCAGTGAGGTGTGAATTCTTGTGTACTCTCTACATCAAGACATCAGACATTTGTTATTATCTATTAGTCTAGAACATTAAGTTTAAGGAGGTTATCAAACCTGGTGTGCAGAGGGTAAATTGTCACAAAACCTACTGATCCTTGAAACGTACAATGAATAATTCCATTATCTTTGATGGTGCATTGTACTTATCCAATTGCAATCCTCTTTTCCCATCAATCAGCTGATAAAATGCTGACACTGACCTTTAAAGCCCTAAATGGCTTGGGTCCAAAGTACCTCAGCAAGAGTCTGAATAGTTTTTACTGCATTTGTGACTTTTGTATTGAAAGCCATTTGGTGGGAGTAATCTAATGGATGGAACAGTGTGATAAAAAATCTTTCTCCTCTGCCATCAACCTAGCTAAATTCACACTTACACTCAGCCTAGGAATCCCAAGGGCCTCTTCAGTGCTTTTGATGCTGTGCAAAAGCCTATGCCTATTCCTCCCTCACTTTCTGCATACCCTCCAACATTTTTCTGATGAAAATAGGGAGACGTCCCATTGCATAATGATAATTTTACTATTGATACCCCACACATCTTATTGAGTTGCCCCTGCACTCTAGGCAGCTTCCTATATTAAAAACATAATAAAACATTAAACATAAAAAACATCCTTATACAGTGGTACCTCGGGTTACATACGCTTCAGGTTACAGATGCTTCAGGTTACAGACTCCGCTAACCCAGAAATATTACCTCGGGTTAAGAACTTTGCTTCAGGATGAGAACAGAAATCGTGCTCTGGCGGCACGGCTGTAGCAGGAGGCCCCATTAGCTAAAGTGGTGCTTCAGGTTAAGAACAGTTTAAGAACAGACCTCCGGAACGAATTAAGTTCTTAACCTGAGGTACCACTGTATAGGGCTTCCTTCAGACAGCTCAGGTGTTGGATAACTCCATACCCTCCAATATTTCTTCAATGAAAATAGGGGTATCCTAAGGAAAAGCGGGACATTCTGGGATCAATTCAGAAACCGGGATGGCTTCTCTAAATCAGGGACATCCCTGGAAAATAGGGACATTTGGCAAGTCTGTCTCTGCTCAACATTTTGCCGCCTTCAGTGCCTAAATACAACCCATCTGTATTGACCTCCTGAAAAGGAATATGACTTTCAGCCATTTTTGTGCTTAATTTTGGGTTCAGTTTTGCTCAGTTTGACTGTGTACTGATGTTCCCCTACTGGGAACAGGCACACAAAGCCAAGTGCAATGTGTGACTGATTGAAAGCCCCTTTGCAAACGGCTCTGCGCTACTCTTTGCAGAAGCTGCCTGCCTTTCCTTATCCCCCCACCACCACCTGATGTCCCATCTTATGACAGCCTTAGACTACCCCATATTGCTTCAGGTTGGCCGACCCTGAGCTCTATCAACCCGTGCTGGCCAAAGGTGGGATCTACCCAGATTAGCCCAACTCAGTTTTGGATTTGGCTAGATCCCAGTGCACAGTCCTAATTTCTATGTCAGCCTATAACCGAAATGCTCTCGGTAGAGCATGTAAAAATGTAAAATGAAATGTAACATATAATGCAAAACCATGGAAACAGTTACAATACAAAATTCGCCACAGCAAAGATGAACTTCAAGAAGCCTGGGGTTGGGCAATATTTAAAAGCATATAAAAAGCCACAAAAAGGGCTGCTAAGTAATAATAATAATAAAATTCTGAGATAAGTAAAAAAGACCTTGTGCAAGAAAGCACAATGCCTGCCACAGATGTAAATACACCTCTACATTTCAATAGTCTTTCTCTCTTCTTACACAGTGGTGTTGAACAGAGGCAGAAAAAGTTCTTTTGCATGCAGAAGAGGCCTTCAGCTTACAGAAGGGCACCTGCTCATTCAACCTGTTGATTCTTGTGAGTGTGTCTAACATAAACACCATCCCTGAGCGATCTCACCTCATGGCATAAAGCTTATGCAGTACTTTTAGAGAGGAAAAGACTTGAAGTACATTGTGGCAGAGAATTTCCTTTGTCCTGTATCTGCAAGGGGTGTGTTTGTCAAGAACTTGTGAGGTAACCTGATTGCATAATAATAAGCTTACTGTTCCTGGATGAGTACTGATTGCTTGAGTTTAAGAAGACAATGGAGCCAAAATAGGTTAGAGATATTATGCTATGGTATTGTAGCTCAAACTGCCTTATAATAATATAGTCTTTTAACTTGCCTTTTTATATTGTCTTTGGAGAGAGAGTGTGTGTGTGCATGCACATGCTTGGAAATGGTGATCCTATTCTCTTCATTTGATTAATGTTTGCAGTGGGCACTAAGAATTCTTCTCCTTAAAGCAGTCGTTTTCAGCTGGTGACCCACAGCTCACTGGGGAGACTTGAAGAATGTTCAGGGCGCCCCAGCCAACCTTTCTTCCCTCCTCGTCCTCCATGCCACTGCCTTCCCCTTCCCCTTCCCCTTCCCCTTCCCCTTCCTTGTTCCTGCCTACTCTCGCCAATCCACACCACCTTCTCCCAGATATGTCCTAGATTCTTAGTCCTTCCCCCTGTACAATTCTGGTGCGCTACGTAGAAGCTCCTCTCTGTATCGCTCCCTCTTCCTTTTCCTCCCCGTCTCTCTCTCCATGTGTGTGCCCTTTCCTCTCACACCCTCTTCTTTAAAAAACAAACCCTGCCACCCCACATTAAAGATAAAATGTACATGCCTTCTCTCTCTATTCCCCCTCCTAGCTCTCCTTCTCCGCTGCATCAAAGGCGGGGGGGGGGGGGGAGATCCAGACCAAACACAAAGGTGAGGTCAGGCAGGGCAAAACAACACAAGTTTTTACCTGGTACAGGGGAATCCTCACTTGTGCACAATGAGCATGCACACTCCCACTTACACACACATTGAAAATGGCACTAGAAAGGGGTGGGGCAGAGACAGAGTAGAGAGGATCCCCACTTATTCTCATCCTGGCAATGTGAACAGTGGTCCAGAATGAAACCCTTGCATAAGTGGGGATTCCCAGGGGAGCCACAGAAAGAACGTAGCTGGTCAAGGGAGCCCTGGACTCAAAAAGGGTGAAAACCACTGCCTTGAAGTATCAGAAGCGCTTGCCAAACCATGAAATCAGCAATTCCATTAATGTCTGTTCAGATAACGGCATGTGAACCAGTGACTGGGTCCTGAAACCTTTGTTTTTATCATAATAGAGATGACAATTACTTTAGCTGGATGATTAACATTTCATTTTATTATGAAACTATAAATATACAGTATCATGGAGGCTTCCTTACAGAGGTACCATGTTAATGTGACTGCGCCCTTAATTCTTCACAGTATCCACAGTATCATAAAAATGTGATTATGATAAACTCTTAAGCCCCCTCTAATCCTAATTTCCAAAGATATATTTATTAAATAACAAAATGGTACATGAATGGGACTGCCAAAGGATAAGAGCTCTGTGATGTAACATGGAAATATGCATGTGTGTGCATGTATTTGTGTCCCAGCTTGTAAATATTTCAAATTTACTAATCACTAAATAAATTGCAATCAAAGGTATTAGTCTTCACACAGGGACAGTTAGGAGAAAAGCTTTTTTTAAAAAAAAAAAAGAAAAAAAGTAGGATTTTCATGCAAGGTAATATAGCCTGGTTCCACCTCTTGCCTTTTTCAATTTATTTCTTATCTTCATGCCAAAAATCAGGGAAAGCTTTTTAGGCACAAAGCCACCAATAAATTTATGAGAACACACTTGAATCTATATATGATACCATGTAAGCAATTTCTCTTTCAACTATTTTCAGGAGAACTGCAGTTTCAGAATTATGCTATATATCATCATAATATATAGGACTGCACTGAACATTCAGTACTTGCAATATAATATTGATACAGTGAAAGAAATTACAGAAAAAGAAATATATACCTCACATTGTTTTGATGCTTTACCCTACAGGGCTGTTGTAAGAATTACAACTTGATAATGTTTGTGAAACACTTTAAAAACCGTGAAAGTGCTATACAGATGTGATGTCCCTCTCACACCCACACAGCAGAATGAACACACATGACAACCATGTGAGGTTAAAGGGCCATAGCTTTATTAATAACATAGCAAACAACAACTTTGAAGTGCTGGCAGTGCAAATTACACTCAGACTAATTTGGGTAAGGAAAACACAAGAAATTCTTCTAAATATTATATACGACTATAGTGGTGAGCTGACAGTCAGATATCTAAGCTTTGGAAGATGCACAAAATTTATATTGGATTGAGCACTACCTGAATAATACAACTTCCTATACCTATTAGTGACATTTTTGCGTAGTCATCTCATGATCATAAATTATATCATATCAATTAGACCAGTGTTTCCCAAACTTGGGTCTCCAGCTGTTTTTGGACTACAACTTCCATCATTCCTAGCTAGCAAGACCAGTGGTCAGGAATGATGGGAATTGTAGTCCCATAACAGAGGGCGACTTAAAAAAAAATCCTACTTAGTCTTTGGCTTTAGTTTCTTGGTCAGGTAGCATATTTTTCCTTGTGTTGTGCAGGTTGGCAGTGCAATTCAAGCCAGCTAATATAAATGGATGAGCAGCCAAAAGGGAGCAAATTCAGCTGGCATGGTCCAAGAGTCAGCCATTCTTAGCCTGCTCTCAAAGAGGAGCGAAGTAGGAAGGAGAGACCTTAACCCCACAATCCAGGGTTCAGTCAGACTTTGGCTTAGCTGTTGCAGCATGCTGTCCATGCTAAAAGGACCATGGAGGAGCAAAGTGGGTGCAAGATTCTCTCCAGTAGACAGCATGTTTATGTGGATCTGATAAGTCATAGCATAGCTAATAGAACTTTTAAGTGAAAGTTTATGAATGCTTTGCATCTTTTCCAAGATGATACAGGAGTAGAGAAACAGAAAACAATTCTTTTATTGAGTAGATTGGTATCTGAGATTAGTATTAAAAATAAATAATGAATATTATCTCCATTAGCCCTATAAATAACATACAGTACTACTTTTGGGTGCAATTCAACAGTGCCCACCAGTGGAATGGACACAATTGGTGGAATGGATTTCTCATCTTTGGAAGATCTTCCAGGGCAGATTTTGGGGGTACAGTGGGGAAGGAGGGGAAGGTGAAGTCCCACGGCACAGGTAGAAGGCTGCTTACACAACATTCAGTCTTAAACCTGTGAATCTTATACCTTGGGGCTACAATCTAATATACGTAGTAATATTTTTAGAAGGCTAGAGAAACAAGCAAGACTTCCATTTCATGCCTGTAGGTTATGTAGCCTTTCATTATTTTAATTATTACATGAGTTTCACATCTTTCCTAAAACTGGATGCTGTCACTTCTTTTATTTAATATTTGTAGAACTACTGATTTAACAGTCCTCTCATTTATTTAACAGTGCCTCTCATGGATTTATTCAAAAAGTTGAAATCATTTAAAGTCCTTCTAAATACATTCCTCTTGTTTAGAAATTGGGTCATTCTGTACTTTGGGATTTGGATACGCTGAGTGCTGTATAGACCTGATTGGCCAGAGAATAATAGATTGATAGAAATGTTCAAATAAAAGTATAAAATGTGTGTGTGAGATAGGAAAGAGTGTATTGCTTTGAGCTTTAGGGGGCATGTTTCTTTAAAACAAAATTGCTTGACATTCTCTGTGGGAGTGCTGTGCCCCAGAAGCCCTGAGTGTTTGAGCTGAAGGAGCAAAGGTCATACTGTTATGTGTAAAGATGAGAAGGTTTTGTGTTCTCCTAAAATGATTATAGTGATAGATACCTGTGTATTTTTAAAGTATCAGAAGTGCATTGTTTTTTACACTATCGCTAGTATGTTCTTTTCTATTATGCAATTACATTATAAAAAGATAAAAAGTAATTAAGTTCTGTGAAAACACAGCTGTTTGTGGCTGCTGTTTACAAGCACATAGGAAAGGACAACTTTAATGAGTAACTTTGAGTCCAAAAGAGAGTGAAATAGTAAGAGACTGTAAAAGATACCTTATGCAGTGTTACCTCAGGTTACATATGCTTCAGATTACATACGCTTCAGGTTACAGACTCCGCTAACCCAGAAATAGTGCTTCAGGTTAAGAACTTTGCTTCAGGATGAGAACAGAAATCGTGCTCTGGTGGCGCAGCGGCAGCAGGAGGCCCCATTAGCTAAAGTGGTGCTTCAGGTTAAGTACAGTTTCAGGTTAAGAACGGGCCTCCGGAACGAATTAAGTACTTAACCCGAGGTACCACTGTATCAAGTATAAGCTGACCCGAATATAAGCTAAGGCACCTAATTTTAGCAGAAAAAACTGGGAAAACTTACTGACTCGAGTATATGCCGGTTCACCACACCACAAACCTGGTGGTGGCAGCAAAGGCGGTGGAGGAGGAAGGAGCAGCCCAAAAGGAGCCCTCTGCTGCTGCCTCTGCAGCTCGCAAGAGCAGGCATAGGAGCCACGGTTGGGAGAGGCACAGTGCAGCGCAGCACCTCTCCCAACCATGGCTCCTGTGCCTGCTCTTGCGAGAGGCGGGCGGCGGTGGCGGGACCAGCGGTGAGAAAGGGCTCCTTTCGGGCTGCTCGTCCCTCCGCCACCGCTGCCACTGGCCTCACTCGAGTATAAGCCATGGGGGGGCTTTTTCAGCATTAAAAATGTGCTGAAAAAGTCGGCTTATACTCGAGTATATACAGTAAATGAATAAGGGAAGGAATAAATGTTTTTAAAAACCTAGGAAAAAATAGCCACTTATTAGAGGACCACCATTTTTGGTCTAATGCTGTAACACTTCATGGCCTGTCCATAAGGGATCCAGTATACAACCCTTTGTGTATACTGTGTACACAGTGTCAAATGCCTGTGTGGAACTATAGTTTTTTATTCTGAAATGAGAATTCACAGTTCTGGTTTGGAGTGCTAGTATCCATATTGGAGATATATATGCTTATTTCATTTATGATTCTCTTCACACGAGGCATCCCAAAGCGAATTACAATATAATGAAAACATATAAACAGTTACAATATTTCCATAAATACTTTTTTAAAAAGTATACAGAGAGCAAAACAACAAGAACACATTCATCAAATCAATTTATATGCATACGGTGGCTGGTGGACCCTGGAATTAGAATGGCAACTAAAAAGTCATATATGTGGGACCAGTTCTTTTTTCTGGCGGTATGTGCTGGTACACAGTACTGGCACCTTTTTTCTAGAAAAAAGCACAGGTAGATTAATAAATATAATTATGAATGGATATGTTTACCAGATATCTAGAGAGGAGGAACTGATCTTAGGTGGCAAGGGCAGAGAGGGAAAGCCGAGCACATCATGGGGCGAGGTTAGGAAATGACTGCACATTCTCCCTTCCCTTCCTGTTTCTTGTGGGGCTACACATTTCGCTGCTGGGTCACTCCGCTGTGACGTGGTTGGAGCTGGGGCCCAGCTGCAAGGGAGGGAGCTGCTCTGGTGAGGTGGGTTCTGAGGGGATTTGCTGGGCCCAGCTCACAGAGGGGCGGGATATTCAGCAACTAAACTGTAAAGTGCATTAGGTCTACTGTGCACTAACAACTCTCAGCTCCACTAACAGATTGAATATTTATGGTCCAACAACGACAGCAGGACAGCTGACATAGCTGGGTAGCCGTAACACAGGTTGTAGGACTTCCAGAAAACTAGAATATAGAGACGATGAAATGATGAAATAGCAAAATAAGCTTTAGCTTGTGGATATCAGCTATGTCCTTCAGTTTCAGTCCTATTTCAGCATACAGCCTACTATCTTGGTCCATCTCAGGAACAGCATGAAGCAAAACAACATTTGCTATGTAGATGAATGAGAATATTTTGGAGTTGTGAGAGGTTCAACAGGGTGAATGTGAATGTGCGTTATTCAGCTTCTATCCATTTCCACATTCTGGTAATGTCTGGAATCTACATCACAATAAAAAGCAGTAAATGGAAGGAAATGGCTGGTGGAAAACTAGAAAGAGTTATCCTTTACAGTACATAATATTATTAAACTGCATATTTTTCCCCCTGTCACTGAACTTGAAAATATTCATTAGCTTCTGCATTAAACCTTTCCCCCTCTTACTTAATTTAGATTTACATTTTTGAAAATAACATCTACTACCAGCCTGATGTAAAGAGTAGCTCATTGCGACTAACATCGTCTGGAAAAGAAGGAATTGTATTTAATGGAATTGCAGACTGGTTATATGAAGGTAAATTGCACAGATGCAACTTTATTAGAAATGCAGAGGACATACATGCATCCAATTTTTCTGAGAACAATCTGTTCATTATAGGACAATGCTGTTGATTTTTCTTTTTAATGTTTTCTTGCAAAATTGTCTGCATTAAAACAAAGGGATGCCTATATATAAGCTTTTGTTTGTGATCATTTAAATTGTCAAAATCCTTATTTTCTTGTTTCAAGAAGAAAACTATTGTATGGGGAAGGGAACAGAACAAGAACATACATTATTTTGCATAACAGCCCTGAAAATTACTCCACCTATTTTTCATTGGCATATTTGCAGAAATTGTATATGATTATGCTCAACTTATAAATATGACTACTAGTTTTGCATTGCATCACAAATATTATACTTTGGTTGCATATAACTATTCTGATACAAATAAATATAGGGATGCAGAATAATAAGGGACCCAACAGTGTCCTGGAAGTAATCTGTGGTTATAAAGACAAGCATTAGAAATTGTGGTTCATGCAAGGCAGCTAAAAAGCTGTTGGCATTTTACATTTCTTCCTGCAGCATCTCAATTTATATTTTTCACAAGACTATGGAAGGAGATACAGCCACTTCTATATATATATATAGAGAGAGAGAGAGAGAGTCAATGAAATTCTCAGGTGTCTGTTTCTTTCATTCATTAAATCATCCCACCAGTGGTCTTCACTCTGCAGCCTCTCCAGCTTTCCACAGATGAAGACTAGGTAAAGATATCATGAGGTTACTCCTCCAATTGAGTGTTTTCAGATCAGGAAGTGTGAGCAGCTAAGGAGACTGCAGAAAGGTTTACTGGAGAGGAAACAGACACACCACCTTGGGTCAGCTCGAAAGAATAAAGTAAGCTGAAACCCCACAATCACAGAAATTCTAAGTATTTTGAGAATGAGATCTACAAAAAAGGAAAATAAAAGCCTTTTTGCAGTAAAAAAATTTTTTTTTGAGATATTGAACAGATTTCAAAACAGTACTAATCTAGTTGAATATAGAAAATCACAGCCTCCTGGCTGTGCTATGGCCTAACAGGTACAAAATAATGTAGCATTGTCTGTTTGCTCTGTTTGATTTATTTTTAACAGTAGGAAGTTTGCCAACAGCAGCAAAATGTGTATATAAAGCAATCCTCAGTGAGACTCTAGACAACAGTGGAGAAAGTGGCAAAGCTGTTGTGGGCAGCCAGTGGATTGGGATCTAAATTATATATGGCAATTGTTAATTTCATGGGTTTTAAGAACATTTTCCCTCCCCTCCCCCAGAGGAGCTCCTTCATTCTCACATAACTCACTGGTGGTCACCTGATGGAGAGAGGCTGGCATTTCTTATGATAAATGACTCATTGGTACCAAACATGGTTATTCCCCGGTTTACTGGATTCCTGTATCCCAGAGGAAAACAGTACCCTTATCCAAAGGTAAGGAAATTTTACATACAATCTTCATTACTTGCCTAAGGTATAGTGTTCAGTGTTACTAAAACAGTTATTTCAAAAAGGAAAGGAAGCCATTTTTTGTTGTCATGGTTTTTGCAGAAATTACTGTATACACTGTTTTCTCAAAAAGCTACAAAAGCTTTGTTCTTTTCTGGATTGAATGAAACAAAAGCTCTTTTGTTTAGTATAGGACAACATAACTTAATATATTAATATAACTACATATGATGCACATCTGGAGGGGTTGGGTATTTTGTACAAGCATTTGGATCAGCAAGATTTCAAGGATTTTTTTGCTGTGAATATATGAATTCACCTATCAATATTAGTAAATCATAAATAAAAACTAATATAAACATAACAAGTTAATAATATTATCATGTAATAGGATCTGTTTGACAGTTACAATTATTCCATTTAACTAAATTAAATTGTTAAATGATATGACAGTGTCTACAACTGAATGGCAACACTATTTTTACTTAATAAATCAGTTGATATCCTGTTTCTTTTCAGTAGCAGGAAAATTAATCTCTAGAATCGCTTTGTTAGTTTTCTTTAGCAATGTCTTATTCTATAGTGCCAAAAGGAAAACAAAATTAAAGACAAGCTGTACAATAAAATTAAGCTTTGGGAAGAGGAAATGAAAGTCTAGTTCCATTTATCACAGGCAATGCAGAATTATGTTAATAAAACCTTTACCTTTATTTAATACTTCTGTTAGCTTTCAATTCACCATAATTAATTACGAAGCTAGTGATCTGGTAATATTGACAAAGGACTTTGTTATTGCAGTACAGTATTCCACTTCATTACTACTGGAATATTTATGACTGCTGCTGAGCCAAAATAGGGTTTCCATGGCACTTTTTACAAATGCTTTCATCCCATACAAAAAGCACCAATCCTTTTCAGCAACTTTGACATCCCCTTGTGAAAAGTGTTTACAAGGTGATGGGTGTCAGGGAAGACAGAACACATCCCTCTTGTGGCAACATCACCTCATCCTAATCTCATAATATATGTAGTTGATTCAGTGCAACATTATTGAGATGGCATTACACATTCAAATGGACATTTCAGTGAAAGGAATGAAATGCATATGGATGGCATCCACATTCAGGTTCTGTCCAAATTCTGCTATGCAGCTGGCCATCTATGACTTGCATTATTTCAGTGAAAACACATATGCAATGAGAAAAGAATGCCAGACTGCTTGCTTTCTGCAGCAGTGATGACACATCCATCCCCCATCAGAATAAGGACAATCTGAGAGATTCATTTGCCCTCAGTGGTGTCGTGAAGTGGTCCTGATTGGCTCTCTGATGCCTTGATAATGTAGTTGCTATATAATTCCTGATTAGCTAGAATCAGTCAGCAACGAAGAAGATTAAAAAACACATACCAAAGTAACACCATGGCAGCAGCATATTTGGGCTGCAAGCAAGTGATAACTAAGGTTAGGTTTTTTTCTTTCTTTTTACACAGCTTAACTTGAAAGCCTGATCTCCACTTTTACAATGTTTTGTGTATGCAGTACACATCTTCCCCAAACTACAAAGACAGGAGTCAGAATAGTCCATCCAGAAAGTAAATGTTTTCAATAATAGTTGTTCTTTCCCCCCATTTTAGATTAAAATCCATGTTTTTAAATCATTTTACTCTGGATATGTAATACATTCCACCAGGCCTACAGGAATATATGCTTTCTTGTATGTAGTCATTCATGGCCTCATAGCTGGGAGCATAGGGTTGGGCATTCTCAACAATTGGTTAAGACACATGAATTCAACTAATGTATGTATTCGATGACAATTGGTTAGCTATGTGTAATGGTTCTAAGGGGTTGCTCATGCGTAAGCAGATGCCTATCTCCCTGGCTGGGTGCAAACACCTGGCTGGGCTGCCAAAGTGAACCTCCTCTGTCCGGACAGCCACTCACCCGTGGCTGACTGTCGCTGGCAGAATCCGTGAGTGGGCGTTTCTTAAACTTCTTCCAGCAAAGAAGCTCTTTGACGCCTAGTCTCCGCCTACCCTCTCTGCGTGAAAGCCTTCTGCGCAGGGAGGGCGTGGGCAACGGAGGACCTCTACTCTCCCCGCTGGTCCCCGGCAAGGAGTCATGGGACCGCCTCGCCACTTCCCCCACCTGCCCCCCTTCTCCACTGGTGCTACGCTGATTCTCTTCCCCAGAAGATGGGCTGCTTCTCCCGATCCCTGGACGCTCTCTGGAATCCCTCTGGCTTTTGCGCTCCCCCTCCAATACTGATGGCAATTCCCTGACACTATGCTATCCATCTTTTAACATTTTCACATACAGCTGTGGTTCTTCTCTGTGTCTTTGCAAATACATATCACACTTATTCATCCATTCTTTTCAAAGGCAGGAGAAATGAATCCAACAGTCAAGTTATACGTAGTCAATCTGTATGGACCAACACATACATTGGAACTCATGCCACCAGATGGCTTTAAATCAAGGTAAGCAGTATGTCATCTGAAAATTAACTATCTGTGACTCTCTACATGCACAAATAAATTGAAGTTAATCTCTGTTTAAGATAACAGTCCTGCAACAGTTTTCTGGAAGTAACATGTAGCTGGAAAAAACAGCAGGACTATCAGCTTGGGTTTAAATAGACTATCTTTATTATAAGGCTTGTAATGGCCAATGCATTACAATGCAATGGAACTGAAGTACAATCATTTCTGCATAATAACTTGGTCCAGATTTAGTGGTTGTCATAAACAGCATACTGGGTGTGAGATGCATGGGGCCCATAGGATCTAAGGGGCCCACCCAGCTCACAAATACCCTTAAATTTCGAACTGAACGAATTTAAAGTTACTGGTGTTAATTAGATTATTATTCTAATATAGCTTTGTCATGTTAGTTAATATTAAATATAAATATGGATCTATGATTTCTACATAGTACATAGTGAAGACACAGACATCATATTTAATTAAACGTCTTCTCTTCATAATCATATTTCACCTCTGATCAGAAGGTATGTAGTTGGATACAGGTATATCATCAAACTCAATTTGGAGCCTCCCCTGCAAAAAAAGAGGATTTTGCACGAGGGACCATTACAGAGTATGGTCACCTCTGTTCAGGTTCTCTTGACACCATAGCCAACCAGTATCAGGAGACTACAGCCACTAAGTTACAGCTTGCCAGTTTCTGTTCCATCTCTTTTCTTACTTGGAAACACAGATAATTCTTCACATATTTAATGCCCAAAATTTACACTCTCTTTAAACTGGTAATCCCACTCATAGGCTTGTATTCCAATAAAGTTTTTATAGAATTCCTAGAATACTGATTCTTCCCTTCTCTTTTAAACACAAAGTTCTTTATGGAAACTGACCAACCCCAGAGCTAGAACCTGTAGCCATTACCTTAGTAAAGCCCATCCAGGATTCTTTGAGGGAAGCCAAGCCTGTGAAAGTGGTAGAAATGTGCACATATAGTGTAGATGTGACCTGATTGTACCATACCAAGGCTCAGTCATAACTGGAAATGCTTCTAACTCATCCTTCTAGCTCTGACTATCAAATATGGCTTTCTCTAATCATTTCAACCAAGTGTAGGCACATAAGTAATATCCCACCAGCTGGAAGATTGCAAGAATGCTGCAGATCAAAGTGACAACAGTCTTGTTTTTAAAACTGTGGTTCATACATTCTTACTAAGCTCCATGCATTTGATATATTCTCTTTGAGTTGGAGCTTGTTTAAAAATCCATTCTGCTGTTACTTTACAGAAGCCTTGAGGACCATGTACATTTCTAGGAAAATCCATTTTATCTATGAAATCCTTCTCTGGTTACTGAATATTGCTGCTCTAAAGCAGTATAAACCATTCATATATATGGGGTGTGTGTGTGTGTGTGTGTGTGTGTGTGTGAGAGAGAGAGAGAGAGAGAGAGAGAGAGAGAGAGAGAGAGAGATTGTCCAATTTCTATCTCTTCTTCCCCCACTCCACAGAAATTGTGTGTTATTGTATATACATTGAAAACAGTCCTTACTCTAATGACTGTGTATGTTAAGATTTCTTTCTTGGTCTTGCTCTGTGCTGCTGGGGTTTGGATGACCCAGGCTGGATTCTGACAGTTTTTTTATTCTAATAAATGTATTGTAATGCATTTTAATACAAACAATTTGAATCATCAAATTAAGGGGAAAAGCACTAAAACATACTTTCCCAAAGAGATGGTATGCGATGCATAGAAAGATGACTTGTTAAAGTTCCTTGCTAATCAAATATGAGCTAAACATCAGGTGGAATGGGTAGTAAAACATTCCCAAATGCTACAGATGTCAGGGCATATTCAACTATGAATTCATTCATTCAACTATGTTGTTCTGAACTGTATCTCTCAGTCTTTGCATGCACATCTGTAGAAATACGTGTGTGTGTTTGTGTGTGTTTATACCTATATCTATACACAGTGTGAGTCATCATTCCTACAGTTTGGAAATATAGGTATATATATTTCAGTAAAAACAATAACAAATATTTAATCAAATCTAAATTAATGTCATGTTACCCATATGCTATGATCTAAAATGTGCTTAGAGTTGCATTCTTGAAGCCATTGTCTTTTGTGTAGCATTGTATAAGATAATAGAGTTTTGCTTCATTCAGTAAAGTACTTGAAAATTGCATCCCAGGTTCCTAGAGTAGCTTAAATTAGGGGTGTGCTGATTCTGAGGCTTTTGTGTGGAAGAGAAAGTGAAAAGTCATCACCCCTGAATATTGGGAATTTCCTGTAAAAATGAGAGAAAATGTGAAGATATTCCCTGAAATTTTGGGGTATGTGGATTGGGAGTGATACTTACCTTAATATGGTTACAATGATGCATATCCTTCATTTACCTTAACCCCGCCCCCAGTACTAGCACTGAGTGTCGCAGCCTCCTCAACAGCCCACATTTCTCATAGAAGGTCTGGTGGGTAAGGAGTCTGTTCGTAGAGTATGATAGGTGATAGCTGTTTGTCAGTAGCCACAAATAATGTACTGAACTGCCTAGACATGACAGATTGTACTAGGTGGTCTTGGTAACAGTTTCATCATGGCAATCTAACAAGGATTTAGAAGGAGAGAGCATTTTTCTGTACCACTGATAAAACCGATTTAGCTACAAATGTTTGCAGGCAGGCAATCTATTTGGCAATACAGTGCTGGGGATTATTATTATTCTTTTCTTTTTTTCTATGGAAGCAAGTATCTGTGCTCCTTTGTCGGCTACCCTTTTTGCACAGAGTGTTTGCAGAATGTCCTTGGCATTTTACATTATTTCTGACTACTTCATATCACTGAAAACACTATTGTTTGTTACAAAACCTAAAGCAAAACTGTAAAGCATAAGGCAACCTAAGTTGTTAAGAGCAACATGACAGCCAGTAACCAGTAAACCAATTGTTATGTCAATTTTGTAAAATATAGTACAGCAGTACCTCGGGTTAAGTACTTAATTCGTTCCGGAGGTTCGTTCTTAACCTGAAACTGTTCTTAACCTGAAGCACCACTTTAGCTAATGGGGCCTCCTGCTGCCGCCGCACTGCCGGAGCACAGTGGTACAGTGGTACCTCGGGTTACATACGCTTCAGGTTACAGACTCCGCTAACCCAGAAATAGTGCTTCAGGTTAAGAACTTTGCTTCAGGATAAGAACAGAAATTGTGCTCCGGCGGCGCGGCGGCAGCAGGAGACCCCATTAGCTAAAGTGGTGCTTCAGGTTAAGAACAGTTTCAGTTTAAGAACGGACCTCCGGAATGAATTAAGTATGTAACCAGAGGTACCACTGTACAGTCACTGTACAATAATTTCGCTATGTATGTTTTGCATGTTGAATCTGAATGTGCTCTTGGAATGTGGTTTGTTACCAGTATAATGCTGAGTGGAACAATGGATCAGTGTCCTTTATCGCAGTGCGCAGGATGTAATTTCACAGTTTATGTGGGAACAATATAACCACTGTATTTTTAAATGTGTATCTGCCATAGAGAATATTACATAATGATGGTGAAGTGGGTCAGCAATACTAAAACTGTCGTGCGGTGGTTAAACAGACCTCAGAACCTGTCCATCCTTACAGTGTGCGAGACGACAACTGGTGCTTGTAGCATGGTATGCAATTTATTTTTGTTATCGTTTTCATAGGATAGATTTACAGTTATTGTCCCTGTATGCAGAGCACATGCTTTTGGTCCTTATTTTTAATTTGTTTGCTTGTTTTCCTGCCAGTGCCAGAGGCCAATTTATTTCCATGAGTTAGAATTCACCTTGTGGTTGAAATAATGTGGAACACATTGTTCTGAATGGAAAAACACACAAACACCTGCCCTGCTGCCATGCTTTTACTTCCTCTCAAAAGTTGGGCCTGATAATCTAGTAGGGAGGGCTGCTGGGTGTGTGGAGAGGAAGCATGAGTTCCACACAGATTTCTACCTGCCAAAACTCAATACACCGAGGAAACATTTGGATTCTCAGTAGGGTCTTTGGAAGCACTTAGCAAACAGCAGCAGCAATAATTGGCCCTTTAGCCAAAGATAAATCTGTGTTCCAGCAGTGTTAGTAACCACAAGAGTACTCTTCATTATCAGAGTTATTGACATAAGTGTGATTTATGTCTAAGCAAAATGTTTGAGTTCAACTCTCAGAGTAAGGCTGAGAATCATAAAAAATAGCAGGATATTTAGAACTTCAGCCTTACTACTGTTTACATGCATTTTAGAAATGTTTCCTAATAACACACTTTTTGTAAATATTATTCAAGCACACGCATTTGCTCACTTTTTTCACTGAACAGTTAGCTAATCTAAATATTTCATTTTGATGTATAATTGTTAACCAAAAGAACCATAAAATAAATATTCAGTTATGATGGGCTGAAATAATTAATAAAACCAAACATTATTTGATATTGTGTGACAGAGCTATGTTACAAAGACACTGTATATAGGTGTATTGTTCTTTGCTTGTATGCTTCCGATATACTAACATTGAAATGCTAGCTATCAAAATACACGTTCACTCCCAAACAAATGACATAGGTTTTTAAAAGCCTTCCTACTCAAATTAGTGGTGACCAATCCAAAGCTTTCCAGGAGTTAGATCAGAGCTGAGTACAGAGGACATGCTATTTAATCTACCTATTCAGTTGTTTATAAGGTATAACAGGCAATTAGAGGAACAGATAAAACAGTTACGGTTATAAAAGCAAGTAAAACCATTATTGCCAGAACAGTACAAAATTAGCAAAAGAAGGTCCCATAAATCAAAACCCCTTAACTGTCAAAAGCCAGGAAAAAGTGATGTTTCTTCATCGTACAGCAAAAGCTATACAAAGAAGATGCTGGTGCAACTCTATGAAAAGGGAGTTCTGCAATTTGGGGGTTCCACAGTGAAAGCCCTCTTCCAGGCCACTATTCCCTACACACAGGGGTAGGTGTGTGTGTGTGTGTGTGTGTGTGAGAGAGAGAGAGAGAGAGAGAGAGAGAGAGAGAGAGAGAGAGAGAACAAAGAAAGCCCTTCTGCCAGTCTTGGCACCGGAGAGGGTCAGTAGCTAATTTAATCTTCTGTAGGATACCACTTCATTTATTTTTAAAAAAATATTTGTATCCTGTCTTTTCTCCAAAGAGCTCAGAGCACCTTACAAAATAAAATAAAAACATAAATTAGCCAGAAACATGTAAAATTTTTAATTATACTTTACAACCTAACATTAAAGCAGCAGCAGGATATAATAACATAATGCATCAATTTTTAAAAATTCAAATATTTACAGTTAATACCAATTCCAGCAGTTTACAGCCAAAACCCCTTCTAAAAAGGGGGATGTTTTTGAAAGGTCACTGCTGAGGAGACAACATGGGTTTCCCTTGGAATCTGGTTTGAAAGCCTAGGTGCAGCTACCAAAAAAAGAGTCCTCCCTTAGTCTCAAATAAGCATATTTCTGGGGATGTTGAGACACACAGGAGAGCTTCCAGAGATTAGCCCAATTGACAAGCAGACTCCAGCAGGGAAAAGTGGTTCTTCAACATCCTAAACAAAGGTCAGCAGCAGCACTTTGATGCCTGGAAATAAATCAAAAGGCAGTGTTTCAACAAAGAAATTGCATGCGCACACTCTCTAAAAAAGGCCATCTTAATTGCCTGTGTTATAGGAACTATGTGGTTCAAAGTGCAACCTGCTGCTATTTCTGTTTGTGTGGCATTTTAAATAGGTAACAGAGGAAAATGCAAAATGCAATGATTTTCAATTAGCAAGATTTTGTATATGTATTTTATAACTTTATATATATTTCTTTTTAGAAATATGAGTTTACATCTGAAGTGTGGCTTTCTAAACAGGTACTTACATTATTAATGGCTTTGAATGGAAAATGTGTATCATTAAAACGTTAGCTGTTAATAAAATGTTGGTAAATGTCCGCATTTTAAACTAGACTATGTTGATCCATTAATCTGAAAAAGAATTAAAGATTAATTTAAGAGAAGCAAACAAAATTGTTTTTAAGCATTGGAGTAACTGCAGAAGTATTACAAATTCTGGAAGTACACTGAACTCGCAAGGCTATTGGGATGGCATTTCAAGCAGATATTCTGGAACAGGTGCACAGGAGCAGTGTCAGGTGTATACAGCTGTCTGATCTTAATTAATAACATTTAATGTACCAGGCAAGAATCACATGGCTTGTCACATTTATAGTGATGTGATTCCACCTTAGGAGTATTCCTCCCTATTTCTCATCTTAGGGAGTTAGCAAGATGGGTGGGGGCCCATAAGTTATCTTGGACTTAAACCATTTAGGACTTTAAAGGGAACCACCAAAACTATCAGTTGTGCCTAGAGGTAAATTGATAACCTGTGCAGCTACTACAGGATTGGTGTAATATTATCCCTCGGGCAAGCATAGTGCTTAACAGAAAATTTCAGAATTCTGATTCTATTTCATTTTTATAGAATGAGGAGCCAGTTTTTTCTAAAGATGGCAATAAATTCTTTATGACAGTTCCTGTTAAGCAAGGTGGTCGTGGTGAATTCCATCATATTGCCATGTTTAATGTTCAGGTAAGTTTATTTCACAATTTCAAGTTCATAATTGCACAAGTCTGTAATTAATTATACTGTTGCTTAAACGTCTTATGAAGCGACGTACGATGCCTTGAGTTGCACGCTCCTCCAAATATATTCTGATTTTAGTCACTGATTTGTAGGTATTAGCAAAAATCGTAATCACAGAACACTTCAAATGATGCATAGCTCTGTCCTCTGAAATGATGAAAAGCATCCTTCCAGCAGGTTGATGTGGTGATTTGATTTGGCAAGAAAGCTGGTGAATGACTAAAGATTCCTTTGCTGTTTCATGAAAGAGCACTTGCAAAGAAGCCAGTGAATGAAGCACTTGGAACCATTTTGAGTATCTCAGGGCATTGTACTCAGTGCTCTCTTTTTTTGGTTTGGTTTTGTTTGAAAAAAAGGTGCCAGTACTTTCCATGAAGTTGTTACAGTAAGTGCCACACTTTTAACATGTGGGGGGGGGAGGTGGCAGTAGTCGGGTGCAGCCTTGAGTAGCCCCAGAAAAAAGCACTGGTTGTACTTACTTGGAAGAAACAAAGACCTGGTCTACACATTCAGCAGAATGAGACGGTAGGGTGCAATGTGTGGTAGTATGGTGAAATGATATATTACTAGTGGGAGATCACATTTTTTTATTGCTTCCTTACATTAAAAATGTAGCACAAATAGGAAAACCAGCAAAAAAGGGCAGAGAGCTGAGCTAGAAGTGTTGTGAGGCATTCATCCTAACATTAAGAAGAATGTTTGATCAGTGCAAGCATTTCTGTTTGCTTGCCAAAATAATCTCCCCTGTCCTCCACACATGCACTGTTCTGGGAGTCCACTCAACCCTCCAGAGCAGACTTGGAGAGGGGAGGCCATGGGGCCGTATGTGGAGGGTTGTTTTATTTTGTTTTTGCTTTGTATGAGGTCACTATCAAAAGTGCTATTGCCCACCAGTAGTTTAAAGAACCCACTTCATTCTGCTGCAAGTCTAGACTCAGCCAAGGTCTGTTGGGGAATGTGCCGACTTGACTTTGAAATGTATGTGCTGGATTTGTATTTTCAGTGTGTTTCCCCACCGCCTGATATGTTGCTCCTATATACCATGCTATTGATCTTGAGATTGTAGATTTTAAAGTGCACATTTATTGTACTTTATACATTTGTACTGACAGAAATATATGACAACTGTCTGTGGCATTTCATTTAATGTTTCTGTAGTAATTAGAGGAACATTCTGTGAAATGTCATGGGATTTAAAAAGCCATGGGAAG
This sequence comes from Podarcis filfolensis, assembly GCF_964270895.1. Taxonomy (NCBI): domain Eukaryota; kingdom Metazoa; phylum Chordata; class Lepidosauria; order Squamata; family Lacertidae; genus Podarcis; species Podarcis filfolensis. Next base: position 42,453,645 of record NC_139604.1, read on the forward strand.
CCACAGCGGCAGTACTGAAGCTTTGCGTGATTATCGTGATCTGTCAGTGAATGCTTCTAATGCTTTCCCCTGTGTGTTATACTTTGGATAATGCTGGAACACCTTATTTTCTTTTTATTAAGTTGACTACATTTTTAATAGTAATTAAGAGATATTCTAGCATTCTTTCCATAGGCAGGGTGAATCTCAGTTACTCAGATCCTATTAACATTTACTGAAATGTTAGTCCTTCTGAATGGAATCTCATAAAAATGTATATGTATAATGCTTGGAACCAGAGATGTCTTTATAACACAGAGTTGGTCGGCCAGCAAGCCTGGTGCCTGAAGCCAGCTACCCATAGAACACCTCATTGGGGATCCTGCCATCTTCCATTCTGTGGACATGACCAAGCCAGCATAGATGTTGCTGAAACAAGAGTGTGAACATGCTAGGAATGTGGTCTTGGGAGCGCACATCTTTGTTTTAGACTCTGTTCTGCCACAATCCACCTGACAGCTCATTTGGTAGAGCATAGGAATAAGAATAAGATGCCCATCTGTTTGAGTTGCCCCAGCCACTCTGGGTGGCTCTCAACAAAATATTAAAAACAATAAAACATCAAACACTAAAAAATTCCCTATAAAGGGCTGCCTTCAGTTGGCTTCTGAAAGACAAATGGTTGTTTATTCCTTGACATCTGATGAGAGGGCATTCCACAGGGTGGGTGCCACTACCAGTAAGACCTTCTGCCTGGTTCTGTGTAATTTCACTTCTCACAGTAAGGGAACTACCGGAAGGCCCTTGGAGCTGGATCTCAGTGTCCAGGCTGAACAATGCAGGTGGAGATGCTCTTTCAGGCATACAGGGCTGAGGCCATCTAGAGCTTTAAAGCACCAACACTTTGAATCATGCTCGGGAACATACTGGGAGCAAACGAAGATCCTTTAGGCCCGATGTTATATAGTTCTGGTGGCCTTTTTCAGTCACCAGTCTAGCTGCCACATTCTGGATCCAAGTCTCCTTCTTAGCCTCAGGATCATGGGTTTGAGCCCCACATTAGGCAAAAGATTCCTACATTGCAGAGGATTGGACTAGATGACTTTTGCGGCCCCTTCCAACTCTCCCATTCCATGATTCTATGGCAGCCCCACCAAATTCTCACAGTTTCTCCATTCCATGTGAGCCTCTCATGGCCCAATCACTTGACATTCCAGGAAGAACTTCAAGAGCAGCAACAGTTTTGAGGGATGCTGGGAGATTGTAGTGATGGAAAACCTCTTTACATTGCACTACTCATCTATGTCTGGGACTGAGAGAGAGAGGTGGGGTCAAATTGCTATCATATTTAGACCACTGTTTACCTTTGCTGCACTAAACACTAAGGAAGAAGTAAGAAAACTTTTTTTTCCCCTGGGTTGATATTACATCTAGGGTTACATGATCCTTTTCAAAAGCCACTGACAAAGGAGGTAATTATAATTCCCTTTCAGTAACTACAACACTTTCAAGTGGTTTCCCACCCTAACCAATTCACTGTTGCTGCAATAAGAAATAAGGCTGCTTTAAATAGGACGAGGAACCAGTGTTAGCTCATGCCTTCCACGTGGGGCTTAAAAGGAGTATTGTATGATAGAATTCCATGCACATAGGTGCCTTATATCTTGGATAGGAAGAGACCAGTAAAGTTTTGGCCCAGGCCTCAGAGAAGCTTTGTGTAGTCCTGATTAAAAGTAGCATCATATATTGATTTTATTTGAGATGCATAGGAATTAAAATGTATATGGAATTTAAAATATCTGTATACAATAGAATTCTATTTTCATTAGACTTTTATCACATAGAACTAGGTACAAAAAGAAACATATTCCCAAACCACAAAGGGAGTAGACTTACTTAAGGTTAATTTACAGATCGGGGGGCCACTAGGTGGCGCATCGGAAGATGGCTGACAATAACATCTCTCCGACCCACACGAGGTAATTTGGAGGCTATGATGGGGGTAATTAGCCTCCTTAACCCCCCCAGGATTGTGGGGGGGACGGCCCTTGCCTGCTATGCCCTATACCACCCCCAAATTTGTGGGGGTGGGGGCACTAGGCACAAAGCCCTCCTGTGGGATTTCGGCACTCCTTGACGCCGTCCCTGATTCGCGCTTCTAGTTGCAAGCATCTTCAAAAGAAACAATTTGGACGAGATAAATTGCACATGCTTCAAGGAAAAAGGGGAGTAAAGACTGCTGACAGAAGAGATCTCTGATAACAAGACAAGAATAAAATATGAGAAGATACGTCAAGATACGGTATGACTTGAGGGGGGAGGGGGGAAAAACAACAACCTGCCCTTCATTATGTGATTTAACAAGAATCCCCTCCCCAAATGAGTCAGGAACTAAGGACTTAAGCTGTGGATTTAAGGCTGTGTGGAGATAAACTTTCGAACCAAAGCAATGTTTCAAGACGAAGCTGGAAAGCTAAGAGTTTTGGAATGACGCAGTTAAAAATGCCGTCGCCATTTTGGGAGGCATTGTTGGAGCTCTTGGGTCTGGGAGGAGAAAGAGAGAAATAGAGTTGTTTACATACGTCTCGGTGGGACTCAAGAGCGAAAAATGCCAAATTTATGATGGAAAGAGCGATGTTATCTACGAAGGAGATATATGGAAACCATCTGGACTTAGTGGAGGAACGGGAAATCCACACAGGATTATTATTTTGCTTATCAGCTTAAGGAGACTAACAGAAGAGATCGTAAAGGAAAAATAGAAATTATATGAACAAGATATGATGTGGAAACACCAAGATAAGACTGAATAGAATTATGAATTTTGTTTGGACTGATTTGGACATTAACGCAGTAATAAGAAGATGATCTGAATCCCCCTTTGGATCTTGAAGTATGGGTTCCCCCAACAAAATTTAAAAATTTGGCTTTGTAATTTGGAATCTATGAGATGTGATTTAATTTGATGTGATTGGCCAGTTAATAAAAATTATTTTTAAAAAAAAGGTTAATTTACAGATCACATTTTCTGTGCTATTTCTCCACTGCTGTCCTCTCATGTTTGCAGTATTCTCACATGAGTAATGTGAACACCCTGCTGTGTGAACAAGTAGCTCGCATGGTGCGGCTGCCTAATTTTCATGATCAGGATAGCACTACAGTATACTTCTCTGGTGCTGGAAATTGCTATAGTTACTCTGCATAGGTAGATCACTTTCAGGAAAAATAAAAAGAAATGACTGACAAAGTGTAACGTTGGTTCCACTGAATCCCACAGGAATAAGCTATTTTAAGGGCGCATAGCATTGTGGCTTGTAGCCAGAGTGTCACTGAGGATTGAAGGAAATTAATAGCGAGTCATTTCAGAAAGAGACAAGGCTTGAGCGTATGTGTCAGTTCTGCAGTTTCCAGTAAATGCATGGTTGCGCATAAAAATAAGTTGCTATTATATTAACACAAGATTATGCCCTTGAATTTATATATATATATATATATATATAAAATTCAGCTTGGGTTTTCTGACCATGGTTGGCTTAAGTGTCCCTTTATCCTTTAAGTGACACATTTGGCCCACTTCTCAAACGTGACCAAATGGAATGCATTCTTGTCTCTGAACATACCTCTTTCCCAAATCTCTTCAAGAGTCAAGAGGGACAGACCCAAAGATATACCAGCTCTAAGTCCACTTTCTTCCACACTTAGTTTGAAGGGGGGAAGGGAATTAATATTCTCCATAGTTGCTTTGGCAGAGAAGGCTTTCCTTTACACCCAGGGGAACATGGGAGACAGGGATTTTCCCCTCCTTGTGTACATCAATTGTCAATGAGTGCCATTTTAATTCACTATTTATTTATTTTGTCTCTCTGTGTACATCTGATTGTCTTTAAGATACCACAAGCATTTATCTTCTTTTTACTTTTCTATAAGCACATAGGAAATGTCTTGCTGCATTAGAGTAAGACCTGCAAGTTTAGCATTCTTTGAAAGAATGTCAGCTACTGGCAGATCATAGGTAGCCCCCCATAAATTGGTCAGTTCTTTTCTTGCCATTTACCATATCCAGACTTTTGTAGATTAAAACCTTGATGAAATGAATTAGCACTCCACATGTACACACTCCACATGTACAATGAATTAGCACTCCACATGTACACACACACACTTGAACTTCATATTAGCAGCCTTCAAAAATGCAGCCTGGCTTGTATCCAGGGATGTTTTTCAGAAACTTGCTTACAGTAGCCCTCCCCCAATTTCCACATCTTGCAGCAGTTCCACAATACCCCATCAAATGTTGTTCCCAAAGGTGCTGCCAGAGTAGCATTTTTGCATGCAAGTCAAGAAAGCCCTCATTGCACAAACTGACTTTTGATCATCTGTCTCTGGCTCAGGCTAGATATTTATGCTTGGAATGCAATGCCTTTCATGCACAGGATCATGATCACCGTCTTCCTAATGTGCATTTTGTGTACATTAAACTTGTACATTTGAAAATGCCATTATAATCATATTTACAGGTAATTCAGGAGGCAACAGAAAATCATTTGGGGGGGAGAGAGGAGTGGGGACATTGACATTGACATACCTATTATTATTTTTGTTTATTTTCTTGCAGACCAAGAGTGAACAATTTAGTATAAGACATCTGACATCAGGAAACTGGGAAGTTATCAAAATCTTGGCATATGACGAATATACGCAAAAGATGTGAGCATTATTTTTCTTTGTCTGTTCAGGTAAAATATATGTGTTATCAAGCTAAAAAACTGTTGCAATCCACCCTGCTTTACACTAGGCTGTGGGGGGGGGGGAGATATTGGATTGGGCAAAGGACCCCTCTTTCCAGCCCTGTCAGCCTCCATTAAGCCATGCCAATCCCCAGACAGGGATTGCAGTGCTAATTCATTTCATCTGTCAATGTACTGAAGAATCTTTCTCAGATAAAGAGCAGAGATAGACTGTGACATCTTCTGGCTGACTACATTGACAGAAATAACAGAAATTAAAATAAAAAATGGGTTTTTCTAGGCTCTAATAAATAAGGAGCATAACTTGAATACAACTTGGAAAGCTAATATATTGGATTACATTCTCAAATCTCCTACAGATTAATTGTGTTCCTTAGAATACTTAGGGATAAATGTCGGATATCGTCAGTAAGGATGAATGTGCTGGGGGTGTTTTGCTTATAAAAGGACTTGTCTGCCACCCTCGCAATATTATCAAGGGAAAGAAGCATTTTCGAAGGTTGAGTAAGAAATGTTTCTATGATTGTAATTCTTCTATACGGTAGGCAGAGCAATCCAAACTGTAGGAAGCCAGCATAATTTATATGCCTATTTCAAACTCTGTTCAGAAGCAGGGCTGCTGCCAGCTGAGCCTGCCCAAGCCTGGCTGAAGGAAAACAACCCTTTAAAGTGGAGTTTGAATTATACCACCCTTTTTTGCTAGTGTAGCTTCCACCAGGTGGGTAGGTCAAATGAGTCCGAAATAGAGGTGGCCCTGTTTCGCCACCGCTATGCTACTAGAACACCCTTTCTTCAGCAGAGCCGGGATCTAGTTCTTACAAAGGCATATATTTGGCTGAGCTGGGATGAGGCACTTTAGCCAGCATATCCCTGGCTGAGCTCAGGCATCCTATGCCTGTTCTACTCATCCTGGTGGATCTTTGGTTTGGACTGCTCCCTAGGTTTGTGAGATTTCCCCAGTTAATTTTCGAAGAATTTTTATTATGCTGAGGTTTCCACATCATAACATGGCCCTTCATCTGTACCTGATGTGAGAATGAATTAATCTGCCCGGTTAAGAGAACACATTATTTATACATTATACTACACACAGAGAGAGACAACAATTTTAAGCTAGGTCACATTCTATTCAAAGCAGTTCAGTGCTATTGACAATAATGTTGCAATCTATCTCTTAATTGTACCAATAGATTTTGAGATAGTTTGTCAAAATAGGAAAAAAATGCATTTACAAAATATCCTCTACTGCATATATCTGCTGCAGTTATGATACTCCTTTTGTTTATCTTTACAACAAATTACTATTATCTCAGCTGAAGGTATTTAATTTTCTCTTTCATTGCCAGTTATTTTTTAAGTACTGAGAGTTCACCAAGAGGAAGACAGCTACATAGGTAAGCAGAACAACAGCATATTTTCCAACTGATTGACAGGACCTGTGCCTCTTTGTTTATAAAACCTGTTATCCTTAATGTCTGAAGAAATAGCTCCATGCATTCTTATTCATGTGCCATCAGTTACCTGAGAAACAGACAATACAATTCTGTGGTCTTACAAAGGATGTTATTTTATATATGTGATGTATGTTGTGATAAAATGAGTGCCACTTTCAGTCTCTCTTCTGATCCTGATACTGTGTCTAGTTAATGTTTTGTATACATTGAAACATTTCAGGAAAAGAGAAATGAGACTGGGGGAATGAAGTAATTTACAAAAAGTTTGTCCCCTTTAAGCTAGTTTCCTATGATACTGGTCCTCATAGTCAGTTGTATCCAATGCTAAAATTAAAGTAGACCCATTGAAATTAATAGACATGACAAGCTTAGGTTCATTCATTTTAATGTGTCTACTCTGATTACACCATCATTGCATACAACCTAGTGTATGCTTATGTTGCATGCTATCTTAATGTCTTCTTTGTATATATTTGTTAAATGTTGACATGCGCTTTGTCAAGATATGCATATATATTTGCATTTCAGTGTGTCAACGATTGAATTGTTGAATCGCCAGTGCCTTTCATGCAACTTCATGAAAGATCAGTGCACGTATTTCAATGCAAAGTTTAGCCCAACTATCAAGTATTTCATTCTGCAATGTAAAGGTAAGTCAGCCTCCTCAGTTTGATGTTAGTTGTATTTCAGTTTATTTTAAACACCAACACTTTGCCTTTTTATTATCCATTTGTCATCTTCCCATAAGCTTCATGCCATCAATCCATGGAAGTTTATGGAATAGAGATGGGAAGGAGCTGGCAGCAGATGTGGTAGTCACAACTGCACGGCACAATACTACACTGTTTATTTAAAGAACTCAGACCTTGCAGAAAAGAAATAAAAATATGTGGCATCGGCTAAGAGCATAACTGAGAAGAGGACATGAGGGAAGGTAGAAGCTATGAAAAGGCAGCAGAGCAATCGTATGCATTTTTTCTCAGAAGTGGGCCCCACAATAGTCAATGGAAGTTTATCCCAGGATTGCAGCCATATGCAATTATACAACCAATAGCAATTGGAGTATGATAATATCCGGAGGGCCATAGGTTCCCCCTTCCTGTAAAAAAGTATGGACACTCTGCAAGCTCTGTTCCAGACTCATCCAGAATAGTGATGGATAAGCTCCTTGTGGCTCAGCTCAGAGCTGGTTTATGTAACTAGCTTTCTTGCACGATGTTTTAACATTTTTTATTTCCAATCCCACCCCCACCCCTGCTAAAGCTCAATGACAAGGAGATGGAAAATATGTCTAGAATTATCTATAAGTGCATATGTATATGTATTGGTAGAGGAAAGACAACAGTCTGTATATGACACTAAAGCCTAAGCTATGGTTACAGGGAGCCACATTTGTTTTCTGATAGCATAGATTTCCCAGTTCTTAACCTGATGCCAGATTTTGTATTTGATAGAAATAAATATTGGGATCCGTTATTACCAGACTCCACTAAGTCCCTAAAAGATCTAAAATGACATACCGTAGTAAGCTCTCTTTAGCCCTGTTAATACATAATGCTAAGGCAAACCATGACCTGCTACAAACGTGCAGGTTCTCAAGACTGATGCCCCCTCAGTCCTAATGCTCTACTCAGGCCTAAGCCATGGTTTGGCTTAGCGATATGTCCGAACCCAGGCTCATGGTTTGTGTCACTCCAAGGAAACCACAAAGTGTAATCAAGGTTTGTTCTTGGTTTACTGCTCATAGTTTGTCTGGAAGATAAAAAGCGCAAGGCTGGGTTCTGATGTACCCAGCAGAGCAGGAGCAGGACTGTGGGAGCAGCAAAGCAGTCTAACCTTTGCTGCTGCCATTTACATGTTTGTTCATTTGCACTAAACCATGGTTTCACTTAGTGTTATGTGAGAACTGGTCCTATAGCCTCAAACTGCCTTCATTATCAGGAATCTCAGGAAAGTGCATAGGAACTTGCTGCTGGTGAAGAGCAGTCCACAGTTGGAAAGAAACAGATTCAGAAGTCAGCTTGACTGTTGGACAGTAGAAACCGCAGCAGCAAGAACATAAATTGAGGTCAGGCTGTCCTTGACTGTGATACTGTTGTCTGGCCCTTGAATCTTGAACTGAGCCTGGGACACATTACTTTTGAGTTCTTTCCCTAAATCTCTAACAGCCTCCAAATGACTTTGAAAAGTGCTGAATACTCACTGTTCTCTTTTGAATTTAATAGTAGCTGCAGGTGTTCCATACTTTTTATAATCAGACTATTAATCGCTCTATGTGTCAGTTTCTCAACTGTAAAATTGAGATGATAATAATAATAGTACCTCAAACTTGTATTATTTGCCATGGGACTATCCTAGTAATGCACTGGCATTAACGAGACTACTCATGGGTTTAGTGTTGAAGAACATGCATTAATTGTTTGGAGGACTGAGTGCAGAGCAGCTAAAGCGCATCATGAGATGCTTGCTTTCTACTGAAATGCTGATGCCTCTATATTTTATAATTTTATGTTTAATAATTGTATGTGTATGTTGTCTGATGTTATAGGACCTGGTGTTCCAGTTGTCAGTGTGCATAGTACAAGCAATCCTGAAAGTAAGTCTACACTACTAGTTCATTGTGGATTTTCTCTCTTACTTTTAGACCTTCGCAGAATTAATTTATGAAAACCCATCTTAATTACAGCCTAGCAATAAACATCCCTGTAAGTGATAAGAGTAGAGGAAAATTAATCAAGTGACTATAACATACCAGGGATTTTGCAGACTGATGTTATACTAGATGTATATCTTTTAACTCCTGTTAATGCTTGCGTTAATTAGGTGGCACAATGGCACGATCCCTTTCACTAACTATGCAAATTGAGTTCCTGTTACAGGGACTCGGTTATATGCTTTGAAATACTTTAAAGCTGTAATCCAATTAGTTTGGATTAAGGTGCTGTTTTACGAGTGCTACTTGTCTAATTCAACCTACGTTTAATAAACCAAATTTTGCTTTTCTTAATCTTCTGCAGTATTACAAAACTCTTTAAAAATGTGCAGTGTGTTTCTCCAAAACTGTAAGATATATCCAATAAAAAACCCACCCACAAAAATCCCTCAATATTCTTTCTACTCTAATAATTCATTTCCACAGATGATATAAAAATACAAGCCCAGTAGGGTTGGGAGTGTGTGAAGTGACAGATTACCTGCCACATCCAAAACCCTGTTGGCTCATCCTGGCCAAATCAGGAAGTATGGACAAGCTTCCTCAGCTAGATTTTCTTTTTATTTCTTTATCCCATTTGGTTCCAAGGCTAGTGTAGATGTGGGACCCTATACTGGAACCTCTGCTCTACACTTTTCTGTCAGTGAACAGGCACCTGCTCTCCTCCTTAACTTCTTTCAGCCGGCAGAGCTGGGGATTTGCAGTGTTCTCCTTACCTTTTTATTTGAAATCTCAAAAATAAATATCAACATTTCATTAGCTTTAGCACTACTGTACTGCTGGCATTTAGTCTGAACATTCTTAGCATTAATTATAATTTAATTTCAAATGTATGGCTGGAAAGTAACATTTCAGTCCACTCCATGCAGCTGTGCATCATTTGGATAATGTAATTAATGCACTTTAATTGATGAAGACTTGGATCCAGATGATCCCTTGTTCAAGTCTTTTTGATATTCTCTTTAAAGTACAATATTTTTGTCTATGTTAACTGGACTAGGCAGTTGTCAGCATAATGGTTTGATACTTGTACAAAGAAGCAATGACTGGCTCTGATCCTTTTTAGAGTCTCCATCTGCAAAGGTTCAAAGGAAAGATTTTGTTTGTTCAGAGCATTTTTAGCAGAAAATTGGATAATGTCTAGAGATCATTGTTTGCCATTTACGATAAAACCAATGACGTATCTAATGCCTGAATGCAAAATTAGATAATCTCTTCTATTAATAAAGCAGAAAATACACGATTGAAGTTTACTTCAATTACTGTATCTGAAACAATGATTACAATATTTTGGTTGACTGCCCAGAAATTACTTCCTAGCTAGATTATCCCTTGTTGCCCTAAATGAGGAGAGATATAAAAAATGAAAAAATGAAGATTGAAGCTGAGAGAAAACCAATCAAATATTTATCCAGATAGATTAAAAAATATTAATTCAAACCATGTTGTAATGTTAAGGTTCTGTGGCATTCTGAATTGAGCACTGGGAAAATGCATTACTAGAGTTTAACTTCTCTTTTCATTCTGGCACGCTGGGCAAGCGATTCCCTGATTTACAACTTTTTCTGCACTGGTTCATTTAATTAAGGACCATAGGAACAGAGGACTTTGCTGTATGCTAAGTCAGACCATTGGTCCACCTGGCTCAGTTTTGCTCACGCTGACTGACAGCAGTTCTGCAAGATTTCAGGAGTCTCTCCCAACCCTACCTGGAGATGTCAGGGATTGAATTCTGGACCTTCTCTATGCCCCTGAAAATCACCTGCCCTGTCCTGGATTCAACGGATACTTTGTTCCCCCTTAGCCTACTTTGGAATTGAGGTGGGGAGGCTGCAGGGCAGTTCCAAACACACCTCAGCCAGGTCTGGCCTACAGTAGTTTAGTTGTCCATCCATACCCCAGAGAATTGAAAGGTGGAAATAGGAAAATACTCAAGGCAGTCATTTGTGGCCTTACTCAGCTGAACATCCCTTCTCTCTATACTCTATAGATAATATTATTCCTGATCCACCCAAGAACAGGCTCAATTAGGTAACATCAGTGTCAGGGAACTGTCATCTGAGACGAAGGAGGTGAAAGGGCTCATGGAGGGTGAGAGAGACCACTCAGCGGAGGAGGGGACCAGCAGGGGGAGAAGTGGAGTTACAAGGGAAAGTGAGTCGGAGGGAGGGCTCAGAGATACTTCAAGCGAGAACAGTGGAGAGGTTTCAGGACCTTCCGTAGGGACACCCACTCCTCGGCGGAAACTGTCACGCCGAGAGTCCAGAAGACGCGTTTCCGTTAAGGAGCTTTTATGCTGGAAGAAGTTCCGTAAACGCCCACTGTCCGATTCAACGAGCGGTTGATGGAGCCATGCTTAAGGAGCTCCATCACAGACAGAGGTTTGGGAACTTAGCCAAACTCTGAGGGATCAGGATTTTACGCACAAGCAGCTCACCATCCCATCACAATCAGTATTTAACAATGAATCAAATTCAATTGTGTTACAAATTGAGCTAAGGAGTGTTCATAGTGTCCATTATATAAATATGTTTTTAGAACATGCATTTGGTTTGGGTTTAGCCTCCTTAAAAATATGGATTGTTATTTTTATACTATACTGATTGACACACACATATGCGTTTCTTTTTCTTGTCATTTGCTCTTGCAGAATTTTATATACTAGAAAATAATTCTGTATTAAATGAAGCAGTCTTAAAGAAAAGAACATTCAGGGCGGAAACTAAAATGCTTCACATTGATGACTATGGTAAATATATCTGAATGCTGTTGAGAACCAAACAGAACATTTTCAAATAATATATTTTTTCATCTTTGAAACTACCAGCCTTTAATGTTTTACTCTTTTCTTAAAAGAACTTCCTTTACAGTTGTCATTTCCAAAGGATTTCACAGAACGGAGTGCATATCCTGTCCTCTTAATAGTGTGAGTATAAATCATTAAAATTAGTTAAATTGATTTATGAAATGGTTTGTTTGCATGCTATTCTAGGCCACATGAAATTGTCATTGTATGAAGGGCTTCACTAAATATCCTGTAAATTATTTATATATCAATAGATAGGACCATCGTTCCATTAGGGCAAATATTTAATCTTGCTGGATGGAACTATCCCCCCTCTTCCCATGTGCTGTTTCAGGGACTCTCCCAACACCCCAGAGCCAAATTTGAAGGAACTGCAGGAAGAGGAGAAGCTGTTGTACAAGCAGAAGTCATTGAGCAGGCTTCTGGTGACAGCATTCATTAGTTTAATCGTGCCCAAAGATGTCCGTAAGAGGAGCTATCTGCTTGGTTCACATCATGCACTCATGTGCACACCACCTTCGGAAGGGATCAGATGTTAAACAAAATAACCACTTGATTATCCCAAGAATATCTTCCCTGGGGTGGATGGTAGATTTTTCACAGAAACTGTTCAAATGTTGAGAGAAAACCAAAGGGATCTACACAAGTCGCTACTACTTTTCCCATAGTGACTAGCTGTTTCTCTATTTCTGAGCATGGAAAACATTCCTGTACGCTTTGACCATTGCAGGGATCGCACAGGGTTTTTTTTGTTCATGATAATAATAGCCAGAGCCGTAGCTACGAGGGTTGGGGGGCTATCTGGGTTTTCGAGGCACCATTGAGGCTCGGTCTGTGTTTGTGCGTGCACGCAAATGTGCACAGGTGTGTGTGTGCCAAACTGGGTATTATACCTGGGTGAAATTTCTTGAAGGAAAGCTTTTCAGGTTAAAAATAATTTGTCCTAGAATCTTTGCAAGCTAGAAGGATTTTGATTATATGTAATAGCTGAAAAATGATATTAGATTTGATTTAAATTGTAGTGAGCACATACCACAATAATCTGCTTCTGACTTTTTAAGCATCTGATGCATGTGTGGCAAGTGCCCTCCAGATGTTGTTTAACTATTTCCTTGTTTCATAAAAAATATGTATTGTTTGATAGTAAAAAACAAGCAAACCTCCAAGCAGTTTACAAAAGATAAAAGACTAAAACCAAGAATAAAATTACAACTTTACTTTAAAACATACAGAAGTTAAAATACTAAAGCAGATTAAAATTACACCCACTTTCTCACTAAAGCTCCCACCATCCACAGCCAGCATAGTCAGTGGTTGGGAGTCAAGTTTAGTAGCACCTGGAGGTCACTGTGCTAATAGAATTCATATATGATCATGGCAGCAGAACTACACTGGCCATAATAAAAGTGTCTGATTCAAAAGTGTGCAAAGAATTCATTGGGGTAGCTTACATATATTTATCTAAATATATTGTACCATTTCCCCACAAGCTTAAAGTGGTCAATTCTTTAAAAATGCAAAAATTAAACAAGGCAAAATTACACCATTATCCATCAAAAGAATAGCACAGAACAGTTGTGATAGATAGAATCCTAATTTCCTTTGAACTCTGCTCTTGCTGGTGGAAAGCAGGAAGGAGAAGAGATTTTTTTGCAGATTTCCCTTTCCCCCTCCACTTTTGTTTCCTCCAAAATGTTGCTCTGGAGCACTGGAAAACCAGAGCCGTGTTGGAAGTGGTATTGGGAGTTGCAGGCAGGGAGGCAGACCAACAATTATCACCTGTCCCACCAGCAGGAGACTCGCTTGGATCACAGTCCTTACCAATGGGAAAAGGAAAGGGGAGGGTTCTGTTGTAGTTAAAAATCAGCTGATTTGTATGAGTTGCTTTTCACACGTGGCCTTCAGTGTGAAGCCAAGGGCCCACCACACAATTACCTTTTTAACACAGATGTGCTATTTGAAGGCTGATATCTTACAGAAAGTAATGGGAGTGTTATGGAAGGCCTCCAAGCTTAAGAGATCTACATAGTTCAGATGGGGAATTAGAATGGCTTTTCAGACTGCATCCATCATCAATTAATCATTTGTATTTGCATCAAGGATTCCTAACTTACTGTTTGGTTAGATAGTGGCCTGGTTTCATAATTTAGGGGCATTTAGGGGCAAGTGCTGTAGCTCAGTGGTAGAGCACAGGCTTTGCATGCAGAAGGTTGCACTTCGATTCCTGGCATTTCCAGAAAGGGCTGGGAAATACTACCCACCCGAAACCTTGAAGAGTCACTGCCAGTCAGTGTCAACGATATTAGGATAGGTGGACCAATGGTTTGGTTCAGTATGAGGTTGCTTCTGATCTTCAAGGCTAGAGAAGGCCCTTTTTGGCAATGTTAAATCATGGTTTAATGTTCTATCTGGACTGGACCACTTTTCACTTATTATGATATTTTAGTTTCACCCTACTAGATAGATATGGCTCATGTAGTTATATCTTGGCCTGTACGCCTCCTTGCATAACCCCCATTTGTAACAGCTTGCTGATGACTTGTCATCCTCTTGCTCCAGTGTTGGGAAATGGCAAACAGAGCTGTGTTATACAGTCTTTAGCCCACCTGTCAAATTAGCATTGCTCAGATTGCTAAGTATAGCACATTTGAAATTGAGAACATCGTCATCTAGATTCCTCAGCGTGCCTTTTTCTCATAAAGCTCTCACAGTGCAAAGGAAATTCTAGTTAATGAATCTGGAAGTTGCACATCTAAACTATACATAATGTTACAGAATGTTTTCAGATTCCCCCCCCCCCCACCTCCCAGTGTAGCAATATGAAAAGAAATAGCAATTAGCAAGGAATCTCATTAGCATGAATGGGAAGTGCACAGAAGAACCTTCAGCATCTGCTAACCTTTGATTATTGATAAGACTGAATTTATCATATTCTCCCCCCACCCCTTTAGAACACCTAAAACTGAAAAGAGCTGTTGCACTTGTGGGTTGTGCTGTTTTCAGGCAGTTTGCCTCATATACTTTTCTCCCAATATTCTGTTTTTGCTGTCCATTTAATTTTCCTTTTTTCTTACAATATTTAAATTATTGCTAGTACAACTGGGTTGCTACTTAGTATATGTGGGTACTATTTGCTAGTATGCTAGTTATGAACTCTTTTAAAAAGCTGAAGAGTTTCTACAGTTGCACATGTCTGCAACATTAGAACACCGTTGAGCAAGTTAAGTTACATCATAAAGTATATATTAATGTATGGTTACATAAATCGTTTGTATAAGATGAAGCATCCATAATGATCAGTAAGGCAACAAAACAATACTCTAGATTTGGGTTGTCATGTGTCCTACTTTAACAGAAGATAGTCCTCTACTTGAAGGACTGCATAGTCCAAGTATAGTTTTAAAACAAAGAACAATAAGAAGGGAGGGTTGGGGCATTGAAGTTGTCCATCAACAATTAGTACTTGGGCAGAAGGCTGGTGAGATGTATTGTATTTCTATTTAAAGTATTGCAATTGTTACTAAATTTGCATCTAAATATGCACATTTTAAGAAATCGGTGTTCTCTTTAGTCTTTTCTTCTGGTGATGTCTAAGTGGCTACTATTTTCTGTTCTACTCATTTTATTTATTTCTTGGATTGCTAGTTGCCTTTTGACCTACGGGTCTTCAATTGTAAACCAAAGAGCTACAGTTTGAAACCTCTTCAATCCAGGATGATATTTTAAGACATGCACTGATTTCCAGCAGTTGGAAAACCTCTGTTAGTCAGTTCACATGTGATCGTGATATGTAGAATGGGATATAGGAGTGAACTTTGGTTTCACTCAAACATATCCCATCTTCCACTGTGCGTATAATCTTTAATGAGACCAGGCCTTTGTTTGTAATGGCCTAAACAACTAGACCCAACTCGTGCTACTCTAAGGGGTGGGGTAGGATGAGTTGTGAGGCTATAGGATGAGGAGAGGTTTGAGCTAGCTGTGAGGGGGTAGCCAAGGGGGAGAGGAGTTAGCAAAGGGGTTGGTGAATGGAGCAAGCAGGGGTGACAGACTCTGGTGTAACTGTATATGGGGATGTACCAGGTTGTCATTTTAAAGAACGATCAGAACATAGAAGCAAGAAGAGAGATCTGGAAAATAATAGTTGAGACAACTGAATTGACAGAAGGGTACTGGGAAAGTGTTAATTCTGAGAGTGCAAGCTTCACAGTTCACCCATCTGACTTAATCTTAAAACATGGGAATCGTTATATTTCTGAGGCAGGGGGTTGCTTACATGGTACCCTCAATGTTGCTGGACTACAACTTTCCACATCTCTGACCATTGGCCAGTCTCACTGGGGCAGATAGGAGTTGTAGTTTAACAAGTTGTGGGAGCCACCATATTGGCCTCCCTGTTCAAATGCAATTATGTTGTGCTCACTGCCAAGGAAAGAAGAAGTGGGGCGAAAGGAACACATTAACACTTCTATGTTGTTCTAACAGTAAACCATTTTTCTTTTCTTTCTGCTGAACCCCTTACCTTTTCAGTTATACATTTTCACTGCTGGTGTTAGAGAAGTTATTTTTAGAAATCTCTTCACAATATAATGAAAAGTCAATACTAAATGTCTGTCAGGAGAGACCTTCTGGGGCTGATTTAATTTGTCTTGGATCTTTCAGAAGAGCAGGAGGTGGTAATCCTCAATCCAATTTGCTAGAACCTCTACCCTGAAAGTGCCGAATTAGTATCCTCTTATAATTAAAGATAAGCCCAAATTGTACCTGAGAATACAGAACTTACTTTTGCGGTTCGCATGTTGCTTCTATCCAGAATGAATACAGCATTAAGTCCATTGAACTGTGTGCAGACTTCAGAGATCTGGTTTGGGGTGGGGGAAATATAGATTGGCACTTAAAAACACCAAAAAAAAAAAAAAAAACCCCTCTCATGTCCAAGCAGTGACCTTTTCCTCCTTCTCAACACCAGAAGTACCTGCTCTAAAAAAAAATATACAGTCGATCCTATGTTTATGTAACCCTCTGGTTACGTAAACTTCGGGATGCGTGCACGGCAAACCCGGGAGTATTTTACTGGGTTTCACCACATGCGCATGCGCAGAAGCAGTAAAGGGTCTGTGCATGCGCAGAAGCGGTCCTCAGGTTGTGAAAACCTCGGGATCCATCTGCAGCCAGAGGTACCACTGTACAGTGGTACCTCGGGTTACAGACTCCACTAACCTAAAAGTAGTACCTTGGGTTAAGAACTTTACCTCAGGATGAGAACATAAATCGCACGCCGGCGGTGTGGCAGCAGTGGGGGGCCCATTAGCTAAAGTGGTACCTCAGGTTAAGAATGGTTGCAGGTTAAGAACGGACCTCCGAAACAAATTAAGTTCATAACCCGAGGTACCACTGTACTGCTAGTTCAGATACAGAATCATGTTGTTTCTTTTGGGAAATATCAGGGGAATATAAGTTAATTCTGAAGTCCCTCGTGTAGGAAACAGCAGAAGAAAAATGGGTGACTGTCTGAATTCAAAAGTGTGGGGGCCTGACTCACTCTCGGAGCTCCCAGCAGAGTTTAAAACAGAAATAAGTGCAGCATTTGCAAAGTGTGGGGAATATGTGTGGTTAAACCTTTATATGCCCCAGTATTAAGCACTTACAATTGTACTCTCCCACCTTGGAGTGAATAGACCACAACCTTAAGTTTAAATGCTTTACTTGTGGTAATGAGAACTCTGTGCCCCAGCAGAAGCAGCATGGATAAGGTATTCTTAAGTTACAAAATATAAAAAGTATATTTGGATATGGAGTCATTGCTTGGGAGCTCCAGCTTCATGTATCTGGTGAATTGCATGCTTCTAAGAGAAGAACCAGCCCAAAGGAGAGAGGTCATGACCAACCTGAGTCTTTTCTAGCAGTTAAGAACTCTGGGATCCCTAACCCCTTTCTTACTGACAATTATGTATAGATATGTTTGGCTGCATAAATTTCCCTCAGTTTCAAGTAGCAGTGATATAGATGCCTTTTATGATGTCAATTATCAAACCTCTACATTGTGAAAGTGGTAGTTCTGCAATTAACATGAGGTCCTATCACACCAGGTCTCTGTGTGCAATCTCTTTTTGTATGATGGTGCACATATGGTAAACAGTTAATTTCCTTTCAGATGATATTGCAGGATGCTTTATTCCTGATTACAAGTCAGCGTAGTTCGCACCTTCTTGGATATTGAAGGGCTGGAAGCTTCAGACAGTTGTATCACTCTTCGAAGGTTTAATTTCTTTCAGGAGTGCCCCTTTACAATAACACACCTAACTGAAAGCATTTTCAGAACTCTGCCAACGTTCCTGGTCTTGTTTGTTTTTCTACACTGTTTGCAGTTTGATACAGTGCTACTGTAGCTTCAATTAATTTAAAGCTCCACATCTAAATGTGGGCATGATATGAAGGGCTTGGGGCCATTAGATATAAGAGGACAATATTAAGAATCTGTAGCCCTCTTCATGCGTTGCTCACATATAAAGAACATAAAAATATTAGGTGAGCCTTCTTGGGCCTATTCTTTCATTCTGTTAGAGGCCAGATGGATGCTTACGGAAAGCCCACCAGCAGGATATGAAGTCAAAAGCGTTCTCCTGCTTGTGATCCCAAACAATTGGTATCCAGAGACATAATGAAAGCATCTTGATTGTATATTTAGCTACACTGAATATAGCTTCTGCGGCAGGGAGCTTTATCTACATACAGAGGCATTCCGTGTGATTTAGAAACCTGAGTAATCCTGGGTAAAGCGTGAGGACTTCCTCCTTTTAGAATGAACACAGTATTGGCAATTATCCTTTTATCAGTCTCAAAGAAAAATCACTTCTATAGCAACTAGTTATTGAAGAAGGCATTTTTTTTGGGGGGGGGGTTACCCAAGTGCTCATAAGAATGAGAAGACAGAAGATAGCCAGATAGTGTTATGTGAGCATGGCTGAATCTACCCCCTCCATACACTTAGTAATACCTGAGCATCAGTTCAGCCAATATTATCACCTTCTATTTCTTTTCAGGCAGCAATAGCTACAACATGGATTGCTTGGAATCCTTATTGGTTGGAAATAAGTCATGAAGTCTTTCTGAAAGGAGGGTGAGGAAGGGCCTGGCTTGAGGCCTGTGTATTGCAAGCCTACCGTGCCAAAAGACATTGCCATATGAGTTTCTGACAATCAGCATGGTGCCTGTGAATGGCTCTTAACTACTTACATGGAAGACATATATGGAAGGCCCATATATTCATAACCTAAAACAAATAGTTGAGTTGTATTTAGAATCATACTATGTTATGTGTATGCACTGCTTTTAAGGCTTTTATGCCACTATAATTATAGAATCAACACAGATTCAGATGACAGAGATCATAGCAAGGAGCTATGTTGGGATTCCTGTACCAGTCAACTTGAGCTCTAAGATCTGCAGAGGCAGCATTTTGTGCCCTGTGGATGGAGACAGCTCATTGTATGGGGACACAGCATAGAGCTTTCTCTATGGTGGCACCCTGACTATGGAATTCCCTAGGAGGGAATCCATGTTGCACTAATAAAATAATTCAATCAGTGCAAGCATTTCTGCTTGCTAGACAGAACTACCACCCCTCCCTCACATGCTGTTTGGGGCTTCTCACAATCCTTCAGAGCAAATTTGGGGGAAGAAGAAGAGGGAAGACCTGTTGTGTTAGCAGGAGTCCTTGCACTGCCTTCAGCTAGTGTAGTGGGATACTTGAATCTGACCCTCTACCTTTAGGGGTATGTTAGTCTACATCAATAGACTTCCAGTACCAAGTCAAAACATTGTGTTTTTATATTTATATATTATGTTGTAAGCCACCCAGAATAACAACAACAACAACAAAACAACAACAACAACTACTACTACTACTACTACTATTATTATTATTACTGGTACTGCTACTATATGTTTGCAAGCAGGCTTTCAGTGGTAAAAGGTAAAGGTAAAGGTACCCCTGACCGTTAGGTCCAGTCACGGATGACTCTGGGGTTGCACGCTCATCTGGCTCTATAGGCCGAGGGAGCCGGCGTTTGTCCGCAGACAGCTTCCGGGTCATGTGGCCAGCATGACTAAGCTGCTTCTGGCGAACCAGAGCAGCACACCGAAACGCCGTTTACCTTCCAACCGGAGCGGTACCTATTTATCTACTTGCACTTTTGACGTGCTTTCGAACTGCTAGGTGGGCAGGAGCTGGAACCGAGCACTGGGAGCTCACCCTGTTGCAGGGATTCGAACTGCCGACCTTCTGATCAGCAAGCCCTAGGCTCTGTAGTTTAGACCACAGTGCCACCCATGTCCCACTTTCAGTGGTACTGATTAGTGTTTTCAAGGTTTCATGATTTGAGCAGTATTCTGCCTTTTGCAGTTTTTTTTAATCTACTACTTTATGCTACCTTTTGTCCTTTTTGCTTTATTTATAGTTTATATTTTTATCTGCAGTTGTTGTTGTTGTTTGTAAACTGCCCAGGGATTCATTTGCATGAGAGGTGGCTTAGGAACAATGAATAAATAAAGGAGATATGATCCCTATATTATTAGTATTAATGTTGTGAAGTCTCATCCTTTACAACAACTGACTTTCACAGAAAGCCTTTAGGTTATTTTTGTCAAGCAAAGTTCAGATTTGTCTTGGCTGACTCCCTCAGCTATTAAAGCCTTTCTTTTTGTTGCAGCTGTTTGATGTGGTTGCTTTGAAGGATGCAGTTTCCATTTGCGTTGGACCAATAACTCCCTTGGGCTGCTTTTAAAGGGTGTAGCATCAGATGTGAATATTCAGTAAAGACCCACCCCCACCTTAAGACATTCCTCCTTTTCAAAGTATAACTTAGTGTACTCTCAGTACACTGATTCTGTGGACCATTTCAACATAAATGGTTTGGATATTTCAAGGAAAGTTGTAAAATGTGTATATATTGTATTTCCACTATAGCAGAAGTGTTAGCCTCTAAATTTACACATGTTACAATTGTCTGTACTTACCTCTCTCTCTCGTTTTGATGCATACACTAAAATTGCTAAGTAGATTGTAAATTGCTAATTCTTCAGTTTGGTCCTCCCATTCTAATATGCTTCATGTTCAGCTTCCTTTAACTACATTATATATACTGTACTCTATAGATTAGAGAGATGTACCATAATTGCCTGAAAGACTGATTATTATCTCTCTTCTATATAATTAGGATCAAAGTTTAACTCTCAGATCTTTGATTTTCCTCATTAATGTCCACCTTATTCATTTAGAGATTTGGAAGATACACTCCCTGGCTGCATAGGAAATAATTAAGTAGAGTGAAGGCAGCAGGATTTAATCTGTATAATAAAAGTGAGAGGTGATCATCATTCTTTTCTCTCTCTGACACAATTAACCTCGTTCCTTGAAATGTGTAGATAATGCATCTTAAATGGTAGCATCCATTGTTTAATACTGTTTGAAAATTTGGGTATAGTACAAGTGAATCAGCACATGTCTCCAGTAATCTTAACAATTAAATCATCAGGATAAGCTACTGTTTCTCTGCAGTAGGTAGAATCCAGTTGGTGCCCGTCTCATTCACAGTGGAGGCATCCACTTACGGAAGAGAAGGAGGGCAGTATTTGCCAAGCCCACTTTCCCTCTGCAGCCACTGATCTAAAAAGTCCTCCAACTTTCTGGATATGAGTTTAAACTGGGGGGTGGAGGTGAAGGGGTGGAGTAGGTAATGTAAATTATTTATTCCTCCCCCCTTTCCAGCTCCCTTCCATGAGTACAAGGGCACCCACTGGATTGCACTCTTTTCTGCTTCCCTTATGCCAGGGTTGGGGAACCAGTGGCCTTTTAGGTATTGTTGAATTCCTATTCCTTTCAACTCCAGCCAGCATGGCCAGTGATCAGAGATTATTTTAGAATGTCATATTCACTGTGGGTTTTGAAATTTTTAACTCCTTTGGGTGGCCTATGCTCCAAAAGGCAATATATTGATAATTTTATAAATATGTATCCCAAACCTGTACCCCAAAATCTGGAGGGCCGCGGGTTCTCCATCCCTGCTTTATGCAAATGGAAAATAATTCAGATCTGGCATAATTTCAGTCATTGGCTACCAAGCTTCCTATACAAACGCATTATCATATTGGAATTTTAAAATGTGATACAGTGAATTTTAGCTGCATAGAACAGCAGGATAGAATAACGCAGACTATGCTATATTAAATATGAACAGCAGAAAGTTCATAGGAAAGCAGAACTATCCAGCTGCAATTTTACTTTAAATATAGCACTCTTATACTTATTGATTTCCTCTGGTCTGTTTGCCGCAAGGATATTCTTAGCTTTGATCAATATGTGATGCATATGATAATGGAAGAACACACGGCTAAGTATAAAGTTACAATACATGTGGTATTTTCTATTGCACAAAACTGTATAGTCTGCAATCTAGAAATATAGGTGCATAAAAGAGAACCCACTGTGTACAGTTAGTGTTGTCCTTGGAGGTTTTCTCTAGGAACAGAGTGAAGGAATTATTACGTTTTGGATTAACAACATGGCAGGATAGGAGAATCATCCATTTTCATAACTTATTTTAATACATGCAGATTTACATTTTATAATGTCATGCTATTTTTTTTAAGGCAGAGCTATAACTATGTACTTGATTAAAAGGTAAGAAGAAAAACTTCTGGGGATGTATATTTAAAACAAGCCGGACAACCATAATGATGTAACTTACTGCATTTGTAAATGTTGCTTGGAATGGGTTTACAGGCATGTGTCAAGATTTATATTAATGTCCAGTATTGGAGATATCCTTAGGAGCCACATATGGTCATAAGGGCTGCATGCAATGGGAGGAATGGTAGACTAATCATTACAGGAAAAGCAGGGGTGACTAGGTAGTCTTTTCCTTCTCTTCCAGCTCATTTGGTCAAACATTCCTTGGGGCTGTGGTGGCATCTCTCTTAGTCTGAAGATGGTTATCTTAGAAGGTAGTTCCATAAATAGGAAGGGCATGGCCATCTAGGACTTGATCCTGGGTGAGGGAGCTGACTTGCTATGCATTACACAGATAAGGCTAGATGAAGTGGGCAGGGTGAATTTGTCTCAGATCTCTCCTCCAGGATTCTCTCTATAGCACCCATCCAAGTGCTAGGGAGGTGGGTAGGGAAGCAGAGCTGCTGCGGTGTTGAAGTTCCATCAGCATAACCAGGATTCCAATTAAACCATCTTCCTGTTTATACTTGAGGATAGGGAATTCTGCTGGGATATTGGCAGAGCTGGCTCTGCCATGAGGCAGACTAAGGCAGCAGAAGCCCCCAAGTTGGATGCCCCGCAGGTGCCGCCCCTGTCCCACCAGTGCAGAAGTGCTGCCAGTATCAGCCGAAATCATGTGAGCTCTTGCCCGAAATTGTGGAAGTAGCAGGCAGGTAGAGAATCGGTACCAGTGGCAATAAGTATGCCAGTGGCAACAAGTATGCCAGTCGCAACAGGAGTAGCAGGGCAGGGGAAAGCAGCACTTCCTGTTTTGCCTCAAGTAGCAAAACAGGATGCGCTGCCCCTGGGTTCAGGTCTCCCTGCTGCCCAACAGTCTCCTTGCCTGAGCTAGCTAGAGTAGTATTAAGCACAGTAGTCTCTCTGATTAGTGGTTAAATGACTCAATGCCCATGTTGATGCGAACCTTTCAGTAGACATTCAGAACTTCATGGACTACTTGGCATCTGTGTGAATTTACCAACTGATATCGGGGCCCATTCATATTGTAGGACAGATTCTTGACTTGGCTTTTTGGTTCTATATGGGGTGGTTGGTGAGCTAGGTATTTACTTGGATTTAGGGTCATAGATTTATTGTCATGTACAGATTCCTACCTTGTGGGGTTTAGGCTTAAATAAGCTCCTAAGCTCAGAGTGGTACATGACCCATTATAAAGGTCCAAAGATGGACCTAAATCATTTCCTAAGTGCTCTGAGTGAGTTTTCTGCTATATCAATCAGTGATTCTGTCAAAGTCTCGGCCTGTCTCTGGGATAGGAAAATGACCTAGGTGGTTGACAGAATTTCACCCAAACTGATGGGTTCAGGCAGCTGATAATGGAGCCAGCTGCCTCCTTTGTTTTTCTGGGAACTCAGGGTGATAATGTGGCAGAGACAATTATTTGAGCAACAGTGGGAGGAAAACTCAAGACAACATGACTGGACATGGACTAGAGCCCATGTTGAGTCCTCTGTTGTGGTGATGAAAAAAACCCCACACTTTGCCTCTACCGAGAGGCACCTAGCTGAACTATGAGTTTTAAAGAGTCTGTTGCATCAAGAATTGAGGAAAAGGATGTGATTTCCCATTTTGACAGTATTGCTAGACATTTTGCAGATAAAGTTGCTCACATCTACTGTGACTTTTATGCCGTGTTTGTACCAAATCCTAATTATGTATCTCTGACTCCTGCATGTCTTGTCGTACTTGATTCATTTCATTTGTACAGTCTGAGGAGACGGGCAAGATTAAGTGATCCCTGCCCTTCCTGGCACATTAAGGAAGCTAGGTCTGGTTGAGTGGGCACAGAGAGTGGGGACTGTCTATTTGTCTATTTAGCCTTAAGGTGGCTGTCATGAAACTTTTATAGGAAAATCTCTCTCTGGGTGGGTTGGATAAGTTTCCAGCCAGCCTCTGCTCTACTCTTCTTGGGGAAGGTGCTTGAAGGTGTGGTGGCATCTCAGATCCAAGGGTGATTGGATGAAACAGATTTAAATGGGGCTAGACAATCTGTCTTCAGGCCTAGGTTTGGGGTTTCAGGCAGCTTTGGTCCTCTTGGTAGATTATTTGTTCTGGGAATTAGGCAGGTAGAGTTTGGTGAACCTCAGTCCTACCTATGACAGAAGCATGGCAGGCTGTGACAGGAGAGGGGCTACACCCAAACTCTGGAGCACCCTGCTTCATGAAATTTCAAGGGTTTACTCCCTTGACAGCTGTCAGGCAAATAATGCTTTAAGCAAAGGTTTTCAGTTATCTCTGTTCTGCCTTCCTCAATTGATTTTTTTTAAAAAAAATACAACTGCTTTATTGTTAAACTGAGATTTTTAAATGTTTTAAGCTGCCTTGACAGATGCATTTGTGTTAGAAGGCCAGGTTAAAATTCTTATATGAATAAATTAAACAATCCTTGAATTTTTAAATAGTGACATAGTAGATAGTAGCTACACATTTTATTGTCAATCTCTTTTGCATAGCTGTTTCAGGTTCATTTGCATAAGAGAGTTTATTAAGAGAAAGGAAGATAAATTGAATTAAAATTGCAAGTCTTAGAAGACTGTGTTTTGCTTATTTTGTTTTGTTGCTTCATTCACTAAAATTAATTAGCCCTTTGTATATAGTGATACAGTGTCCAGTAGACAAAAGAGGCTGAGAAACTTCATTGCATTCTTGATTGGTACAAAAGTGAAGATGCAGAGTCCAGAACTGTCAGATCTGATACTAATTGTAGTAATGGAGTTCATATTTCCCTCAGAGCTCCAAGCAGAAATTATGGTTTAGTCTTCAGATTTCAAATACCAAGTGATGGGCTGCCATTTTCTCCCTCTTGAATATCTATTGTGTGAGGGACTGCACTGCTGGAAGCCTGCAAATTACCTGCTGAGGTCCATCATTTTGCTGTGTAATTGGTATCTCCTGTATATTTAAAAGGCACATCAGCTTTGGCAGATGTTCTGAATCATAATACATCCTGCTAACACTGCAAGTTCATAAGATATATATCATTAGTATCTGCAGGCACAGACTTGGTGGGTGTCAACTTTGTAGACCAATGAAGAGTTATAGGACTGCACTGTTGGAGGATACTGCTAATGCAGAAATAAAAACATGGACTTCATAAGGATTAGGGAAAAGAGGAAAACTAGTCCCTGCCTAAAATCAATGTAGTACTGCTTGGGTAGAAGTGGCCAATAAAAAATTGGTAGCAAGGGTATCTTCTGCAAATTTCCCTTCTGTGGTTGAACTGTGAAATCTGCAGAAATCTGCATTATCAGTTGAGTGGGAGCTATTTTTTGCTGCTATTTCATTTACTAGAACAGAATGCACTTTTCTTTTTTGTGGGGATTCAGATAAGATCTGGTATCTGCATGTGTGTATTTCACTTCTTATTCCTTTATTACTCAGCGCTTGATGAATGGCTGCGAAATATGTGAGCAGCCTCCATGGGGGAAAAAATGTAGCATTTGATATAACAACGGGTGATAATATAAGTTCTGTCTGGGTGTTTTAATGCTGAAATCATTGATTGACGAATATGCACAGGACATGGATAAAAAATTTGCAAGGTTTGGAAAGTAAATGCCTGTAGTATCTTTAATCATGACCTCATTGGAGGCAATGGGCTGTTTGTTTGTTTTCCTAAGATTGTGAGGCCAGGAACCGTCTATGATAGCCTTTTCAGCTAAACAGTGGGGAATCAATTCTAATAGATAGATGATAAATAGATAGATAGATAGATAGATAGATAGAGTGTTCAGTACAGTGGTACCTCGCAAGACGAATGCCTCGTAAGACGAAAAACTCGCAAGACGAAAGAGTTTTTCGTTTTTTGAGTTGCTTCGCAAGACGAATTTCCCTATGGGCTTGCTTCACAAGATGAAAACGTTTTGCGAGTTTGTTTCCTTTTTCTTAAAACCGTTAATACCCAGGGAATCCGTGCTTCACAAGACGAAAAATTCGCAAGATGAAAAAACTCGCAGAACGAATTAATTTCGCCTTGCGAGGTACCACTGTATTTATATCTCTTTTAGTCCTTTGGAGGCATGTTAAATCTTCCTCAAAAAAAGCGAAGTGTCACATCTTTAGATGCAAAGAACCCAAAAAAATTAAACAAAGAGGTAATAAGAACCCAAGATGTTATGTAATGGGTGAGAGATAAAGCTCCTGTAATTCACATAAACGACAGTTTTGTGAACAGTTGCAATCTGGAATTATGTTCATAAATGGAAACTTCTTTATTCTTTGGAAGTAGTTTAAAAGATTATGACCTAGTAGGACTTACTGTCATTGACCGTGACATCATGGAATGCAATATGCTTGTCTTGCTGTAAATTGGCAAAGCAACACTGTCAGATGATCTCCTCCATGTTCCCAGAAAGAACAATGATTGAAGGGAATAGTTGTAATTTTTAGTATGTTCCTCTATGTCTCTTAAATTTAGACTCCCACAGTGATTAATTTTACTCTACTCTTCAAGAACCCTGAACAGTGAGCTCATAGATACTGTCCAATCTAATTTCCACACAAGGTACAAGCAAATATACATTTATTTTAATTCTACTGGCATATATAGTTTTCACTGAGATATACCACTTCTTGATAGATTGCTTGGTTTTATGACATGTGTGGCTGGGGGAAAATAACAAACCTTTCTCAAAACTGACATTTAATTGTCATTGAAAAAAAATATGAATAGCAGCAGTGTTGGATGAAAATAGCCAGTAGAAGTGTTTCACCCCATCCTAGAATATTTGTATTTATAGTCACAAAATAAGTTACAGTCGTTTCTGTATCTTACTAACTTGGAAGGAGAAAAGAGTTTTTCTCAACAGCATTTCCTAAATCTCCTAGAGGTTATTATAAAATCCAATCGGGCATTTGCCTGTCTGGAGAAGACTATAAATTTAATAAAGAAAAATAAATTATAGTGCAGGAATTTGGCCTTTCCGTCAGTTTCAGACCTGTGTGGTTATGAATCCTCCAAATAGCTGTTGTACTTATGCCTAGTAAACTCATCAAAACTATGGAGATTATGTAAGTGGACAGAAGCAAGTGCTATGAGTTACTCACACATCGTCTTTCTTTGCTTATCGGTTTCCTGTGCTAAAACCTGTACATCTTTTATGGGGGAATCACATATTATCTATCCTGGGTAAGATGCACACAAATCGTGAGTGCGCAAGTGAACAAGGGAGGAAGGCACATCTATTATTCACACATAGTATTTTGCTGATTTTATTTCATATGCACAGCAAATCTGAAAATATGCAACTGGAAATAGGATGGTTATTTTTTCTAAAAAAAGAAAGATGGTTCACAGGTGGCTGGTTGTGCAAGTTTAAGTTGATTGTTAGATGTCACCAAATGTACTTTTCCTCCTGCACCACCAGCCACCTGCAAAAGTAGTGTTGATTGGAAAATGAAAATAGAACTGGCTAAAATGCAGGTAGGCTGCCTTCCCCTTCCCTGAAAACACTGCAGCAAATAAAACAGTTGGGCTCTAATTGTATCTAAAATGTTTTTGTCCAGGTGGTTTTGCCCAGGTTAAGATTTATTCATGCCTTTTTCCTGGCCACTGTTACCCTCCCACCCCATCATATTCTGCGTTCAGTCTCTTCATTTAAAAGTGTCAGGTTAAGTATCTCTCATGAAACCTTGGGGAGATGTTTTCAAAATGAACAAGTAGTCTGACATGGTACAAAGCATCTTCGTGTGTGCCTTCCTTCCTGGCTATGAGACGAGTAAACAACGTGTTAATCTTAACAGCTTATTTCTGTACAGTTCAAGAAGTTATTTGTGTTTACTGTTCCCCATAAGTGATAACAGCAGTGGTTAATGTGCTGTTATAGATTAAACTGACAATAATTCAACCGGGTTGCGTAACTCTAGTGAACTCTGCCATCCAGGTTAAATAAAATATTGAAGAACTGCAAAGTGCATCACATTGTCAATAGCCTTCGTTTCTGTCTGGTATGTTGGTATTTACAGCGATGAAGTTCCAGGCAGCCAGTTGGTTACAGATAAGTTTCACATTGACTGGGATTCTGTGCTTGTCAACTCTGATAATGTCATCGTAGCTCAGTTTGATGGAAGAGGGAGTGGATTTCAAGGTCTAAAGATTCTGCAAGAAGTCCACCGTTCCTTAGGATCAGTGGAAGTGAAGGACCAGATAGCAGCTGTAGAGTACGTATGTGCAAAATATTATTCTATTTCCTATATTCTATTCTATTTGGGTTGATCCAGTGTTTATTTTGGAAATGTATATTTGCTGTAATGGATCAATATAAAAATGTTTAATGTTTGATAGCAAGAAAATTAAATAAAATTCACTGAACCATTGTTTTGGGATTTCCTGATACAGGAAACTTCAAGGTCTACTCTAACTGGGATTTTTAATTGACTAATTAAACATCACATAATGGAGAATGGGCTCCATATGTTAATGCATAAAAGGTTAAAATGTATCAGACAATTGCAATGTATCCCAGTTATGAAGAGTACAATTCTGCTTATCCCACTTCTGGGCTAAGGATCCTGTTTCAGCATAATAAATCAAATTGATTTATCAGATCCCACACTCATTTGACAAAGCTATTTAGGCTGTAATACTATACACATTTTCCTGGAAGCAAGTCACATTGAACAAAATGAACTTAATTTTGAGTAGACATGCACAGGATTGTACTCTTAACTTATCTTAAAATGTATACATCCCTAATCAGTGTAATAGCTTAATGAATAATCATGTTTAAGACATACAAAAGTCTGAATGAATGGAAAAATTGTGTTATTTACTAATAATAGCTAAAAATGCATCAAATTGTATTACAACAGTAATCTTATGAAGGCCCACCAAGTCTTAGAGGCTATCATATCATGCCATTTTGGGTAAGCCACACCCACCTTCCTAGGGCCTGACACCATATATAATGTCAGGAGTATGGAAGTTTTGGTTGCTTGAATGCTTTTTTTCTTTCCTGGGATCCCACATTAAGGGACAACAAGAATTGTGGCCTAAGCTCACAAAATGTCTTTAATATTTTATCCTGCTGTGAACACTGCAGCTTTTATTTTTATGTTGAAGATTGTTACAACTGCAGTATGTATTATTAATGGGATCAAGAAAAAATGTGGAAGACTTAAAACAAAGTGTAATTTATTTAATATCCTCTTTTGAATTATCTGCAGCACAGTAGTCATAAATATGAACATTCTTCTTCAGGAAATAACTTTAATGAAAAACAACTTTTTTGTAATACGATATAAACTTCCTGTTACAGATACTTGATAAAACAACCATTCGTTGACTCCAAGAGACTGAGCATATTTGGAAAGGTAACATTCTGGAATGAATATGATGTAGCAACTTGCTCCTAATAGCATTTCGTTGGTTTCTGATTCTTTTATGTTTTAATTTTGTTTTTATTACAAACAATTACTAATATCCCCCTCTAGGAGTGGTGGTAATACAACTCCAGGTATTCTTTGATTATTTATTTCTTATTATCTAGATTAAATTAACTTTGGTTTCAGGCCTGGAACTCTCACAGATACTGCTTTGATAACCCTGATGAAAAACCTATGCCAGGAGTGGTATGTAGGGGGAGGACTTGGGTAACTTTCTCCATAGACACTCTGCAGTTGGGACTGGTGGGTCTTGGAGTAGGGGCATTTCCAAGAGGTGATGTAGTGAGACTTTTGCTTGGCTTTTATATTAGGGATACTGCAGGGTTCCATTACTTCTCCCACTCCTTTTGGCATCTATATGAAGCAGCTGTGGAGGCAGCATCAGTATGGTTATTAAACCCAAGGGTATTTATTTTTCACATCCATGTTAGCTGAAGAACTAGAAGTCTTAGAGCAGTGCCTATAATTCACAATGGAGTGGATAAGGGCCAGTAAACTGAAACTCAGTCCAGCTGATGTTGGGAGATGCAGGGCCATTGTCTCAGGCAGGGTGTGCCTGGATAGTGACCCATGCTGTGAAACCTCCAGGTAAGGCTGCTTCCATGGGGCTACTTTTGAGGATGATTTGGAAAATTCAGCTGCAAAGCTTTTGACCAATAGGTTGAACCATATCACTTCTGCATTAATTACAAATGTTTGAGAGCACACGTCAAATTGCTGGTGCTTAAATTTGGAATGGGTAACCTGTTGTCCTGCATAGGCTGCTGGACAACCCCCATTAGCCATGCTGACTCAGGCTCATGGGAATTGGAGTCCAACAACATTTGGAGAGCCCCAGGTTACCCATTCTTGTTTTAAAGTCCCGTATAGTTTGAGATCAGTGTAACTGAAGGAATGTGCATCTGCCAGTCCATGTTCAGACGTCACCAGCAGCAGCCTACTCCAAATGGCCCCACCATCATGTCAGATAGGTAGTGACTGGGACAGGGCTTTTTGGGATTTCTTTCCCCAAGAAGTTCACCTGAAAGCTTCCCATCATTTTGGTGATTAATACGGTACCTTTTTATTTGACTTGTTACTGTTTCCATTGTGACATTCTGAGTGCTATATAGAGTGGACATTTTAAAAATAAAATATGCCAATTAGGGCCGGACAATAATCTGGTTTTCAATATCATTCTATATGCCTTAGGGGAGGAAGAAGCAGCCGAGATACATTGCCCAGCCCTGCAACGGTAAGGGAGCCCCGAGGGACACCAGGGCTCCCTCAAAGGTGCCTGCCTGTTTTCGCCCCAGCTGGTGGGCTGCATCTTTCCTCCTGGAGCAACTGATGGCCCAAAGAGGAAAGACACAGCCGACCAAGCTCAGGCAACTTGAGCTGGTATCGCAATGTGAACACCATACTATTTCAGACATTAGATTGGATTACTGCCCAGCTCTACTGCCAATTTTAGGTGAAGCTAGGAATGCACCCGGGACGCAGGTGGCGCTGTGGGTTAAACCACAGAGCCTAGGACTTGCCGATCAGAAGGTCGGCAGTTCGAATCCCTGCGACGGGGTGAGCTCCCGTTGCTTGGTCCCTGCTCCTGCCAAACTATCTACTTGCACTTTGATGTGCTTTCGAACTGCTAAATAGGTACCGCTACAGCGGGAAGGTAAACGGCGTTTGCGTGCGCTGCTCTGGTTCGCCAGAAGCAGCTTAGTCATGCTGGCCACATGACCCGGAAGCTGTATGCCAGCTCCCTTGGCCAATAAAGCGAGATGAGTGCCGCAACCCCAGAGTCGGTCACGACTGGACCTAATGGTCTGGGGTCCCTTTACCTTTACCTTTAGGAATGCACCCTTGAGTGCCAACTTCAAAACAGCAAAAGTTAAGTACTACTGTAATCTGAAAAGGAAAAAAAACAAATGTTGAAACTAAGCCTGTGGTTTATAACAGAACTCAATATAGCCAAAGTTAATCACTTTAAAGTCCACTTAGGTTAAGTACATGGTCAATCTGCCTATGGAAATCAATGAGACTTGAAAGTATGAAGTTTGACTTCATTGTGCCTTTAATACATAACATTTTCCAATATTTTTGAATCAAGCAGTTTCATTTTTATATTTATGTTTTCTGGAGGTGCTTGGTTACAGAAGTCATGGTAGAAGTAAAGACTAACTTCCTGCATTTGCAGTTGTTAACGGTCATCAACCGGTTTACCATACCCATGGAGTCAAACACCCATCTCCTACTTCCCTTCTGAGAAAACCCCCGCCCTCCCACTATATATATATAAGGGTCTGGTGACTTCTGTTTCAGTGTAACTGAAGAAGTGTGCATGCACACAGAAGCTTATACCCAGACCAAACTTAGTTGGTCTCTAAGGTGCTACTGCACAATTTTTAAAATTTTTATTTCGATTGCGTCAGACCAACATGGCTACCTACCTGAATCTAGAATCCTGCATTTGAAGTTATCCTGCATATACACATCTTTTTTTAAAAAAAAACCTTCCATCCAAAAATGCAAATGTGGCTTGCTATTACTTTCATCGTTCCCTTTTTAATACATATTTTACATGCAAACCCATTCACAGCCTATTGTGCTATGAGTAACATCCTTTTTTGTGCCATCTGTTCAAGATATCCTTTGTTAGTCTGTCAGCTGTTGGATGCTATTGCCTCTGGCATTAAATAGAAGAGCCAGACAAATACTTTCACCTTTAGCAAAAAGTTAAATAGATTCTCAACCATCTCTCTTGCTCTGTCTCAAACCGTGTTTAGAACTTAACCACAAAAAGAGTTGTAGTTTTCAGATATCGATGTTTGCTTCTTTTGGATGCAAGAGATGAAGCAACTCTTTTAAGACATCTACTCTTTGTGCCCTTCCTAGTTGTAAATCTCATTGTGAATGCTGTAACAATTTGTGACTGCATGCGCGCATACAGTGTACTACAGACTGCACACTTTCAGTATCAAATATAATATCCATCAGTCCAGGAAAGTTATATATCTTCCCCTTTATTGCTGACATTTTAGATATATCTTTAATTATGTGGCCATTAACACACAACCTTCATGTCCAAAAAGCAAGGTTCCTGCGCTACCACTTCAATCGATGCTTCCCACCCCCTTGTATAACAGAAATAGGCCCCCTTTTGCCATCTCTGGTTGGGCTATTTTATAAGACCATGGCACATTCCTATCACTTTCATTGGTATGCAGCACTCAGCCAAGCTCAGAGACAAGCAGTGCTTTTTTTCTAGAGTAAAAGGTGCCAGAACACACCTCCCTCAGAAGACCCACCCAGAGCCCAAGGAGGATATATTTGGGCTGGGGATCTCCTCATCAACCAGAGGCAGCTTCTGTCAGGCTGACCATGCCTCAACAGAAAGCCAAAGCCACCCCCCTCTCCATGTGAGCCAGAAGCAGGATAGGGAATTTGATGAACTGCTCCGCTGAGATGCAGCCAGCCGCACGCCCTTGAGTGGAGCAGTTTAAAGAAGCTGCCTGCACACACAGCCCATCTGTGGTATGAGGGCCAGAGTGTGATGGCTGCTTCATCAGCAGTATATCACTGGTAAAAACGCTGCCACTCCTGAGTCCCCCAGTGCCCTGGCAATACACTGCCTTGTGAAGCCACCATCACGCTCTGGCCCTCATACCAGTCCTGGATGATGTATCAATACATCGTCCAGGCCTATTGCTGATATTGCTTTACTGAGGAGCTTAATGAGGTTCCCCCATGCGTCTCTGGCTCACGTGAGCTGGAGCAGGTGGGGGCTTGCTCAGCTGAGATATGGCTTCCCCACACATCAGCTGGGAGGCCAAAGAGCCTCAGCAAAGCCCCGCTGTGCCTCTGCCTCTCCAGAGCCCATAGAGGATATCCCATTTGGGGTCCGGGGAGGGTTTCCTCATGAGCCAGAGGTGCAGTGGGGTTTTGCTCACACTGGTCAGGACTCTCCCAGGGCCGGGGTGAGAGGTATCGGAATGCTGTTCTAGCTGGGAAAAAAGACCTGGATATGTGTACATTGAGATAAAATAAATATTTAAATTCCTAAGTGTATTTTATTCATTAAAATGCATTATTAATGTATTTAATGTCAACAGCTATATCACAAAATTCGGAAAAGTGCAAAATCCAAAACATAATTATGTTCTGATTTCCACGTTCGTCTGACAGTGGCAGATCAAATCAATGAAGTAATGGAATGAAGGAATTTCCCCCCAATCTTTTTATTTGTATTTTATAGTTATAAGTAATTTATTTTACAAATCTTGAACTGTGTGCTTTGCATAAACTTTGTTTATCTTGGGTTATATAAAATTTTATTGTAGTTTTCAGGGATATATATTTTTTAAATAAATGATGTTATTCTGAGGTAGACATACACAGAGCACAGTGAAAGTCCATATTGTCAAGGACTCAAAAGATCCTCTGCACATAATAATAATGATTAATAAATTATTATCTGGGTTTAAAAGGGATGGATTTCTTCCCACAGAGTAGGGAATGACACAGGTTTTTTGGAGAAACCTGTTGTTGGTTATATAAGTCTTAAATTAGGATTGCTAGACCTTGAACTCTCTCTCTTAGAAGTGTGGAATCAATTGGCAAGCATTTTCTATGGAAACAAAACAAGCAGGCTTTGTTTTTTAAAAACAAAAAACAGCTATTTCAACACAGTTCATCTTCATCCAACAAAGAACAATTTATAAATTTTGAGTGAGGCAGGTGTTGGCCATCATAAGCTGCTTTGTGGGCATAATGTTCATTGTGGTGCACATCTGACACTGGAGATAATTTGTGAAGAGCAAACCAGTGCTTACTTTTTAGAGCCTATTGTATGTTAAAAAATATCATTGCTACAGCATTCCTGCAACTGCCCGAGTTTTGATAAATTGTTTGATTCCCTCTTGCATCATAAACCCCTTGCACAAAAGCATGTGTTGGAGAGAGATATTTCTCCTTATATGCTGTTTTTCTAGACACACTCCTCCCTCCTAAAAAAACAAATAAATCAGATAAACATTTAGACATGAACTTCCTGCGTATTAAGATGGCACAGTCTGAGAATCAACGTAAGGTGTTATATAGGTTGCCATAGCCACATTCAGTGTGTAGCCAAAAGCCAAAGAATTTCTACACACACACACCAAATAGTTCCCCATCACCACTTTGGAAGGCCCATTCCCCTGAAAAAATGTGGGAGGGGGTTATATTTGCTTACCTTTCGCAGGGGAGTGGGGCTCTAAGAACTTTCACATGACATACCCTTTTCTTAATTCTTACCTTAATCTGGGGTGACTGGTTTTTCTCTTCTACTATTGCTTGAATGCCCATCATGATATAGCCTCATTCCATAAGGCGTTTGCAGGGGCTGGAGTGGCTCTGATCTGCAAAAGAAAACAATAACAAGGTTCAGCTACCTCATAACCCCCGTGCCTGTTGAGAAGTCTTAGAAATCCCTCGTAAATATCTCTTAAATATTTAGAGTGTATTTTGGCTCTGCCCAGCCCATGAAATGCCAAGGAAAGCGGGGACAAGTGCTGGGTCCCATCATTAACATCCACCCCACACCATTTCCACCAATGAATAAATACATCAAATATTTAAGTACATCACACATCTCCTGTAACATTTGATTCTGGACTCCAAATATTTATTCATAAATAAGAAAAAAACATGACTTAACCTTTGAATAATAGGGTTTATTCCCTGCCAGTCACAGTCAACAATACCAAGTTAGAAGGACCAATAGTCTGGCTGTATAAGGCATCTTCCTATGCTTCCCAAGCCACCATACTACTGAGAGGATGTAGGAGGCTAAAATGGCATTTTTACCACTAGATATAAACTTTAAATAATTTCAGGGCACACTGTTGTAGTGAATATTGGCTCAAAACACCTTTTAAAGACCAAAAATGGCTTAGAATAGGTTTAATTCTCTCTTAAATGTCAATTTATAATTCACAGAAGATCAGAGGGCCATAGAAATAGATGTAAATGCTATGGTACTGCATAACAAAAAAGCCAGTTTCATTAAGGCAATAATGGGCACATTTTAACTCACATTAGGTTGTTTTGTAGGGCTATGGAGGATACATTGCATCAATGATTCTCAAGTCCAATGAAAGGCTTTTCAAGTGTGGAGCAGTGATTGCACCAATTACAGACATGAGATTGTATGGTGAGTATTTTGTATTATTCAGTTTGTCTACTAGGCAGGTACCCAATTTTCCCTCTCTGATGGATTAAAAAATAGCAAATCTTTTACACTGGAAGGGACTGTACCCATTCTGCACCCATGAAGCCTTGGGTTTAGTTACGTGTGATTAGGTCCCTAAATGTTAACTCATTTAATCTGGAAACAATTTAACAGAAACAAATAAAAAGGAATCCTGTTTCCCCTGCAGCATCAGCTTTTTCAGAAAGATACCTTGGCCTTCCATCTAAAGAAGAAAATGCTTATCAGGTAAGCAAGTTGTACTTTAGATATTTATGGTGTTGCAGGGGGATTTGAAATGCAAATCACTCGTAGAGGTGTACAAGTGTGTGTGTTTCTTTCCTAAAGGCATCCAGCGTGCTACACAATATTCACGGCTTTAAAGAAGAAAAGTTGTTAATTGTCCACGGGACAGCTGATAGTAAGTAGAAACACAAATAGTTCCATTTACAGTTGCAGCTAGTGGCGCAGCTAAGTTAAGTGAAAGAGAGGCGTGTGTGTCTGTGTGTGTTCTTTTGATAATACTGAGCTTTGTCTGCCCCCAGAGAGCCTGTTGTCAGAGTCAATTGACGGTTTTACATCTGAACAGATGACATTTCTCGTAACTGAATATTTGTAACTCTTAGCAGCTGTAGGTACCAATTTGTTTAAATCATATAAAACACCCATGTCATTGGTAGATGGCAACATATATTAATAAATGACAGCATCAATATTTAATCAGCTTTCAAATTATTATTGATTCCACCATTGGCAAAATATACATGTTGCGGGGGTGGGGGGACTTGTGGCGTACAATAGATTGTAGTGGATTAATTTCTATAGTGCATTTACAGTGTACTGCTCTTCACTGCTAAGCAATGCATGATTTCTTATATTTATATGTTCAAACACAGCTTAACTAGTATGGGAATAATATTTCCAGAGGAGTGGGTTTTCCAACACTGATTCATAATGTTGGAACACCTTGTCCCAGCTCAATGGATGGGTACAACCATTCTACCTCATTGGACAGCTAAAAAGGCTAATCATTCAACCAGTCCAGCTGAAGACCCAGAACCACTACCTGCATTGTGAAGGCAAAACTAAAATTGAGTGGAAGCAGGATGAAATATATTTTCCTGGAAAAACCAGCTAATTCTAAGAGGTTCAGTTTCACTTAGGAATGGTGAATCAGAATCTAATTTGCCCTTCTTAAACCAATACACAAATAAAAACAAACTATCCTTAAATATCCATACTACTGTAAATTTTGTGATGCAGTTCACTAGTCAATGTGTCTAAAAATGCATATATTACCCAAACATATTAATATGTATACCCTATATATAATACATATAAAGGAGTCAAGGCCCATGCAATACTATACTTCTGCAGCATATTTTATAAGTATTTGTATACGGAATAAATACAACTGAATAAAAATACTTAAATGCAATACAATATTGTGTATATAATATTGTACATATAGTATGAAAAATTAGACAAACCAGTAAAAAAAATACTCACTTTTTAGATCAAGGATTGAAATAGGAAAAATCAAGCCTGGCATTGAGGTGTTTCCAGAGAATTCTATCCCTAGCTACTATGCTATGGCTGTCCTGTTATGAAGAAAGAAGATATTTCTGGAAGTGCTAGGAAAGAATATTCAGCAGAATTACCCACTTTATTTGTGTGTAGGGCACTCACACACAACAGCAACAGAGAAGATGCACTTGTGGCCTCACTGATAGATCCCCGTCATTACAGTGTCCCTGACCTTCACATGTTAAGTGCAGAAATATAATAAGGCCCTTTGTATGAGCATATTAGATTGAAGCCTGAACAGGATGGCAGCTAATCTGTAAGATCTGATTGACATTAATAATGCTTTTTTGCTAACACATGTTATTGTCCCACAGCTAAAGTTCATTTCCAGCATTCAGCAGAATTAATTAAACATCTAATAAAAGCTGGAGTGAATTATACTATGCAGGTATGTAATGGTCAGATATCTCAATAGTGCATCCTTCAATATGTTTTAATTATGACCAGTCTTAGAATTTTTATTTTTATTTTCCTTGCAAGTACACAATATATAAGAAAATAGCATCATGTTTTTCTAGACTATGTATAGTTGAATAACTTCAAAAAATGAATCTATGCAAAAATAAAATTAAAAATAGAGAGTTGGATCCAGACTGATTTCTGCACAGAGGACTCTGCACTGCAGGAAGATGGCTTTAGTGGTATCAGAGCTTGAGCATCTTGGCCTCTTTGATGCTCTTTTAAGTATTTAGAAGCACAATACTATATACTATAAGTGCATTATTCCTATCTGTTATAAGGTTAACTTGGAAATTAAAACTCTGCTTTTGCTGGTTAGAAAGGATGAAATGCTTGGAAGTAGCCAAGCCATTTTTTTTTTAAGGTTGTGAAACACTACTGAAATGTAGACTATCTGTAGGAGATAGAGAACAGAAATATTTTGGAACAATATATTTGGAGACACCAGTTAACATGTGTGACTGATTGTTTAAGTAAAATATGTTTGTTAAACCTTTTAATTTTGAAATTAGGTTTGGCAACCGTACAATAATAGTAGTTTTCATTTCCTATCAGCTGTCAGTTAAGTAAAACCGCAAAGGCAGTCCAGTATCATTATCAATACCCACGTTTATGTCCAAATATTACCAGTAGCAGCAATATACAATCCCACCCACTATCTGGGCTCCATGTCATTAATATTGCTAGTACAGTAGTACCTTGTTGTGAGTCCGCCCCGTTTAGCGTCCATTTCATGGAATTTCTGCAGCAAACCCAGAAGTTACTTCTGGGTTACTTCCAGGCTTGCCGCTCACACACGTGCAGAAGTGCTAAATCGCTCGTGCGCAGAAGTGCAAAACTGTTCACGCGCTTACACAAAGCAGAACTTTGTCGAGTGTCCCTTTCATTGAGCATCCGGGGCTCCGGAATGGATCCTGGACTCAAAACAAGGTACAGTGGTACCTCGGGTTAAGAACTTAATTCGTTCCAGAGGTCTGTTCTTAACCTGAAACTGTTCTTAATCTGAAGCACCACTTTAGCTAATGGGGCCTCCCGCTGCTGCACAATTTCTGTTCTCATCCTGAAGCCAAGTTCTTAACCCAAGGTAATATTTCTGGGTTAGTGGAGTCTGTAACCTGAAGCGTTTGTAACCCGAGGTACCACTGTACAATAAACCTTTGGATTACTTTTGAAGTCATACTAGATCCACATTTTTACCAGGTTGTATATCAGGCTGATACAGTAATTTATAGAAATTAAATATCTGTTTCCCCTAAACCATTTTGAAAATCCAAATCAGAAAGGCCATTTTAAATAAATATATGTAAATACTTTTATTGCTAAAGCTTTCAGTGTAGGTGATGAAATGCTGATTTAAAATATCAGGAAAATGAATTTTAGTTTGAATTTTATAAGCTTTCAATGACGCCATAACATTGCCTAATGCCTAATTCTGTGTTGATGCAAATGCATTTAAAACAAATCAGAGACCCCTATCATTTGGTTTTTAAAGCCTATTTATTTTTACATTTCCTCACCCAGATCTACCCAGATGAAGGTCATTACATCACAGCAGAGAAGAGTAAATATCACCTTTATAGCACAATTCTCAGCTTCTTTAGTGCTTGTTTAAAGGAGGAAGCGCCAATTTTATCACAGGAACCAGAGGAAGATGAATAAGGAAGCTATTTGTACAGAACTGAGGAGATTTTCAGTGAGGCTCACTGAAACCATAAATAAAAGTGACTGTGAGAGAACAGATTCTACAGAAGCCCAAGGGCAGCTAAAGGATATACCAGTGGAGCAGCACATTTGGTGACAATGAGCTAACAAACTGGGATTTGAATACAAAAGTCCAAATGTATTACCAAGGGACAAAACATATACCTTTGTGGAAGGCCAATGGTCAGATGCAGTTTCCTGGAAGAAATTAATTT
Source organism: Podarcis filfolensis (assembly GCF_964270895.1). Classification (NCBI taxonomy): domain Eukaryota; kingdom Metazoa; phylum Chordata; class Lepidosauria; order Squamata; family Lacertidae; genus Podarcis; species Podarcis filfolensis. Next base: position 42,493,687 of record NC_139604.1, read on the forward strand.
TGCATAAGAGTAGGGTTAGTGCATGTTGATTCTGTTAAGATTCACTGTTTGTTCTGTACGTAGTTGCTCTGTTTTTATTTAAAATGCACATGATTTCTCAATTTCAGCATAATGCACACCTGACATAAATATTGATATTTGCACAGGAGAGCTGCAGCCTAACCAACTATTGCAACTTTTCAATTAGTGCAATTTCTTCACTGTCAAGCTTCAAAATATTGAGAAAATATCATTTTGTTTCAATTTACATTGGGAAACAATATCAGATTAAGTCTGATAAATACACATATTAGTTTGTTTCCCTTCCCTGTAAAAGTTTTTCAAGCATTCACTATTTTACTGTACCAACTATAATTCAATAAGCAGAAATTTGGTAGTATACGCTTGGACTTTATGTATATACACAAAACTCCTTCCACAGAAAATGTCTGTGTGCTTGAACAATTTTTTCAAGCCATGATTACAGCTATGTTTAAACCAGTATCAACAACTAAAATAGTTTCCCTGGTTAAAAGTTGTATCTTTTCATTTACTAAGAAATATTTGGGTTGTGTTTTTTCGTATTGTTTACAGTAGTCAATAGTTTGCTGGTTACACTCTAATTTTAGAATATGCTACTTTGTCACATGTAAATTAGATACATGAATATTAAATTATAGTTTCAGATAAAGAGATTTTATTAACAATGTAAGCCATTTGAGTACTACTTTGATGAATCATTTGTGAAGCTGGTTCTTGCAGATGGGCTGAGATTCCATTCTGAACTTCAACGCCAACTTGTGGTAGCGCATCACAGAACAGTCTGTCAGTTTTTATTTGGTGTGTCACAGCTGCCTAGGCTGTTACATGAAGATTTAAATTCAGCCTGGGAAATGATTTGTTTTATTTCTAAAGGAGCCTTCTGATGAATGATTTTTTAAATTTTTATTTTATTCAGGTGAAGTCCCTGAAATGCATCAAATGTATTGTCAAGGTGAATTACAGCCCTACAAATCACACTATGAAATAAACAACCCACTCAACTTTGGCCATCAGAATATTAACTTCTACGGTTGAAGTTCTGTATTCTCTTAATTTTAGATATACATTCTAAGATGCTGTTTCATCCAAAGAAATTTGCCAACTTGCACAAGGACTTTTGCTTGCACAGCTAAACTCTCATCTGCCCCTCATGTGAACACTGAAAAGTTGGCAAGGAAAACCCAGCAGAGACTGAGGGACACATGGCGAGGGAGAGGGAGGGAAAATTCTATTGTGCAGGCAGAGGCAACTTGTGCTAACGAGGCAAGTTGGTTGGGTCCAACCCAAATAATTTTTTGTTGTCCCTAGGAGTTTTGATCCTGGGTATTACACTTTTGTTTTTAAAAGCACTATGCATTGGGGGTTGTGTTCGTTGTGGAAGCAGGTTACAAGTACTATAGCATTGTTTCAACACTCAGGATGCTCTATCTATATCTTGCTGTGCATCAAAAGAAAGCCCACCTTTTAAGTTGTAAAGAAACAAAATTGTAGAGTTTCTTGAGACAGCAGAGTTGCCTGAAATAATTTGTAGCGCTTTCTCCTCCTGGGGCAAAAATGGCCAATGTGGTATCCATTTCTCCACTCCCAATAAGGTGGTAAAAATGGGCCAGCCTGGCTCATCTTTATTAGATGAGCATCTCTTTGACATGCAATATTGTTGTACCTAACACCCTGCATATGAAACCCTCAAAGTGTTAGAAGTTACAACTTCTTGTGGTATATTACTCTAATGTGCTCTTCAAGCTGGTCACAGAGCTGTCTCTTCAGGTCCATATTCTGCTGTTCATGGCATCAAAGAATGGCAAGAACATTCAACCAACGACAAGAGAAATGTGGTAGATGAATACATGGAAACTAGTCCTATAGCCCTATCCTTTAATTCACTGGGATGATGAGCAAACACAAATTTATCTCCTTTTTTTGTTCACACAATACATTTACAAGACTGCACTTAAATGCATTAGCTGAATGGCCTTGATAGCTTTTACCACAATGTTGTGCATTTTGTTTCCTTTAAAAATATATATATATCCTACTTTCCTTCTTAGAAAAGGATCTGCTCAAGGCAGCTAACAAATAGCAATAATCCTGATGATTAAAATACACATTATCAAACCAAAAACAGCAGAAAAAGCACGAAGAGCAGCACTCAGATTCAATTCCTTAAGTGTGCCTAGTGATCCACTTTATGTGGGGAAATACTTACTTGAAAATATCCCACTTTAAAATTTTATTTGTGTCAAAACATTTTACTATCTGACATAATGGGTCATATTTTAGAAATCTGATCTATAGACACAATATTTTAAATAGCTACAATTACTAGATAAGGGATAGTTTGCAAATCAGGCTTTCTTCATTAGTATTGTCTCCTGTTTTGAGTACCTTGCAGCATTCACATTAGTTTTGAAGTGTGTGCCTTAGCAAACATTTTTTGTACCTTAGTCCTGTGCAACTTTTGAAATACCAAATCAAATATGGCCTGCTAGCCATAGGTTAGTACCTTGATAATATTTGTATCTTTGCTTCTTGCCTGGGATGCCAGGGCCCATCATATGAGTTTGGTTTCTAGGCTCATATGATGTACAAGAGTGCGATAATTTTCCCAGGATGCTCCCTAGCTCATTTACAGCTTAGATCTGGGAGGTTTCATTGTAGCTCCATGCCCTCAAATCATGAGTTTTACTAGCAATGGAGCAAATACTCCATTAATGCCTTAGGAAGAATAGGCAACAACAAAATAGAAGTGGGGAAAAAATGAATATAGGATGGAAGATGGTTTTTGAAAAGGTGTTACAACAAAAAACAATTGCTGGTTTGTATTGGCATCCTAGTTCCATTGCTCAAAACTAAAGAGGCCTGAAGAACGTTTAACATGCTAAGCTGAGTGCTCCATGCCAGCTATGTGGAGCAGCCTATTGGGAGGGTGATTCTAGTTTTTACTGCCTCCAAAAAAAGGGGGGGGGAACAGTCCTTATCAAGTACCTGGCAGATCACTATAGATGGCTGGAGAGCTACATTGGGTTTTCTCTCTTGTATATGGTTTTTTGCTAGGGCACCACTCAATAGGAACAGCCATTGATGCCTTCCAAATAGTTTGTTACACAAATAGCTTTAGGTTTGAGAGTTTGATATCGGAGCCAGAGGCAGCCGCTAAGATGAAAAGGGGAAAAAAGCAGGAAGCACAAGATAATTACATACACATTCATCTGGACCTCGACCATAATTTGAAGGTGCAAACAATATAGATACTATCAAGTAAGCACTGCCGCCATGTATCTATAACACCATTAGGCTTTTCCTATTGATCCAGAGCCTAGTGCAAACCACTGATGAATTCAATTCAGAATGCAAAAGGTTAGGCTATAATATTTGCAAAGGCATGTTATCAATCTTGTCACTGAGGCTACCAGTGGTGGTGAACCTGTCTTATCATGAAGCATGTTCTCTTACTGAGCTAATTATCCCCACTGTTGACACATTTGCTTATTTATACAATAATTTATCTGCACACCACTGTAACATCTGGATATATTTGCATAAATTAAAACAATATATTAATCATTCTGCAAAGAAGGGGGATGAAGCTATATCCAATTTCTTCTTTTCTCATCTGGGCTGCTCCAATTGTAGGAAGCTGCCTTACACAAAGTAAAAAGATTGGCCAGTCTGGCTAAGCACTGTGCGTCCTAGGGCTGTGTATAGCTCCATACTACGGCCGCAATGCACCCCAAAACCAGCCCTGGACTAACCTGTGAACCACGAGTCCTGTTACGGATCCAATCCCAAAGTTTATTTAGGGTCTAAATAAATACAGCTGGGAGGGTGAAAAGGAAGGGAGGAGGAGGAAGGAAATGTTGCTCTTAATTTTCCCCTTTCCCAACTGAGAGCAGTGGGGTAAATTCTGTGGGTCCTCCTTTGCAGGTGGCTTCCCTAGCAGGATCGGTGCCTCTGCAGAAGAGCTGCTCACCAGACACCTCAATTCTGCTTGGCACATATTGCTCCTTTACAAGCAATTTCTCTTCAGGGAAGCCATTTGTAATGGAGCACTTTGCACCATGCTGGGAAAGAAAGTCAGGTGGTGGGCTCCTACGTTTTCTGGGTGATCAGGGTATTTTCAGAGGGTTTTCCCCCCTCACCCAGTGCCTGTCTTTCCTTCCTGCCTGATGCCCTGCTCTTTGACAGCCATGGATCATTCTGGGCCAGCCATCCAACCCGACTTGTAGCGAGCCATGGCTGCCTGTACCTGACTTGTCCTGCACCTGACTCCCTCAAAAGGTGCTTGATTTGGCTTGGGTCTCAGCTGAATCCAGGGCATAGCCCTAGTTTATACTGACTGAAAGCAGCTCTTTAGTACCTCGGACCAAGTTCTTTCTCAGTCTTATCTATAATTGCTAGGGATTGAACCTTGGGGCTTCTGTATGCCAAGCACATCCCCTGAAACTGAGCTTCTGCCCATAAAAAGTAACCTTAGCTTTTCGTATCGTTTCAAGCCACTGTGACAGGTAAGTGATGTTTGTGAAATCGAGAGCAACTGGCCAAGGAGCGGAAAGTGTATAGATCACAAACTTATTTTAGCACAACCTCTCTACAATAATTACAACTTTGATAGATCCTTCTCCTCCTGCATATAAATTTAGTTTTTGAAGTTTAGCCACTATCTTTAAACCACCGCAAGTAATGCAATATTGTAAATACTGCTATTTCTGACTCCTTGTATTGGCTAGTCTATACACAATATGAAGGGTCTTTTCAAAGACTACAATTCCAAAACCAAATGCTGACTTGTCCAGTCCTAAATCCTGCCATACTGGCAATTAAGGTACAATTCACAAATTAACATTTATTGCTGCAATCACTGCAGCTCCAAATCTACACTCCAAATCATCTACACTACACTCCAAATCATGATTTCATCACAGCTTCTATGCCACCTTAAACACAACTTTTACTCAGAGCACTGCCATTGAAATTAATTAACATGACTAAATTGGGCTCATTAAGTGTACTCTCAGTAATGAGTAAGGGGCTACAACCACTATCATTTCAAGAGAAGCATTTCCAAAGTTTAGATGAGTCACTAAGTGATAAAATGACACATGGGTACATGGGTGTGTGAATTTACATATATTTTGATAAATAATATATCCATAGTTATGTATACTAATACATTGTAGCCTGTGTAAACTCAAACTATTCAGGGGTATACCTAAAATGTGGTGTGTTAGAAAGAGTTAAATTTAAATAGGTGGGATTTGACTAATGAGTGTAAGTCCCATGAAAGGACTTCTACTTGCACAACAGGCTTCTCCCCTCTTTCCCTCCATGCCCCATGAAATTGGCTCTGGGGAGATCAGAAGAAGCCCAGGAATTCTGCCTGGGAGGAGGAGAGGGCGGAATCATTGCATCTGACAAGCCACTCAGCCTAGGACTTGCAGATCAGAAGGTCAGTGGTTTGAATCCCCACAACGGGGTGAGCTCCCGTTGCTTGGTCCCTGCTCCTGCCAACCTAGCAGTTCGAAAGCACATCAAAGCGCAAGTAGATAAATAGGTAGCACTCTGGCGGGAAGGTAAACGGCATTTCCGTGCGCTGCTCTGGTTTCGCCAGAAGCAGCTTAGTCATGCTGGCCACATGACCCAGAAAAACTGTCTGCAGACAAACGGCCAGCAAAGCGAGATGAGTGCCGCAACCCCAGAGTCGTCTGTGACTGGACTTAACTGTCAGGGGTTCTTTACCTTTACCTTTTTAATGGAATGGCCAGAAAAGCATGACACTAAATTCCTCCCAGGGTTTTACTCTTTTCACCATCAATATTGGCAAGGTTGTACCTTAGCAAGAATTCAGGAAGGACACTCAATAGAACTGGACCCATAGCAGAGAAACCCTGCTCTGTTCCACTATGCATGTGTCATTTGAGGATGATGGCACCCAGTTTGTCTAATCAAAATTGTGCTGAATTTTTATTGTTAATGCATGCTTTAGATCCGGGTGTCACATTTGAAATTCAGAATTATTAGCATTATAGGTATCTCTTGGTTCTGGATCCTTAGTTTATAATATAATATGCAGTTTACAGATATTGAAAACTTAGTTGTCCTTGGGTAGAATAATCTCATGGCCCTCTTGTGCCCAAAGCTTTTGCAGCTACTTAGGGAATTAAGGGGCCTGGCAAGTAGCTTCAGCATGCAGATACACACAGCTTCAAAACTAAGGGAGGAGAGCTGATTTAGCTGAACACCCATGGGCATCATTAAAGGTGAAGTTCAGAGGCTTGCCTTCAGGGCTGGCATGGCTAGGGAGCACCTTTGGTGCCAACCTGTAACACCTGCCTGGCATTGTGGCGCCCCAGGAGTGGGTGCAGCAGGATGGAATCCCTAGCTGTAAGGTAGGCTAGAAGAAAAGCTGCCCTTCACTGTTGGCAGAGCTGGCTCATGCACCATAGACCTCTGTTCCCCTATACAGATCTATTTGAGGTTAAATAAATAAATGTGACCCCGTGCACCTAATCTTTCTGTCTTGCCTCTTTATTTTCTTGTGTGGTTGCAAAACAAGTTATTCTGTTGGAACAAAATTGCAGCTGTCCATCAATATAATAAATAAAAATCCTAATGGATTTTTTCCTGCAGTAGATGACTGCAGAAATTGGCAGATGAGCACACAGCTCGGAAACTGAAGAAGCATCTAGCAGTCATATATCAGCTTTGTGCGATGCACTTAGAATGCTGCTCCTGCTCCATCCTTGTCCCAATTAACCAGCCACCTTAACAAAATGAAGTTTGTTTGCACATTATCATGCATGACCACCCAATGTAGCTGCAGCTGAAATAGTTCAGCAGAAAAAAATTAGGCAATGCTCTCTTTATTGTAGCATTAAATTGATTAACTTGTCATTGAACATAGTTTTAAAATGCATCAAAATGTTTCCAAATAAAATATGCAGCCGGACATTCCCATTTGCCAAGTGGGGAGTAAAAGCTGCAAGCTATTTGTGACATTTAACAGTCGCATTAACATCCCTAATTGTAAATGACAGGGCAATTAAGCTTGAAAAATATCCTAACAAAGTGCCTTGGGCAATTACGATTCTTCCATCTGATATGTGAAAGACTACATTCCATTCAACATGGAAGCAAAGGTTTCCAATATGGTTTCCAATGGATGTCTGACTGGATTGATGGTTCATCTTCCGTGCCCTTTCTAAGCAGTTGTGTCTAAAAAGCACTTTATCTAGTTATTTCATATTGCTGTTTGAAGATAGTGGGGAAACTCATGTAGGTTTGCCACATATATATGTCACATATATATAATGCAAAGGCACACCACTTGTGAGAAACCTACCCTGCCCAGAAACCTCAGTTTGTATGTGTGAACTTTTCAGTTTTATGACTAGCAGCAGTAGTGTAGTTCCACTATACCAGGCATACCCAAACTCGGCCCTCCAGATGTTTTGGGACTACAACTCCCATCATCCCTAGCTAACAGGACCAGTGGTCAGGGGTGATGGGAATTGTAGTCTCAAAACATCTGGAGGGCCGAGTTTGCCTATGCCTGGGCTACACAGTGCAGACACAGGAGAAGAGCCCATTTGCTGCTGCCACTGGCCCATTAGTCCAATGCCAACCACCTTGCCCCTTGTCCCTTTCAATAAGCAACAGCAACTCCGCTGATCTGAGGCCATGCATTGCAACACCCCTGCTGCCCACTACTGTGCTCAGCTTATCCTTTAAGAAAGATGCTCATAGACAGGCAGCTTTGTCTACAAAATGTGTTCACAGGAAGCACTATTGTTAGCAAACTTGCAGGCCATGCCTTTAAACATCCAGCAGGGCTGTACCTAGCGGAGGATGTGGTGCTCTGGCAGCTAGCAAACCGACCAATGGAAAGAAGAGAGATTTGCAAATCACCCAATTTCTTCTGAAAAAATGAGAAACAGGGTAGGCAACCTGTAGCCCTCCAGATATTGTGAGTCCACATCTCATTCCTAGCCATTGGCCCTGCTGACTGGAAATGGAGGGAGCTGGGGTCCCAAGAACATCTGGAGGGCCACTGGTTCCCAACCCCAGAGATAGATGATTCTAAGATGAGTCAAAATTGCAGTAAGTTGTAAAGCACCCTGGAACAAATAACCTTAACCTTGCTGACATAAAGCCTTTGTAAAGATGCCAAGGGCAAAGAATACAGCGAGGGATGAACAGAATTATGCTTCATTCTAACCCCCTCCTTTTTTTGATACTGCATGTAGAACTAGGTGGAACTTACACCACCCAAAATGCAGGTGTAATTCACCTCATAGGAATCAATGGAAGCAGAAAAAGCAAACATTTGCAATGCCCTCACACACAGACCTAACGCTGGCCAGAAGCAGTTAGGAATGAGCTTAATTTATCTCTCCCCCTCTCCCCCGTCTGACATATCTGCTCACTTAGGATTCCTCTGTTCAGTTGGATTGCTTCTTTTCAGTTGGAAAGGAGAGCCACATACATTGAACTTAACCACAAAAAAGTTATCGGGGCATCTGTTTGTGCATTATGGTTGGCTTCTAAAGGCTTCCAAATTTATTAATTATTATTATTATTATTGGAAGTTATAGCAAGAGACAACTAATTTACTTGATGGCCGAAATGTCATCTACATTGTGTTTAAGGACAGGGGTTATACCAGCTAATTTTCTTGGTGCATTTACGTGAATGAAACGACATTTGCAATAGAAAATCATTTTAAAATGCTTACACCATGAAATTACAAAGAACTGCAGGAGTCTGTAAGTAATGAAAACTTCGGTAACAGAATTAAGTATAGTGACTGTAAAATAACAGCAGAAAAACAGTATGTCAAATAGTGCAGGAGGGATTAAATCAGAGGGTTAGAACAAGTCGCTTAGCTTGGCTGTAATTGTTATCAAAAGAACCCGTACCAAGAAAGGTGAGGTGTTTTGGTCCTAGAGAGGAATTTCTGTTCAGAAAACTATTCACAGCTACTTCTTTCTGTTGGTTACACACACACACACACACACACACACACACACACACACAAGAATTGCTGGATGCAAAGACCCAGGTTTGGTGCAAGTACTCTTTGATGAAAGAACCCCAAATGAGATTTAAAATCACAAAATATGCAGCAAAATAAAGCATAGCAATATAGGTCACTTCAAGTTCCTTCCAAAGTTTCTCTGCTCCCTAGCATAGAAAAAGACCAAACATTTGGTAATTTACTTACAAACTCTTTAGAGGTCAGATTTGTTTGTTTTTCCATACAGCATTCGGGGGGAAATACACAAGCAGTAAAACTTTGCTTACTTACAAAGTGGTTAAAGTTCCTAAATTATTAATATAAGAACTCAATAATGATTGATGAAAGCTGAGCTGGAGCAATCACCTCAAACCTTTTCACATGCTGAAGTTCTCAGGTAGACGGAGGGAGGTTTAATTACCTAGTTCCTCCCAAGATGAGATGGACATAGCTAATCCTGGCAGGACATCTTATTCTATGTATTAACACCTTCATGAATTATATGAGGTTGGTTATCCCACACTTTATTCTGGGTTTTGTATGTTTGATAAATTCATACTCTAGAACCAAACTGATTTTTTTTAAAAAATCATTTATTTGGTTCCTGTTGGTGCGCTCTTTCGAAGACTGTCATATGAATTTATTTCCTTCATTTTTCCTTGCTAATACATAACCTTTAACTTTTGTTTTCTCCATCCGGAATATAAATGGCAATGAGAAATATATTTTCTTGATCAAATACAGTACCTTTCTTTCCACAGTCTAAAGAAAGTTCCCCACACTGTGTGAAAAGCAATTAGCTCATCTCTGAATATTAGTGAGTAATCCTCACTAGAAATTGAGAACAATTCTTTATCTAATCTGTCCCAGTAGAATACAAGAGCAACACTGATTAAAGATGTGAATGCAATGTGTCAATTATTTCAAAAATCCCTCTACATCATGTTAGCACCCACAGAAGGGAAACAGTCCCAAAGGAAGCAAGGAGGGACACACAATGACACTCTTACCCTTACAGGGAAAAATATGCTCAGAAAAGCCTTAGCTGTTCAGTTTTACAACTAGACATATATCACTGCATTCACTTAGCTTCTGTTGCCTTGTTGCTGCTTACTGAAAATAATGCCCTTCTAATGTTCATAGAGACCATAAAATAAACATTTATGAAGGTGAGGTTAATAGCATATGGCAAAGGGTTCTATGCCAAACCCTCCAGGAATGGTTCCCATTCTAATGGTGATTGTTTTAGAAAAACACTCGTGACTTTCTCCACCTCATCTACTTTCTATCTGGGTCTTTTGTATTCAAATCCATATGGCTGAAAACCTTTCCTGCCTCATTTTTTATTTTCATTTCTTACATAGTAGATTTAGTTTGGCTTCCTCATAGGTTTGCTTGTTTCTGCAATGCTGTCTCATCTCACAGAACAGGGAAGGTTCATGCCACCTGCCTATAAGGACCACGTGTTTGCAAAGCACAGATCTGTGCATCTCGCAGCTAACTGCTGCTTGCTTAATTTATATCCCATCCTTCCTTCAAAGAAGCCCAGGGTGGCAAATATGTCAATACTAAGAGAATATAATTATACAGTGGTACCTTGGGTTAAGAACTTAATTCAGTCTGGAGGTCTGTTCTTAACCTGAAACTGTTCTTAATCTGAGGTACCACTTTAGCTAATGGGGCCTCCTGCTGCTACGCGATTTCTGTTCTCATCCTGAAGCAAAGTTCTTAACCCAAGGTACTATTTCTGGGTTAGCGGAGTCTGTAACCTGAAGTGTCTGTAACCTGAGGTACCACTGTATCTTCTAAAAAACCAACTTCCACAAGCAGCAACAAAAACACACACATAAAGGCAATCACCTGCTCTCAGACTAACAAATTCAGAGTTGCCAGGGATAGGACTTTCAGCTATCCAAAGCAGGAATGCGCTTTCAATTTCTCATAAAAGTTAATAATGAGGGAGAGAGATACACTTCACTAGGGAGGGCATTCAAGAAACAAAGAACCACCACTGAGAAGACCCCAGCACACATCACCACCACCTGGGCAACCCCAAGTGGCAGCCCCAACAGCAGGACCTCCCCTGGGTCTCACTCCTGCCGGCAACCATACTGCAGCATTCTGTACTAGCTACAGCTTCCGGATCAAGTGTGAGTGGTGTCCCATATTGCAGTCATCCAATGCATGGCCTGCTATGGCCAAGCTTTCCCAGTCCATGACTAGTAATAGCTGTCATACCAGCCAAAGCTGGTCAAAAGCACATCTAGCTCCCAGTGACAAAGCTGAATCTAGAAGCACCTCAGGACCACCCCCAACCAGCTCTTTTAGTGGGGAAGGGCAACCAGGATCACTTTCTCAGACACAGGAATCACTCACCCACAGTGCCTCCATCTTGCCAGGATTCAAGCTCAGCTTGCTTTCCTCATCCACCTCACAGCTGCATTAGCTAGTTAACACAACTGCAGATCTTTAAAAGAGGTTACAGGTGGGAGAAGTGTATTTGACTAACAGCACAAGCCTATTCACAGGTGAATTCTATTGAAGGGATGTCTCCCAGGTAAGTGGGGATAGGCTTGCAGGCTAAATTCAGTCCTAACTTCCCAAGAGTTGTGATTCATATTGAATTCAATACTTCTAAAGAGACATGATTTGGATTGTGCTGTAACACCATTACATGCAATGAATTCTTTTTATTATTGAATGCCACATATCTGACTTTCACAACAAAAGACTTTAAACCATACGCACAATTAAATGTGTGCAACGTGATTTCTTGCCAAATTATTCTATACAAATCAAATCAAATCTATGCATTCTTTGATTTGTGGGTTCCTGTTTTCTTTTATTGTTTTATACAACTGGAATACTCTTTTTGTGTTTAATCTTATTTTCCAGTAAACCCATATTTGGTTTGTTGTCTGATAACTGAAGACATGCCCTGTTGCAGAAGAATAACCTGGAGCCACATTTAAGGAAAGGAAACTGTGTGCATTGGGGTCAGATTGCTACTCCCACTCTCATTTAAAACGACCAAATTTTGGCTTAATTTTAACTACAGAGCCATCAATGTTCTTAGGTTAAAGGCTGCATACAACGATGGCACACACAGCTCAAAGTGTGTTGAATTGCAAATAACATCTTGGTTGATTGGGAATTCTTACCTATTGGGACTGACATACCTAATAATGAGATGGCTGAGCTGCATCCCAGCTACACAGTGCCATGATGATTCTACATGTCGGCTGGTGGTTTTTCCTCACCACTACCCCTGGTTAGTTACTAGGATAGTGGTGAGCTAATGTACAACTAGCTCCAGCAGGTGCCTTACTTAAACTTTTGGTCTAAAATTTGTTTCTTGGAATACTAACAGCTTCATGCATAGCCATGGCCATTGTTAGGCATTGAAAGTAGAAGGTGTGCATGCACACCCACACCCCTTAGACTCTACAGCAAGTTTCTCTTGCAAAGTGGCGTAAGATGTAAGATTTGAGGCTGGAACTGGGCACCTGGCAGAATCTGCCATCTCTAACCTACAGTGGTGAAGTTGTGGACTTGACTTTCAAGGGGAAAACAAGGAGAGGTGGTGATATTGGTGGGTGGGGAATATTTTTGTGGGGAAACAGGGCCAGAGGCGCCAGATTGGGAGGGCGATGGTGGAGGTCAACATTACGTGCATGCGCAGATGCTTCCCAGGCTTTGGGAAGGAGGGGCCAAACTTTAATACTCTAATTTACTGGGAACATTTAGGGAACTAGCCTAGTCAACCCCTAGTCTACTGACCACATGCCACTGGGTAGTGATTCAATTATCTCAAACACTTTCCCTCTAACTTGGTGTCTAGAAATGTGATTTCCAAGAAGCAGGCAAGACAGAGGAGACCCTTTCTGAACCAAAGTGAGACACTTAGGTGCTGAGCATTTGGGTGACTGTACTGCGTAAGTGTCTACTGTTTTCCTACAAGTGAAGAGGATGAGGACCTCACAAACAGTCACTTCCTAGGCTCCACCTAAATGACCTAGGCTCTGTCCAGGTTCCGCACCAGGTCTAGCTACCACCAGCTGCCACTAATCCACACTGAAAAGATCACTCCAGCATTTTATTGATTTACTGGACTTTATATTTGTTTGCACACAATATATGCCATCAGTATGGAATAACACTTGCTGCATTCTGCTTTCAATATTATTGTTATTATTATTAAAATCCCATCAAGAAAAGCTGTGGGTGAATTGAAATGCCTCTGGCAAAAAACAAAACACAACATTCAACTTACGGTAGGGCTAAAGTAATTGAGGCTTCAGGTTCCTGTTGTCTTTGAAATGGTAGCATCATACCAAAGCTGTTAACGGCTTGGAACAGCTCACTAGACTATTGAACACCACAGCTTTGTAAATCAGAAAACAAATTCCAGACCCTGAGATCTCCCTCTGCCACCACATTTTTTGCCACAGAAGGTTTTCTTACTAAGTGTGTATTGGTATGGTTTGACGGATATCAACAAAGTCCACACACCCACACCCACACCCGCTTTTTAAATAGCACCTGATACTACATGATAGAGATAAAATGAATTGAGATTAAAATAACAGAGTCTGGACCTGGTGAGCTGCACAGGAAAACTCAGGCACTATCTATCTTTGAATAGACAAAAGAATCAGCTGCGATTGAAGGTTATGACTTTGCTTTTCATCTTAGAGTGACTCGGGCTCTTTTTGGCTAAAGTGCTTTCCCCTCTCTTAGAAGCCATTAATATTCCTGACAAAGATGTCAAATCCTTCAGTGCACGTGTTTGACATTTCTCATGCCAGTCCAAGCTCACCAGGTGCTTTTTTCACTTCTCTCATTTCTGGGCACTATCAATGCTGTGTCAAGGTATTGTCACAATGGCTTTTACACAATGGTGACCGTATATGATACTATGCTTTCTATAGGGACACCTGTTTTAAACTGGTGAAATTATCAAGAATTTTAAAATTTGATTCTATAGCTTTATATACTGCTGAGATGTTTCCTTGCAATTGAGTGGTGGATAAATAATTTCGAGAAGTTTCTTCTTAATCTCAAAATTGTATAGTCAGGGAAATGGGCCTTGAACATCCAGCTGTTTTTAGCCTTAGAGCCAGTGTACAGTTTAAAATGATTTCTTTGTTTAAATATATATATATCAGAGAAGGAAACAGTTGTTACCCATTTAGAAACTGTGAAGGATAGTTATTCTAACTCCTCTCTGCTGTTGGACAATATAAATGAAGTGTTCTAATGGGTAACTCATCAAGGTTAATGTAGATGATGTGGCAATGCCTCTTCCTGTTTTTCTTGAATTGATGGGATTTAAGTGCCGATGGGAACTTTTTTTATTAAGCTGTGTGGCTGGTGGGAGTCATGGCTGGAAAGGAATAAATCTCCATCCCTGTGTGCTGTGATCCTGATATCTGTCTATCTTCAGACTAAGTGAAATTTCATCCCTGATACCACTCCATGTAGTAAAAACGCATGCCAAACACACGGTGGCCATGATCTCACATAACTGCTTTGTTGTGTGTTGAAGCCTCGTGCTCTCAAAATATGGGAGCCAGTGTGGTGTAGTGGTTAAGAGTGGTAGACTTGTAATCTGGTGAACCGGGTTCGCGTCTCCGCTCCTCCACATGCAGCTGCTGGGTGACCTTGGGCTAGTCACACTTCTTTGAAGTCTCTCAGCCCCAGTCACCTCACAGAGTGTTTGTTGTGGGGGAGGAAGGGAAAGGAGATTGTTAGCCGCTTTGAGACTCCTTAGGGTAGTGATAAAGCGGGATATCAAATCCAAACTCTTCTTCTTCTTCTTCTATGTGCAGCACATGTACACACACACACACACACACACACACACACTTTCCATGGGGACAGGAACCCTAGCTGACAAGGCTCGCATCCACAACATACACTTGTAGTGCATTTAAAGCACACACGTTCCTCCACTGAATCCTGGGAACTGTAGTTTCTTGAGGGTGCTGGGAATCATAACTACCATGTATTAGCAGGTGTAACGTGCAGTTTAAACTACTTCTGAGTATTGAGGCGAATGCTGCTAAACCTATTAATACATTGTCTGGTATTGGACACCAAAGGGCCCCAAAAGCATTTCTTAAA
The DNA here is from genome assembly GCF_964270895.1 of Podarcis filfolensis. Taxonomy (NCBI): domain Eukaryota; kingdom Metazoa; phylum Chordata; class Lepidosauria; order Squamata; family Lacertidae; genus Podarcis; species Podarcis filfolensis. The sequence continues at coordinate 42,508,847 of NC_139604.1, forward strand.
ACTGGGCAACAAAATGACAAATGAGGTTCAGTGTGAAAGTGTAAAATCATCACTTGTAAAAGTGGTTCAGGGTAGAAGTACTGAAACATGATTCACAGTGGCGCAAAATAAATAAATAAATCCTAAATTCACACATAAACAGATGGGATCTGAACATGCAGTCAGCAACCAAGAAAGAAATCATAGGGGGGTGATGGATACAGGTAAGTGAAAAGCATTAACTCAGTGTGTGGTGGCAATGGAAAAGATAAATTGCATGCTAGAGATTGAAAACAAGAAAACCAGTATCATAATTCTTTGGAATACCACCTAGTGTTCTGGTCAACCCATCTCAGAAGGATATTGTGGTGCTTGACACACACTCCCAGGATTCATCGGAGAGCATTTTTAAATGCTACTTTTAAATGTGCCTTGGAAATTCACACTTTATAATGAAGACCTCCTAAGATGTTTGTTTTTTTTAATTGATGTTGTGTGTTAACTGTTTTATTTTGGTGGAAAGTATTTATATTTTGGTTTTAACATCTTCTGTAAACTACTTGGGTATCATGTACATCAAGTCACATAAAGTAGTATTAATAAATAAATAACTACCCCCAGGGTAGTGGTGGAAAACACACAATGGGCAGCTTTGGATCTACGAGACAAAAGGCCTAGGACCATATACACCTCATGACAACCTGAAGCCATATGAGGAAGGGCCATAGCTCAGTGGCAGAGCACATGTAAAAGGTCCCAGGTTCCATCACGGTGCCCCTGGGAAAGGCTCTTGTCTGACACTGTGAAGGACCAATGGTCTGACTTGGGACAAGGCAGCTTCCTAATGTTGCTGACCATCCAAATCCCTGCCAAGCCACGCAGAGGCTGTCATAGTTTTAATAAATGTGATTTATTCACATATTTACACCTAAGTTTAGATGAAAGGAGATCAGCTCTTACAGCATGGTTATCTCAAGAGAAGATTGTTGCCCCCAGCAGTGCAGAACTGGAGTCCAAAGTATCTCTCCCAGTCTGCCTTCAGCCAGCCTGCCCAAAATGGATCTCTGTCTTTTTTCTCATATTCCAAGCCTTGTGTCAAAGGTCCCAACTTCTTCCAGTGACATCACACCCAGTTACTCTGGCAACCTTCCAACCCCTCAGTCTCTCTTCACACCTCAGGGCGGCGGGGGGGGGGGGAGAGCACAGTTCTCTTGCACTGCCAATAGCCCTAATGGCCTTGTATTGTTTCTTAATAGCCCTAGCTTGGCCAGGTTGGTTTTGCATAGGCTAGCTCAGGAATTCCTCTGCAGCTGGTATTTCCCCCTTCATATCCCAAACAACCAAAATCCTACCATTTATCAATTTCTAGGGTTTAGGGGAGTTCCCCCCCAACCCCATGTTTATATATTTCTAACCTTACCCCCCACTGGAACCAATGGGGAAGGGTTTTTTTTTTAAAAAAAAAGATAACCACGCATAAGAAGATGGTTAAGTCCACCACATAGGAGTGTGTGTGCATGCGTGCACACACCCACACCCTGCCATACATCCTATTTGACTACCTAATCCATTTGCAAGAGCTCTGGCAAACATCTGCTTTCATACACCACACAGGATTTTAACAACTGGATTTAATATCATTACTTAATCAAACAAGTAACTCACGAAATCAGCTCTCTCCTTCCATCCTCCCCCAGTTCATTTAGCTGTTGCTGAAACTTAACCTACTTGACTGAGAAAATGAATGCATGACCCGAAATCCCAGTAAATCTACTCTCAGTGGCATCAGTTAGACCACTTTGCATGAGGAATTGTAGGACTATGTCACTTTCCACCAATGCCCGTCAAAGCATCATTCCTTTGTACCATACTTGCTTGCTTCTCCCCATTTTTTTAAGTGCAAAAGCTCACTTACTTAAGGGATTAGTATGCCTTTGAAGGACTTTCTTTCACACAGAGGGATCAGGGGAAGATGAAACAGGTAGACTTTTAAAAGACGCTGCTCATCCTTAAGCTTCTGTCAGTTTCAGCTCCATTATCTCTTTGGTAAACATCTCCTGCTGATGTCTTTTTCCACTGACAGCTGTTTCCCCCTGTCTCGAACACAAAATATTATACAACCTCTGCAATATTTCAAGGCTGTATTTTTCTGCCCCAGCTTCTACAAAAAATAAAAACCTGTGGGCATGCCCTGGTCAAAGGTGAGCAGTTTCAAGTCTCTCTCATTTAGTGGGGAACTTATTTCTTTTAACAAAATTTATATTCCACTTAATAATTGAAATCAACCTCTAAGTGGTTTATACATTAAATATAAAACATTCATTTAAAAAAATACCAATAAAGTCAACAGACAAGTAGATGTAACAGAAGTATCAACCTTTTGAAAGCATATACTGAATCCACCCATTAACATCAGCAGGGCTTAAACTATCTCTCTTGTTCAGGTATCAATGACAGACAGAGACACAGGTTTCCTCCTCTACTTCCATGTGCTATACCAGTATGACTTAGCTGAAAGTGGGGCATTTTTGGAGGGGGAGACCTTACAAATAACGGAAAAGATGTTTGTTGGATCAATGCCAATGAAGCAATTTTATATATCTAGTGTGTATTTTGATTAGGGGGCTGAAGCCTTAATCTGGCCTTCTAAAATAGATGGCCACTGAAACTCTTATTGTAAAAGGTAAAGGGACCCCTGACCATTAGGTCCAGTTGCGACCGACTGGGGTTGCGGCGCTCATCTCACTTTATTGGCTGAGGGAGCCGGCGTACAGCTTCCGGGTCATGTGGCCAGCATGACTAAGCCACTTCTGGTGAGCCAGAGCAGTGCACGGAAACGCTGTTTACCTTCCCGCCGGAGCGGTACCTATTTATCTACTTGCACTTTGACGTGCTTTTGAACTGCTAGGTTGGAGCAGGAGCAGGGACCGAGCAATTGGAGCTCACCCCGTCGTGGGGATTCAAATCACTGACCTTCTGATCAGCAAGTCCTAGGCTCTGTGGTTTAACCCACAGCACCACCCACGTCCCCCTAGTTGACCAAGCTGCAATTGGCAGGTGGGATGAAGTAGAGAAGTTTGCCTATGGCATCTAGGCAAAGTTTGCCTATGGCACAGAGCAGGAAGAAGGAAAGCTGTTGCCTAGGACATGTTCTCTTTTCCCTGTGCTGAGTCTGGAGTATAGTATGATGTCCATGCATCGCATGGGCAATCTGTAGCCCTAGGGTCTGGCTGGAAACTAGCAAGCATTCCTTCACGTTGAGGCGAACTTGTGTAGCAGAGAGGTGGATCATCAAGACTCCAAAAGAAATGGAAAACAAGTACAATGAGCCTGGAGGAACATTTTACACCACACAACCCACTACCATCTCACGCTTTTTCTTTTTTTGGGGGGGGGTTGGTGATATATCAGCCCAGCGACAATTACACCACCGCTGTATTTCATTACTCCAATCCAGTTGTAGTTGTGCACAGCTAGATAACATGCAATCAGTACTAACCTGGGGTGGGGGAAGGGTTGCACGTATTTACCTGCATTAAAAGATCTTGGCAGGCCTGTGTGGCCGTAATGAATTTCCTAATGCATCAAGGAGAGATATTAAATGTGTTTGGTATGGAAAGAGGTGGCGGCAGAAAAAGGAAAGGAAAGATGGTACCCCAAAGCAGTAGCAAACAAGAGCACAGAGGTAGAGTGGGCATTAATGCAACATTTTCTTCTCTATAGGCGTATTGGCAAGATGGGAAGTAAAGGATAAAGCCAAGAGAGAGAAGGATGGAGAGATGAGGGAATAAATTATTTATCATTATAAACTTGTACTTTTTAATTGTAAGCAAGGATGTATTGGGGGCAGGAAATGATGAAAGTAATGTCAATCGGAATGTCAACATTTTTAAAAATAATGTACGGTAAGTGTGCATTGAACTCAAATGAGGGGGAGAATTCCACTCTTCAAGACCCTCGTTTTCAGATTCACATTGATAGACAGCTACCGTGTTTGCTTCCTGAAGTGTACATTTGCATGCACATATAGGGCAACTTCAAAGCTAGAAGAATTTCAGGATAAAACAAATAGCACTAAATGCGGGGAATTGTAGGCAAATGGTGGTAGTATTTGAACAGCTTCCTTGCATTTACAGAACCAAATTAGATCGACTAAAATAGCTAAGCATAGCAAATGTACTGTTCCTGGGGAAGTTGAGAATATTTGCCTGCTTTCAAATTGCATCATTTTATTTTTATAGAACTCCCCAGAAAGCTTAACCACATAATGTTGAAAGGACTGGGGTTTTTTCTTTGTAAAGAAATTGTATACTAAGGCTTTCTCTCGCCTTAGCCTCTCCTATCCAAATATGTGGATGCTTGAGTTCACTTATCTTTTCCATTATGGCTTCCAATGTATCCGGCCATTCCCCCTCTTGCCTCACAATAGCAAGTGTTTTAAATTGTAAGAATCCAATTGAGAAGATGGATAGCAGTCAGCTGGAGTTAAGCGTTTTAACTGCGAACAGGCACGCAGCTCAACCTCAAACGACAAACCAGCGCAAAATCAGTTAGTCTAAGAAGTTGTGTGCAAAAACGTTTCAATAAGCTCTTGTAAACGGCCATCAAAATGGCTTTGATTTGGATACTAAAAATGAAATCCTATATGAATCTACTCCGCAGAAAGCCCGGTTGAGTTCAGTGGGACTTAGTCCCAGGTAAGTGTGTATAGGATTGTATTTTTAGGATAGGGGTTAACTTAAGGAAGACCATGGAAGGAAAGTTTGCTGTCCCCTTCTCCCCACAGCAGATACCTGCACTACCAAGAAGCTTCTCCAGGAGGTCATGAGACCCTTCTGAATAATGTGGGGTGAAACACAGGTGGTGCTGAGAGTGGTAGCAATTGCATCAAGAACCTAAGAGCCCCAATGTGGATGAGGCCTGAGACCCTTCTAGTCCAGCATCCTTTTCTCACAATGGGCATCCAATTGTGTATGGGAAACCTGAAAGCCAGGATCTGAGTGTAACCACACCTGGTATTAAGGCATACTGGCTTCAACAGTAGAAGAAGGGCAAAGCCATCCACATACCAGCCCTAGTAGGTAGCCATGAAGTTGCTTCTTCAGCTAATATACTGCACAATCCTATGCCTTGTTATTCGAGTGTAAGCAGTGCTTTGTTTCTAGAAAAATAGGTGCCGGTACTCACCGTGAAGTTGTTACAGTAAGTGTCACACATTTTAACACCAACCAAAAAAATAAGGCGCTGGTACTGCGTACCCTTGAGTACCCCCTGTAAAAATGCACTAGCTGTAAGTCCTATTGAGTTCAATGAGATTTACTTCCAAGTAACAGTGTATTGGGTTGTAGCATTAGGTGTCAACCAGACCACTCAGCAAAAGCAATATTTCCAGCCTTCTGTAAAACAGAAATACCGTATTTTTCGCTCTATAAGACGCACCAGACCACAAGATGCACCTAGTTTTTGGAGGAGGAAAACAAGAAAAAAAATATTCTGAATCTCAGAAGCCAGAACAGCAAGAGGGATCTCTGTGCAGTGAAAGCAGCAATCCCTCTTGCTGTTCTGGCTTCTGGGATAGCTGCACAGCCTGCATTCGCTCCATAAGACGCACACACATTTCCCCTTACTTTTTAGGAGGGAAAAAGTGAGTCTTATAGAGCAAAAAATACGGTAATCATGTTTTCATCGTTCAGTGTGAGGATGATTAAGTGATAGTTGCAAGGTACCTACACGTTGAAAGATATGTAATAACAACAACAAATGCAATGGGGTGGTGGAAGAGATCAACTTTTCTTCTTCCTGATTTGTCAAAATAAATTTGCTCCAAAGAGTCAGTTGGGGGTGTATTCAATCCTTCCTTGGTGGATCTGCTGGATTCCATCTAGTTTTTTCTGAATTCCCCTCCAACTGTTGCAAGCCTTTGCATCTTACAGAGTTCGAGGAGCCCAGAAGAAGGTGGGTCCATCGAACCACCAACCTCTACACACTTCTAGAGAAACAACAAAGCAGCAAAATGGCAGCAAGCCAAGCCAGCATTCAAGCCTCATCTTGCATAAGGAACATTAGAAATAAAAATATATTCCGGGCAAGAGTCAAATGGATCTGCAGAAATGTTCCTTTCTCCAAGAGATGGCAATCACTCAGATGGTGAGAGATACACCAAATGTTCAGCACTGAAATTCTAGTATCTTGTATTCAGTGGCAGCTGTCCTTGACATAACAAAGCAATGATTGCTACAAATCATATGTAGGGAATCTTCCTTCCCTATGAGCAATAAAACAGGCCAGAACTTACAAACCTAGGTATGCAGAATAGAGTATGAAGAGCATGCCAACAAACCTCGGACATTCGTGCATATAACATGTTGTTTAATCTGCCATTCATATGCCCACACAAAATTTACCTTTTTTTTAGACCAGAGAAAATGCACAGGTGAGATATACGATATGTACATAAGTAGCCAGTAGCAGAACTTGTGCTGTGGAGCTGTGGAGATGTCGAGCTCTAAGCTTGCTGTCAATTATCTTCAAGAGGCCAAAGCAGAAGAGAAATTGCTAAGCATTCTTTTGCAGAATTGCCAGTGCTGCTTTGCTATTCCCCCCACCCCAGTGTGCCGCAGAAGAAATAGAAGCTAAGTCGTTTATATGCAGCAGTGCTGATGACAACTAAATTTAATTAATCTGAAACTTTAATTAAGTTTATATGAAACAGTAAAAATGGAGGTAATGAAATATTGTTTGGTCCCTTGATTTGTTTGATTTCATTTTATTGATTTGCATGCAGTGATTTATAGGGAATCAGCAGTTCTGGCAAGAAGCTGTACAATAAATCAAAGCCGGATGAGGCAAACGGGAAGTTAATATAACATTAAATAATTGGAAATGTTTCTCATTCTATAAAAAATAGGGCACAAGGATACTGAAGCATGTGACAAAGTGGGTCTTCCATCATGCTGCTACCGGTATGTTACTACATTATCGGAGCAAAAATGTTGATGTTTTCAACACATTACAGAGCAGCGCAAATGTGTTCTGGTGTGATATGTAGCAGGAGGAAAGAACCTTTGTCAAGCAGAAGCCTGTGGTTCAAAACAGTGAATTGTGACTCATATTACTAATCCTTCTACCCTAGACCTAAGCAACAACAAATTGGGTATTATGTAAGATTATCACCCTGATTTTCAGCACATTTAATTGTATATGTCCGTTTCTGGTGTCAGATGAGAAGAAGCCCCTTGGAATAATAATTGGGGAAATGGCATCCGCTCTGGATAGTTCTCTTATTTTGGATTGACTTGTTTGTCTGGGTCAAAAAACAGTTTAAAAATAATCAGCCACAATGAATATGGCAAATGTATGGGATAAATATTTTAAATTAGAGGTGTGAATGTCCTATTTTGGCAAGAGGGCCATGGTAAGGTGTTGGAGACGAACGGGGATTGCAGTCTGTTTAATTGGAGGGTGAGCCTGCAATGTTCTAACAGGCAAGATGCTGCTATTGAAAATACCTGTTCTGTGATTTGTTCTCCCCCTTTACTTGTAACACCTGGTAATTTAGCTGTGTGATGTGATACCATCACTATACTGTGAGTTTCTCCACCCCTTTGAAGGAAACTCAAAATGTGATGGCATTTGATTGCATAGTGATTTCTTCCCGACATTACAAAGGGGCGCCATTTATAGTGTCATTCCCGAACCTGTTTTTCAGCTGGCTTTTGTTTCTGCATGCATTTTTCAAGGTGACATTTAGGGTAATTCCCATGTTGGCAGAGGAAGAAGCTATAGCACGATTCCTCAGTGTGTGACCATGGATTTCCACTCCTATTCAGTTCCTATAAGAGGCAGAAGCCAAGTTGTAGAGTTCCCAAGCCACAAAAAGTAACATTGGAATGGTCCTTAAATGTGTCAGATTGTTGGAAAACTGCTCCCCAGACTGCTTCTGTCCCTCGGTCATGGCCGTGCCCCTGCTTTCACTGGGAGAGAATGAAAACAGTAGAACCAAACCTAGCTGTGATGCCTCCGAAGCCATAACACTGAATCATACTCATCAAAGTGCTTAGGGCTACAGATGCAAAAGCCAAGCATTCACCTTATATCAAAGGCATTCAGCTGGCAGGTGAATCAATATCCTTTCTAGAGGCAGCGCTGCAGATGAATCAACAGTTTCCCTTCATCTTTGCCATGTGAAAATATTGCCGGTTATCGCTTTCGGTGCACTCCCTATGTAATTATTGACCTTCACCCCTATTTTATTGGCCCAACCCTTCTTCTAAAAATAGCTGAAGTGACTACTAACTCAACTTTATTGTGTTTTGACGGCAGGTTTGTTGACTGAAATTAATCAATGATCACAAACTACCCATTAGTAAGCTTCTTTGATTTGGTGGTTTATTTGGAAGTAAAAACCAGCATCAACACTGACTTCAGGGCTAGAATAACAGGTTGAAATTGAAAAAGACATCCTGGGTCAGATAAACATGCATGAAGGTACAGCTGTAGCTACAGATATACAACAAAGTGGTTTTGATTTCAGGGAGAACACCTTCATCCACCTGAACATGAAATGTGAAGCTGTATTGACTTGGTTAACGATCCTGGCTTGTGTCTGTATATTTCCTCAGTGTTTCCTATGGCATATAAGTATCTTGTTATCTGGAAAGTTGATATTGCCTATTAGCCATGATGACTATGGTTGAAGGCAGTAACCCTCCTTGATAGCAGTTGCTGGAAGCTACAGTGAATGGGTGAATGCTTTGTGTTCAGGTCCTGTTTTGCACAGACATCTTGTTTACCAAAGTGAGGATAGGATGCTGGACTAGTTGGACCATTGGCCTGATCCAGCAGGATCTTCTTATATTATATTCTTATGATTGGCAGAGCTTCCCAGCACAGGTCTTTATCATCACCTGACACATTACCCCTTTTAATTTTATTTTCCTAATTTCTGGGGGCTGGAGATATCATGTATGGAACCTGGGACCTTCTGCCTGCCATACATAGGCTCTATCTGTGAGATATGGCCCTTCATTATAGTCTTCCCAGGAGCTGCTACATTGGAAGTTTAATTAAATACTAGCATTACAGTGTCACTGATTCCTACTAATCATCCATATGTGCATGTTATAACTGAGTTAGGAATTATAAGCCATGAATATTCCACTGAGAATTAAAGGGGAATGAAGAACAGAGAACAAAATAGGGTGTTTCCCCTTTTTCTTCCAGCCCTCTGCCTGCATGTAATACGTCAGATACTGCAGTCAGAAACATGCATACAGGCTTCTGATGAAACCCCAGAGGATTTGCAAGTTCAGTAGCAGCAAATGCTGTTGTTTTCTTCACCATCTCGCTCATTTAAGATACTCCCTCAAGCAGTTAATAGTGTGTGTTTGTTTTGATGATTAACGTTTATGCCATTTAAATTATTTGGTTGGCAGGTAAAAGCTGCTGTCTTTGTGCACTCAAGAGTGCAAAGGCAATAGTACAAATCAAATGAGATGTGGAAAAAGTTTATCTTTTGTTTTGCGAAAATGTTCATTAGCAATGGCTGGATTCCTTTTGCACTTTAATAGAATTTCCTACTCGGTTTTCAAAATGAAATGTAAAACTTTCTTTGCCGTTGAAGAAAATGGCACCTGAACCTAGCAGAACCTGCATTTAAAATGTACCTCCCATAACACAGATATTATCATAACACAAACAATGCAAAATATGGAAATGATGGGGTGAGGCCTAAACGGCCTCAGTCCTGTATACCTGAAGGAGTGTCTCCACCCTCATCGTTCAGCCCGGACACTGAGGTCCAGCACTGAGGGCCTTCTGGCGGTTCCCTCATTGCAAGAAGTGAGGTTACAGGGAACCAGACAGAGGGCCTTCTCGGCAGTGGCGCCCGCCCTGTGGAACACCATCCCTTCAGATGGGAAGGAAATAAGCAGCTACCTTCTCTTTAAAAGACATGTGAAGGCAGCCCTGTTTAGGGAATCGTTTTTAACACTGTATCGTTTTTAACACTTGATTGGAAGCCGCCCAGAGTGGCTGGGGAAACTCAGCCAGATGGGTGGGGTATAAATAATAATAATAATAATAATAATAATAATAATAATAATAATAATAATATTCATGACCAGGGACCAAACGTGGCCCTTCAGATCTCTCTGTCCAACCCTTGGGCACATCCCTCACTGGGACCTTGCTTCACACTGGCTGTACATGTTTTGGCTTAGCTGGAATGTGTCCTTGAACGCTGATGATGACTTTTGCCAGGCTGGAGATTAGAGAGGGATATGTGTGTGCAGGCACTAGTCTCCTGTACAAGATCAAAATCTTATATTCCCTGCCCCATCCACTTTTGGCTCCATCCACCACTTCCACATGGCATATTGCCCAGTAGGGAATGGAGCCCTGAGGCTGAAAATGAAAGCTGCACAAAATGCTCTAGTTTTGATATTTGCTTCAAAAGTAGCACATTCAACATGACTTACTGAAAGGCTGACATTCTTTCAGTGCCGCCTGGCGCCTTTTTGTTCTTCTGACGGTTGCTTGATTCTTCCTGGCACCATTTTCCTTCTTTGCTTCCACTGTCAGCGGCTTCGCTAAGCTATGTTGCTAGCTAATCTGGATTTTGCTGTACCCAAAATTTGACTGCGGCGACAGACCTGGATTTTCTTTAAATAACATGTCAGAGGTGGTGTCATCACACAACCTGCAAAACAAGATGGATTTAACCATTATTAGTTGATCTTAGCCAAAAGGACAATAAGCGATTGATTTAACTATTATTAGTTAATTAATTTATACCCTACTTGCCAGCTGAAAAAAGGCCTCTGTATACATTAAAAAATAAATAATAAGCGAAGTAATAAGATTTGAAACAACCGGTCGGATAAAACAACAGGAAGAAGCATCATGAAAAGCAGACACTTCCATTAAAACAGGTAATTGAAGCCCTTGGGGGCAGGGAGGATCCTTTTAAATATTTAATTATATCAGTATATGCAGGTCACTTTCTATGGGATTAGCCCTCCCCCTTCCAATGTGACTCACAATGTATTTAAACATATAAAATTGATCAAACATTTTAAAGCCACAATCTTAATAATCCTGGAAGTGCTACTGCCTAACACCAGGAATCTATATTTTGCACTTGGTGTGATGATAGGATAGCTGGGGACAGAAACAATTTCTGAAAATACAGAAAACCTTCCCTCCCATAGCTATACCAGTGGAGGACACATGGGGCACTGCCTCACCAAGTTCAGTCCAAGGGGTTTTTTGTATAGCCCCGCCCCCAATATAGATATAGATAGATAGATAGATAGATAGATAGATAGATAGATAGATAGATAGATGATAGATAGATAGATGATAGATAGATGATAGATAGATAGATGATAGATAGATAGATAGATAGATAGATGATAGATAGATAGATAGATGATAGATAGATGGATGATAGCTAGATTAGGCTGTCATTAGACTGAGATAATGAAAGCTGTTTGTGTTTCTTTCTAAGCCTTTCAGACAAGGGTCCTTCTTTAGCCCAGCTCTTGAAAAATGTAAAAATAAAGTAATTTTAAGTTTACTTTTCTAAATCCCAGAGGATGAGAGATCTTATACAATCCAGTGCACAATACCTTAACAACTGTGCAATCATAGGAAGATTTCAGTGGGAAATTTCAGAGAGAAGCTTCTATTTTTTTTTAAGCCAATGAATACACATGTCAACGGGCAATTTGTGTACGACGGTGGGGATACGGGTGGGGATGAAGGCTATGGACACACATAAATTTGCAAATAAACATCAATAAAAACAATCTGACATAGCCAGTTATGCAAGAACCTTTTGAGTAGAACATTGGATTTCAGGGCATATGCAGACCTGCTTTTAGGAAAGAGGTTGTGAAAGGTATCCTTACAGAGCATCTTTGGATTCCTGATTTGGGTGGTTCAAAGTGCTGGGATGATGCCTTACAGAGTCACGGGAATCCAAGACCAATAAAAGCCAGCCTCTGACTGGAGATGAATTGTAATTTGGTCCAATGGGGAGAAAATATTCATATCTGATGTAAAGGGTATTGATAGTCAACCAGAAATGTACTTAGTCTTTAACTTTCATTACAGAAGAACTTTCACTTTCAGACCAGTTGCGTTATTGTGAGGGGTGGGAATTGATTAAACTCAGAATATGCACTGGAGGTAAAAAAACCCAGGGTACTGCTTATTCAGGATGAGTGCCAGATCCAAGATGCTGCAGATGGTACTGTTGTTCTGCATAAAAATATGTGGGGTGGGTTTGTCACAGTAGATCTCTATGTCTCAGGTCCAATCCTTCATTCAAGATTAAATCTTGATGACTGAGAGAATTTGTATTTTATTGGAATTTTTCGCAACTTACATTGGCCACCTTCAAAGTAATTAACAAGTTCTGCTAATCACCCGGTGCAGTTAATTTGGAACAGCCTATCCATAGCTATTAAGTGTCTTTCCTTCCTCCCAGTCCTAATGTCCCCCTTCCCCAATCTGGCAGATATTGATCTTCTGGACTTGCCTTCCTTCTCCTGTGCCAACACATTTTCATTCAATTGTCGGCTATGTGCTCAGTGCAACATCATCAAATTAAATGTCCATGAAGGCAAATGGAGGGCAAATGAAAACAGTGATAGAATGATAGAATTGTAGAGTTGGAAGGACCACAAGGGTCATCTAGTCCAACCCCCTACAATGCAGGAATCTTTTGCCCAGTATGGAGCTTGAACCCATGATCCCAAGAAGAAGAGTCTTGTGTCCTACCAGCTGATTGCAAAGAAGAGGAAGACTGGAAATAGCAACTCATAGAATGGAATTAAAGCAGTTATCGCTTTTTAAGTTCAGCAGACACTTTCCAACACAAGAAAAAACGGGTTGGGAAATAGTTGTTCCCCCCCCCCTTTCTCAGCCCTATTTTAAACACAGTGACCCCATAATCGCTATTGCAGCTATTGCAGTTTAGTTGCATTACTTAGAGAACCGGTGTAATAGTCTATGACGGACTGGAACTATAAAACCTGAAACTTCCCTATCTGGATTGTCCCAAGACACCTTTCCTGCTGTAATTCAATCAGATAAAGGGAAAAGATAGAAACAAAAACATTGCTTTTTCACACCTCATTTACTTCACGGTTACAGTAGGAGAGCTCATTGACATAAAATGTAAGATGCCCTGTTATCTTCCTCCCTTGCTGGTGTCCTCCCAATGGAACAGAAAACAATGTTCATTAAAAGAGTAGACTGATTCGCCAAGATAATTTTAAATTATTGCTCTCAGCACTTCTTATATGCTCATAGCCCATCCCCTGTGGGTTGAGAAGATGCTCGCAGGTGGGAGGGGTATACCTCACTCCGGTTTCTGAATGCAAATGATTGATTCTGTTGCTGAAAGAGATGGCATGAACTACTGATGTGCTAATGAAAAATGAAAATCTGCATGGATATGAGAGGCACAAGGAGTATTTGTTTCCTGGGAGCAATGTGTAACCAAGGATGACCTATGGCACTTTGCCTTAGTGAAGTCTGAGCAGAAGAGCTGGTACAAACTCAGAGTGCCAGAAAGTGATATGTAGGGTTCCAACTTTAAATATGGGATTCTGTAAATACTGATCTGAGCAGACAAGGGTATACAGCAGCTAACCGTTCTGGTTCCTTTGCTTTGTGGTAGATGAAAGAAAATCATTAATGAATTGAACAGTTGTACCTACAGGCAACCTTGTTGTTATCTTAAGGGTGAGAGAAGTGAGCATAATGGCAAACCTCTGCTTTTGTAGTGAAGACACATCAGACTTTTAAATAACATCTTCAAAGGCAGGGAAGGCAAATCTTGGAGGTATATTTGCAACTTCACTGAAGCTGTCCAGCGCTTTCCTGATCCTGATTTTAGACTGGTTGGTGTTCAGACACTGACAGCACATGCTTTCTTCGGTGCTCTTTGTGCTTACTCATCAAAGTCAATTTCCTGATTGTGTTTGAATGAAGAATTTATTTGTTTGACCTTGTATTCTTTGGGATCACAGTGTAATCCCTGCTCAACACACTGTTCTGGCTTTGAGCTTCAACTACTGCCAATTGTAAATCATTTACTACTGAGAAAGTTCAGCTTAAATCTGCTTTGATCTGAAGTATTAAAGTCTCTCTAGATTATCATGTTACTGTGCAATAAATTTCCAGTTGCTATAAGGAACCTACACATCTTGTCCCAAGGATTCATGCTGTTAACCTATGTTTTCCATTATACAGGATGCAGCATGGGTCCTTGTCTGCATAGAGGCAGGCAGAATCACTTATACCATGACCAAATACATGCAGGCTGGGCAGGCCTTGCTCCTCAAAGGCAATGAGCAGCATCAGCAGCCCCAACCTCTCCCTTTCTCTGTATGTGAAAGAAATTCTGCTCCTTGGTCACAAGCGGAGAGCCAAGGTTTTGGCTTCAGCATGGCCATTACAAACTTCCTGTCCCAGCTTCTGTAGAAGAGCTGTTTGTTATTGCTATGAACAGAAATTAAGCACTGATTGACAAGGCTGAGCAGGAATTTTACTCATATGTACAACGGAGACTTGGAGTTGTAGAGGTTTTGCTTTCCTAGTAGCAATACTGCAGTTAGGAACTAATGAAGATATAATTTGTCACAACTTCTATTGCAATCAGGGGAGGCTTTGGTCTGTGTCTACGGGGGGGATGGACACTCTGCTTCCTGTCAGGGGTATCAGGCTGTTGTATTTGTGGTCTCAACCCCAGTTCAAGAGCTGGCATGGCCACAATATTTCCAAGAAAAGGACAGATTTTATGGGTCTGTCCAGCCCTATTCCTGTCCACGTCCCCAAGCCCCACAGCCTTGGTGAGTGAGTCTCCCAGTGCCTCTGTCCTTCTCCTCAAGGTGCTCACCAGTTCAGTCTCAGGACCAACATGTAGCTTTAAAAGGAAAAAATATATATATTCTTATGTGGTAAAAAAAAAAATATTTGGCAAGCGGAAACCTCTCACGTTGTACCAAGGGTGGAATGACAAGTGCTGGACTGATTGACTATGTCTAGAGGAGGTGGAGCCTGGCCATAAATAGCTCACTCAACAAAGCTTCTACCATGACACCATATGGCCTAACAGCCAGCCCTGTCCCATCTCTTGGCATGAGGCCAACGGGAGAATTGGTCCTCTCCCACTTTGTTTAAAGAGAGAGAGAGAAAGCAGGAGGGCTGTCCATCTATGGGAAGACTGCTCCTTCTTTCACTGCTACTGCAATGCAATGTTTTTAATGCCACCTGGATGAGTGGGGTTTTTTGAGGTGGGATGGGCAGAATGAGGCATCAGAAAAGGGCTTGTTTACGCACACAGCCTGAAAGACCAGAGGCTTGCTTCCAAATGAATGATTTAACAGCTGTATCTGGATTGCATATTAACTTTTGCGTGTGTGTGTGATTTTAATAGACACGCACATGCCCCCTGGAAACAGCCAGGCTAAATTGTCAAGCAGCAAGTCACTTTCAATCAGCTCGATGGCATCTCACAGCCTCTTGCTCCAGGGAAAGACCTCGTGCAAAACAAGGCACATCTAGTGGGATGCAAAGTGCGCCGAAGAGACTAAGCAGAAGACAGAGTCATGATTGAGCTGCACTTGAGATGGGTTGGGAGGCAATGGATGCATATGTCCGACATCTCAATTTTTATTAGTTAAGGCAGGCATCTGTTTTGAAAACAGGAATTTTTGTTTTGTGATGTACTAAAATCTCAAATTGCCCTGTGGTGTATTGCAGAGGGCAGGATGATTCTTACCGATGCTGAGGATGATTAGTTGGGCACATAACTGGCAAACTCTGACAACAGAGGGAGGAGATGATATAAATATACATATTAAGATCTCTGGAGATGGTATATCTGCAAGCATTCTGATAAGGCAACAGGCTGACTGAGTGTTCCTTCTGATGCCAAAATTAGTTTACTGATGTACCTCTCACATTTGTGCCTGCAAAGCATTATGCTGCTGCCTCCAAGGCATGTCACTGGTAGCAACCTCCCGAAAGAAGCAAATTGCACATGATTTTTGAAAAGCGGGAAAGAGGGCAGGTTGATTGTCCCACTGGCATGGTAAAGTAATGAGACCCTAGGTCTGGAATGCTATTGTTTTACTGCAGCATCAAAGAGAATGCCAACGGTCTTTATCTGTATAGCATAAGAAAACACTATATTTGATTTAGTAAACAGATTGATCCAGTGATCTCTGGATTTGGCTCCCATAGGTGCAGCACCCTCTCCTGACCACAAGGGCAACCTCATTCATGTTGATGGATGAAGGGGCTATTTGATTGCAGAGAAAGGCATGAATGGAGCTTCTGCTTCCATAGAAATGAATGGGAAAATGACACATCCCTTGATACCCTTGATACTGGGATTATGGCAACTTTCTTTTTTATCCCTAGAGTTTGAAACTCATTCAGAAGCAACTTTTGTTTAATTTCATTGATTAAACTGGAGCTAATTCAAATGTAACCATCCTTCCAAGTAACAAATATTGTAACAAAGTATTTATACTACAATCTGTACCCATTAGGGAAATCATGAATGAAAAGCTAATAAAATTTATATTTATTCACATTTTATGAAAAGCAAGAGCAATTGGAATAATGCAATGCCCCAAAGTAGTGTTTGACTGTTTCTATTTGCAATTTTGATCTTACCCTCTTGGGATTTTTATTATTATTATTATTATTATAAGTCGTGTTTCATTAATGACATTCCAGGCTTCGCTAAGTCTATAGGGGAGAACTTAGCAATCTAGTGGCTAGCAGATATAAGAAGTAAAGTAAATGGATAAAAAGGATAAATGAAGATCCCATGTTGTACAATAGCTACTGAAAAATGCCCGATCTTTATGAGCACTTTCCAGCTTTATGCAATGTAACATTCTCCGTTATCAAATTAACTAAGAGCATGATCCTAGTGTATTCATGGTGCGTTACATAAAGTGCTATATAAACAGTTTATTTCAATGTTATTTAAAACTTGATTGCACATTGTGCTTTAATTAGTGCTGCTGCTTGAGTCCATCATGGAATGCCATAATATGTGAATAGTTAAACTGGGATAGTCCGATTACTGCAAATTAGAAGAGGCTACTGATTTCGTTCATTGCCCTACTGTGGTCGCGAATGCCATTCCTAATATAGCTATGGGATCTTGGGAACTGATTAACGCAAAGCACCAATATATTGCAGATGTGTGCCTGGAGGCTTGTTTCGCTACATCATAGTAATGAAGGGATCCTCTCTTAAGCATTGCAACTAGTGAATCAGCAAACTTGGGTTCAATGGGATTTATTTATGGGTGATCTACAAGTTAAGAAACAAAACCTGGCACAGGCAGTGTTTTCCTTTTCTGATAAAAACTGAGGTGCTGGTACATATCTTCATAAAAGTGCCATGGGTGCTGGGGGGGGGGGGGAGGCTGCCCAGGACAGCAAAAAAGAGGTGACAGTACTCCATACTGGCGAACACCATCACACACAAAAACCACTGGGTATAGGTTTTCTGGGATTGTACTTCTACAGAAGACACAGATGAGTTTTCATAACTGAATAATGTCCATGTATACAATATGTGCAGAACAGTCCATATAAACATAATGCCAAGGTTGCAGGTTTGATCCCCATATGGGACAGCTGTATATTCCTGCATTGCATTGCAGGAATATACATTGTTGGACTAGATGATTCTCAGGGTACCTTCCAAATCTACAATTCTATGATAGCACATCATGTACATTGACCTGAGTACAGCTTTCCCTTTATATACCAATTATTTGGAAGAGTTCTATGTGGGTAGGGTAGGGAAACAATTCAGTGATGTGGTCCTTTAGCTATTTTCTGAAGTAGTGGCACATGGTCTATGGCTCTTACTCAAAACTTGGACCTTCTGTGCTCTACCACTGAACTATGGCCCATTCCCCAAAGCCTGGCGTGCCTTATCAAAGTAATATTTATTTCCAACAACAGTAGTGAGATTTACAAATGTGCCTTGAGACCACAGAATTGCAACAACTGGCATTTATAATGTATTAAGCAGACAAAATGGCAAACAGCTGTTGCCTTAATTTCCCATGTACTGCAATGCAGAGTAGTCCACCCACACGTCCATCATATTTTTGTATAAACCTGCTTTCATTCTACTAAAAAGACACACAACTCAAAAGAGTAATGTACAAATATTATAAATGCCAACATGTAAATAATAATCTATGTTCTGGCCACTGAAGAAATGTACACATATCCTTAGTCCTGAATGAAAAACAAAATGGAGCCTCTGACTAACATATATTTTATACCACTTCAACTTTTCTGGCTTCCCTCAAAGAACCCTTGAAATAGTCGTAAGGTGCAGACAATTCTCAGAGATTCCTAACCACCAGCAATGCTTGCAGAACTACATTTTCCAGGGTTATCTGAGAATTGTAGGTCATAAATTAATAACTGATTCTTAAACTAGTTTAGACCAAACTAAATAATTCAGTTTAGCTCATTCCATTTTCATGGTATCAGCCTGTAGCTACCAATGTGAAAAGGTTCTTTGCAAATGCTTTACGGCACTCTCTGCACTAACAGTTTTGCAAATTCACAGAACAGCCTTTTTCACTACATAACAGAAATGGCAATATCCAGGGAAAGTGCTTGGAAGGACTGGGAGGTATCCTCAAAATATTAGCACATCTGAATGATGTAGTCAGTGTAGTCATTGAAATAGGTTTGGGGGTTGAGTCCTGTCTAAAAAACCCAAACCCTGTTTATGCATTAAGATAACTTCAGAAATGAAAAGTTTGCAATTAATCTTTCTTTTGTTTACATTGCCGTTTGCTTTCAGAGCTATAGGAACAATTAATGCACTATAACTTTTAACCTAAGCGGAAATCTGTATAATTATGGTAAAAAATGGATACCAGTCTAGTCGCTGAAATCTGACCTACTTGCTCTAGGTGTGACGTTGGCTCTTGATATTTATAACTCCAATATGAGATGCAGAATTTAATGGTGTTATGCCAAGTTCTACCCACTTAGGACCTGGTCCTTTGAGTACACTGTCATCTAAATCAATCACCATTATTGGACTCATTTACGATGAGCTTGCCCTCAATCTATACTCTTTCGGCAGCAATGTCACACAGAGCAGGCAGAAGACAGAGGGGACCGTTGACATTTTAAAGGGACTGTGCTGTGATGTCCCATCAGATTTCTTCATACACCTGAATCTCATTTTCCATGCACCAGAAGCTCTTTCAATTACAGGCTTAGCAGATGATGTACTGCATTATAATGATGGTCTTCTGGAGTTTAGGGATGTGGGGCAGGAGGGGCTTGGTAACTACAGTGATTTCTTAAAAGGGGGAATCTATGCTGTCAAATAAAGAAGGGAGAAATGTTATGATTTCAACATTGAAAAGGGGTCCTGAATGAGCATAGTAATGTTCACAGTTCATGCATATGGAACAGAACAGAACAAAACAAAACCTAGCCAGAACAGTGACTCTGAAAGTAAAGATTTGGCCCACTTTGTGACACGTAGTAAATCACAAACTCCAGAAACCTCACAAACAGCCATATTGAAGGCTTGCTGAGCCAGAACAAGAGGTTTGTGAACAAGTATACTAGTGCAGCATCACAAAACATGGATCTTTTCAACATTTTCATCATGGTGCTGCAGGCCTCTGTACAGCTACAGAACTGTTCGAATTTTGACAAAACTGGAAGACCCACAAGAAGGCAGAGAACACAACCATTAAAATATTGTTACCTCTTCAGCTGCACTTAGTACTTGTGCTGGTCAATTCTCCCTGCCAGCCAGCCATCTCCATAAATTCATGAGAAAAAGAAATTGCTTGAAATAACGTTGAAAGGGAAGAGAAATTTTTGGTGAAAACCTCATGGGTGGGAAAGGGATGCAGAGATTTTGTTGTGCTTACTGTACTTTTGAGGCCACCAAGGGCTGTTTGTGATGTCATTTCTTTCATGCTGAAAATTATCTCATCAATGGTCCACTCTGCCACCTTACTGCATACCTGCATGTCAATCAAAGCCCAGGGCAACACATTGTGACATAAATTACTCCATGGGGCTTTTTCACAGATATGGGCAGCTGGGGAGGCTGCAGAGTGCTGGAGAAGCGTTTACAGCAAAGAAAAACACATGCACCACCCTTGGCAACCTCACAACAATTGCCTGAGCTCATAAACCTGCACCCACCAAAATTATATATAAAAAAGCAAAGTGGAAGCCTCTCTTGCAGAGGAATAAATGTTCCATGATCAAACCACCTGTCTAAGCAGCCTTATGTATTTTCTGTTTCCGTCATTCAGTTGTCTTGATTTTTTCTCCCTTGAAAATATTTTCATTTTGCTGTTGTATCTCTTCGATATGAAAAGAGAGGTAGTCAATATGGTTCCTTTCTGATGTTGTTGCACTACAGCTTTCATCATTCCTAACCATTGACCATGCTGGCCGAGGCTGATGAAACCAACAACACCTGGCCAGCACCACCTTTGATACCCTTGATCTAACCTCCCCACCTGCTCCACAAGTGTGCTTTTCAGAAAAGAGGGTGAATTTCCAGATGCCTTTCTCTCATGGCAGAGAGGAATACAAAAATGATCATGGATGGAGCATAGTCAGCACATATGCACCATCAATAGTCTTTTCAGAACTCTTGGAAGCTGTCAAGCTTTTTTCTGAATACTAGCTAAAGGAAGCTTGTAGATATTGAGTCAATTCCAAATCTAGCCAAGAGGAATTTGCCCATTGATGCCTGGCCCTGGAGTTGCCCATGTATTATGTATCCATTGTATATCAATTCCACGTGAGATCAGGCAAGCCCTATCAGTGTAAAATTTTAAACAGGCTTTGAAAACCTCTCTTTTCTCCATTGCTCTTGTGGTTTGACTTTAGCAGAGCAACAGAACAATGGTGTTCCTATTTTCATTTTGCCTATGGTGTGCCCAGTAGAATGCTAAGCTGATGACTGTCTGTATGCTAGCTATTTTCAAGATTATTAAAAGTACGAGTGAAGGAAGAAGTCATTGAGTCCACTTTTTGCAATGGACTGACCCCATTCAATGCGACCAATCTTGCTTGCAGATCAGAATGTAACCTTCAGTCAGATTTATGCTACTCTGGTGTTTTGGTGCACAAAATATGTACTGTATTTTTCCGTGTACAAGACACCCCCATGTATAAGACGACCCCAATTTTTTGAGCCCCAAATTAAGAAAGAATTAATTGCAACATTCTGTGTATAAGATGACCCCCAATTTTAAACTTTAAAAAATTGGGAAAAAATATAGTCTTATACACAGAAAAATACAGTATATTATACTAGAAATGTGTGCTGATTGCGTAATTTACAAGAAAATGCATTGGGAATGTGTTTTTAATGCAATAAGTATATACAAAGGGAATACAATTTAAATGCGGACCACTCCTGTGTTCTTAAAAAAAAAAATCTACACAAAGTGAGACAAGGTGGACTTGGAAGTCATAGAATCATAGAGTTGGAAGGGACACAGAGGGTCATTTAGTCCAAACCACTGCAGTGCAGGAATCCCACCCATGGTGGGCTTGAACCACCTAACTTCTGATTAACAGCCAGATGTACTGACCCATTGTGCCACCTGACTGTGACTGACTGCCAGTGAAATAGAAATGGGGCAGAAGTAGGCTGCTCAATCCACCGTTATTAGGATACTGCTAAAAAATGTAAAATGGTGTTTTGCATTTTTCGGGGGGGGGGCAGTTTGACGAGGCATTTGTGTGTCACTTTGTGAGGTGTCCCTTGCATTAAATGCATTAAATCAATTACAAAATATTTGGGGACACTCTCAAAGTATGCTTTTGGGGGGCTGGAATCTGTGGCGTACATCTCAAACCAATTGGTGGTGTGGAACAAGATACTTCACTTTTGTGAGGAATTCTTCTCTACTAGAATGCAATGCAGTAACAAGATATGAGATCTATAGAGTCCCTTTGCATATATGAATTTATCTTAACTTTTCTGCTCTCTAAACAGCAGCTCCTCTTGCACAGGAGAATTTTCCAAAATTTGTGGGCAGTTTTTCAGTCAGCACAGGAACTTGCTTTTAGGAGGAAAGAGGGTTCTCCTCTGCTTAGGGCAAAGCCCTTTGGACTCTGGCCATAATCTATGAGGTTTCACTAGCCTCGCATGCAGGGAGATAAACCCTTCTAGTGTATGTATATATCTATCACCGTAACTTTATTTATGTCCATGCCAGTCGAGTCCTACCATATTCAAGTGACCCGGCTATAAATACGAGTCAAAGCTGCCACTGTATATTTATATGTAATTAAATTAGGCAAGCTTCTAGCCTGGCAACCTTGACAACATTCTTTCAAGCTGGCCCTTTTTAAGCTTCCAGTTACGTGAGGACTCCTTGCAAAAGGTTGCAGTGATATAAATCAAAATGGTCAGCAGGCCAAGCATGAAGGTGCTCAGAGACCATCTCGCTGTGATTTCTGCGACAAGACCTTCTCTCTCTGGCTCATTTGTCATTTCCCTCTGGTCTGGGAGGGCAGGGCCCTGTCTGCCTTCAACTACAGTATAGAGGCTGCTCTTGCCGCTGCAAGTCCCCAGAAGGCACCACTCCATTTGGTGCATCTTAAGGGAACAATCGGTGGTGGTGAAGTTTGAGAGATTAATACACCGTTCCTTTTTTGCCACTGCGATAGGCTTTTAATTGGTTTAAACTGACACTTTTTGGGGTGTTATCTTGTTTCCTCCTACCAATTATCTACATGATTTGAGTCAGATAATGGAGAGCCTGTTAGCTAAATTTGGTTTTTAGAGATTTTTGGTGATACAGTTGTACCTCGGGTTAAGAACTTAATTCGTTCTGGAGGTCCGTTCTTAACCTGAAACTGTTCTTAACCTGAAGCACCACTTTAGCTAATGGGGCCTCCCGCTGCTGCCACGCCACTGGAGCACAATTTCCGTTCTCATCCTGAAGCAAAGTTCTTAACCTAAAGCACTATTTCTGGGTTAGCAGAGTCTGTAACTTGAAGCGTCTGTAACCTGAAGCGTATGTAACCCGAGGTACCACTGTAGTCAGGTTTTACCAGGTGCACAGGGAAATTTTAATTCTGAAGGGAGGAATTCCACATTGTGCTTTTCCAATAGTTCCATCAGTGCAAATGTTTCAGCTTGCCCAATGGAACCATATAATTTCCCCCCATGTTGTAATCCGCCTTGAGCCTTGCTGTTTGGGGGGGGTGCTGCCCCACCTAGCCTCTTTATGTGTAAAGAAGGGAAAAGTTGGAGAATTTACAGTCTTATATAGTCATGCAAAGGCCATAGCTGTCAACGTTTTCCCCCTTTTTTAAGGGAAATTCCCTTATTCCGAATAGGATTCCTCGCAAGAAAAGGGAAAAGTTGACAGCTATGTGCAAAGGTCTCCAGCCCCTCCATGCATACTATTTACCCCCTGAAAATAGAGCCAGTATTCAGCCCACTTTGATCCCAACATCACTGAAAATACCTCCACCAAATACTTCAGCCCAACACAAGAAAGGATGCATCTAGAAAATAGTCTGAACATTTCTTGTCACAAGTGGTCCAGGTGTCTTATATATTCACAAGGTATCTGGCAGCAAGCCATTCTTTACTTTGAAACATACAAAATGACAAGCAGAGCAGATATAAAATAGCTAGCTGACCTCCACTTTGAATGAAGAACGGTATACACCTACACCTATTTTCAATGCAAACTAAAGCAACAACAAAAACATACCTAGCCAATGTGTCATCAGGGGATGAGCAGGCAGGTTCAGGAAAGATGAAAGAAGTACCTTTTTTTAGATGATGCTCAAACATATTCAATATGCTTCTTCACCAACTCACATAGTGTACTTCTCTTTCATTTTGAGATTTAGCACTCCAGCAATCTTATTAGGATGGGAAAACAGAACCAGTGTGCGAGAACAGCTTCTCACACTTATCCTGGATCTTCACGAAGCTAATGCTCACTGGGAGGGTGTGCTAACATTTGAAGGGGAGGCCCATAATACCTGTGAAAATAAGGCCACCACATTCTTTTCACATTAACTGCATCACCTTTGCAGCAGGCTTTCATGTGCATAGAAATACATGAATAACCAAAGTTTGATGCTACTGTGCAAATTTACTCCTATGTTGTTTCACTTCCCTCAGTGAGTTTTACTTGCACAATCTGGGCTGAATGAAACTGAGCTTTCAACGTGGGTGGCAAACTTCCATGCACCTGCAATGTGCAGCTAGCAGTCAAAAATTAATATTTTTGTACTAAGCTTAGAACACTCTAATAAACTCCCTGGAATCCTTTGAACCCATCCCTAAAGACTACTTATTTCTAGAGTGAAACTGTACACATTTCCCACAAGTTCTCGACAATAAGTAACTACTTGTTTATGTAGAACACAGGGTTTTACCACTACCTCATATCAACATTATGGTTCTCTTTATCTGTTTTTTCCCAAGTAGAAAGTGAACTGACGTCTTTCACACTACAGTGGTACCTCGGTTTATGAACTTAATCTGTTCTGGAAGTCCGTTCTTAAACCAAATCTGTTCTTAAACTGAGGCGCGCTTTCCCTAATGAGGCCTCCCACAGCTGGTGCCCTTCCACCGTTCGGTTTCCATTTGTAGACCGAGGTAAAGTTCATAAACCAGGACACTACTTCCGGTTTTGTGGAGTTCATAAACCAAATCGTTCGTAAACAGGACTGTTCTTAAACCGAGGTACCACTGTATAGCTTTTTTTCAGGTATTCTTCATGTGTAGAATCTACATGCTTCTTCAGGTGGGGTCTGTGCATTGGCACAGAATTCTGCACAAGGAAAGCTGCTCAGGTGTGGAAGGTTCCTATGCAAACATCTCTGCACTGAGATGTTATCTGAGAATTTTCTCAGTGTTACTTGATTCTCATTTTGGGTTCAATATGTAGGCAAGCTAGAGGAAAAGAGGTCCATAGTTCATGTGTAGTGTTGCATGTTTTGTATGCAAGGTGTATCAGGTTCATACTCTCCGTGCAATGTTGGCAATTGCTCTTGTCTGAAACATCTGGAAAGTCCCTGCTAGTCAGTGTAGACAGCAGGAACACAGTGACAGAGAAAACGGCCTTATATTGAGGCAGACAACTGGGCAATCTAGCTCAGTATTGTCTATATTGACCAGCAGTGGCTCTGCAGAATTTCAGACAGGGGACACTCATAGCCCTACTTGGCGATAGGGATTGTCTGCATGCAAAGCAGATGCTCAGTCTCTGAGCTATCACCCTTCCATGATAACCGAACTAGGCAGTTTAATGGTCTGATTTGGTTTAAGGCAGCTTCCTACTGACCTCATAAAAATATATGAATCTGCTTTATACCAAGTCAATCACTGGTACATCCAGCTCAATGCCAGTAACAGCTCTCCAGAATTTGGTATAGGGGTCTTTCTCTGAATTACTTAGAGGTGCTGGGAACTTTTGCATGCAAGTAATTTGTGGCATTCAACTTTGTACTCAAAGTAAAACCACTGACATTACAGGGCCTAACCTAGTCATGTCATTAACTCCAGTGGGTCTACTCTGAGTACACCCCATTTGCTCTATCAGTAACTCTGAGCTTTAGTCCTTCCCCCAGTTCCTTGCCTTCTCTTCAGTATCTATAATTTTTTGTTTCATACTGTGCCAGTGGTGTGCATTTGGAAATGTCTCTTTATTCTAAATCTTATTCTTGTGGTGTAAAGGAAAAGAGAGATGCTGGAATTACAGTGGTGCTTTTGAATAGCTCCTCATTTTACAGGCATCTTTGCATGCTTAACATGGTCGAAGAAGATCCATTGATTTTCACCAAGTCTATTCACAGTGCATAAGGGTAAGCACAGGCACAAGGATTAAGATCTAATCTCTCAAAATCTGAACATTCAGGTATAGTACTCCTGAAGGAGAGTGCCTTTTGCTTTTGACCTCTGAGAGTTTTGCAGTAGCTGCTACCATTGCTAAGTAGCATCTTTATTCCCATCCTCTTATCTCCCTTGTGCTTAGGCTACTTCAGACCTCCAATCCATAGCAAAGTTTGCATATACTGAGGATACTAAGGAACAACTCACACAGGCCTTTTAGTCTGCCAGAAACTGGGTTAGTGTGCTTGTGGGGTACGAGGTGAAAATTGCTACCTGATAATTTCAAGCTAAGCACAGATTGGAAGCAGTGTGTGCTTCTGGTGAGGATCCTTTCAAGACCCATTTCTCCACAAACTGAATAACTGAAACAGGTCCTGGTGGGGGTCAGCTGGGTTCATACCACCCAATCACCTAGACATTTGCTGATAAGTCAGTTCCATTATAGCAGCAGGAATCAGTGACCCTCCCATTAGCTCCAACTTGCATGGCCAATGGCCAGGAGTGATGGGAGCTGTGGCCTATCAATATCCAGAGGACTACAGGTTCTCCATCACTGATGTACAGGATTATAACCCTAGGCTGCAAACACCAACAAACTTACATGAAGGTAAATTCCACTGAGCACAGTGGGACTTGCTTCCAAGTAAACATACACAGGACTCCCTTGTTTGGCTGCACTTACCCAGAAGTCAATCCCATTGAAGTCAATGGGACTTTCTTATGAGTAGACAAGTACAAGGTGGTGAATTTGATCTTTTATATGTG
This sequence comes from Podarcis filfolensis, assembly GCF_964270895.1. Taxonomy (NCBI): domain Eukaryota; kingdom Metazoa; phylum Chordata; class Lepidosauria; order Squamata; family Lacertidae; genus Podarcis; species Podarcis filfolensis. The sequence continues at coordinate 42,535,526 of NC_139604.1, forward strand.
TATCCCTATTTTTAATTGGGACTGAAAAATGCATTGCCATCTCAAAGCTATTGTAATGAAATGATTAAGAAACTGAGCCAGAAAAATCTCTGGTTCAAATCTTCCTTCTTGTTTCGAACTCTTAGGAAAAAAACAAGTGGCTACTTTCTACTGGTTCAGACCACTGGCCCATCTTGATCAGTATTGTCTACTGGCAGTAGCTCTCTAGGGTTTCAGATAGGAGAGTCATCCCCAGTCCTCTCTGGAGATGCTGGGGATCAAACCTGGGGCCTTCTGCACGCAAAGCAGAAGTTCTGCCACTGAGCTACAGCCCTTCACCACTGAGCCTATGACTCAGTAGACTCTAAGGCAAGCTCCTGCCTTTCAACTGCAGCCTCCAATCTGCAAAACATGGACAAATGTGGTGACCTACTTACAAGCCTGTTGTGCAAACTACTCAAGATAATGTATCTGAAGTATACTCAAAAGTGCTACGTAAACATGAAGTTGTGTTTGGTTTTTTTTTGCTTTTTTAATTACTATTCTGGCTGGTGCCTAAAATGTGAGGTCTGTCTCTTTCATGATTACAATGACAATCCTCCTTTTGTATGGCATTCACTTTGGCACCTCTCATTGCCAATAACTCGACTAGGTACACTGCACAAGGTCTGAGCAATGAACACAGGAGAAAAGGGAAGCATAAAATGTTCTGCTTCTAAATAATCCGGGGAAACTGACGGTGCACTCTAATTGCAGAGACTGGGGCGGGGTTGGAGAGGAAAGTAACACACACCCCAAATCACCCTTCCAGAAGTCTTAAGCTTCTGGAATGAATTCAGAAACTTCAGTATTAAAATAACTAAATGTCTATTTTATAAGGCATATGTAGCCTCCCTGGGTGGGCATCCACTCAGCTCCATCTCAATTTCCCATAACACTTTCACAGCTGTTACTTCCTAAGACATGCCAGCCTGCCCATTTAGAAAATTGAAGCGAGATGTGCAAACTCTGTGAGCCTTTTATATCAACATTAGCTTCATGTGGGCACATTTCTATGGACCTTTTTAGCCAGCCACAGAAAAAAGGGCTTTTCCTGCATTTCTCTTATAGACATTGGTGACAAATAAAAATGCAGCCAGAGAATCATTCTTGCCATTTCTGAATCACAGCTAAGTGGAGATGAGAGAGCCTTGCTGAAGAATTGGATGAGATCAGCTCTGTTTGCAAATGTGGTGTATGTATATGCACATGATCAGGAAGAATTATTGCATGAGGAAGAGCAGCAGCTTTGCACTTCTTAATTAAGAACAAAATGGTATACCACTTAGTTGTAAATAAAACCTCTAAGTGGTGTTAAAGGGGAATTATTTTATACTGGGGCCCAGACCTGTGGAATCCAAGCTCAACACACACAGAGAAATACAATAACAGTGTAATGCACCCCCAAGATCTACTGGGATGAGGGAGTTTAATGTAGCAGATTTGGGGCTTTCCAGGCTGAGCTGGATTCAGCTGGAAATGCATCAGCATTAAGTGGGGTTCAGCCAGCAGAACTTATACCAACCTAAGTTCCCAAAAGGGGCATTCTGAGTGTGTGGCAGGGATGGGACAGGGCAAGGAGAGACTTACACCTATTTCAAACCCTTTTCTGTTGGGTCACATGATCTAGCAACTCAGCAGAACTTAGCCGGCAAATAAAGGTGGTTAAGTCAAATTCCCCCTGAATTAAGCTTGGCACGAGGGTAATTTATGCCTGTGCAAATTTTGCTGGCAAGGACTTTCTATGGTTAGAATTGCTCTTTAAGAGCCCTGAACATAACAGGAGTTACTTCTGACTAAACTTGCATAGGATTGGGTTCAAAACACAACATAAAACAGGAAGCAGAACATCAATTACTGTCAATACCAGCCTAGGGGACTCAAAAGGGTTTCACTTTGTACATAAAATTCTGAAGTAATGGCTTGGCATGTCTCCTGTGAAGAAAGTCCTAGTTCTACAGTGGCAGCACAGAGAAAATTCAGCACCTTCTTGGCCTGCCTCAGTGACACAGGTGGCTTCTTCCAATATGTGATGCCATTGGAGACAGTGAGTGGATGAAGGGGCCAGTCACCTGGGCCTTCCCCAGAAAATCTGTAATCCTTGCCAAGTGCTTATCAGGTGGGAAAGATTCAGGCAACTAGCTGTTAATTGACATCTCTCTAAGACTAAAGATCTGCTGCCTGTCCAAGTAGATCATGCTGACCTAGATTTACAAATTGTTGTCCTGGTGAGGCATCTTGCTGGATTCTCTGCCTCAGGTTCTGAAATAATTTGGCTGACCTTGGGAACGGTGCATGAGGTACAGGGAATTTTGGGAGGAGGACATGTCCAATCTGCTTTTCCATCTCAGAGAGCAAAATGTCCTGGGCTGGCCTTGAACTTGAATGAGCACAGAGCGACAGTATTATTTGCGTCAGTATTCAGAACCATACTGCCTTTTGTTTAATTAGCATAAGTTAAGTAATTTAGAAAATACAAAGCTTGCTAGCTATCCTTTCATAGTTCTTTGAAAATGAAAACTTCCCCCTCCCACATTGTTTAACACAGAGCCCAAATTGGGTTAGCTTAAACTATTGTCTTTCCCCATGACAGGCTGTGATAAGACTGTATTGGTATGCATACTGACCCTTCGCATATTCATTAAACATCTGTGAGATTTGTGCCTCCAGAGATCTCTTTGTTTCTAGACCAAAAGAAAATGGATACTTAAAACATATGCAAATTCTTTATGGACTCAAAATACCAAATGAATTCCCAACTATCTTGTAATGCATTAGAAATCCATAATCATCTTATTACACAGTTGCGTCTCATGGGAAGAAATGTAGACCACAATTAATGAAGCTTTGTCATTCTCGGTGTAAATAAAAACTAGGATTTCATACAACCTCCTTATGAATTAGCTATTTCAGAACATGCTCTCTTTTTCCCAATGGGTGTCATCTTTTGGAATCAAAATCTGTTATAAACCCTCTGAAATATTCAGGAGCTAATAGTGGCTAATGAAGTGCTGGAACACATTCCAAAATAATGGCAGAAATGTCCCAGCCCTTTGTAAATGCTTGGATTAGTCCTGTGATGTCTTTCATTAACCATGTGTTAAAATTGTGCACTTAGTCTTTCTTCCTGTTGTACAAGTTAACATCACCCATTCAACAAGTATCATTTGTTGAACTAAAACCGAAGAACAGTTAATTATGCAAATTTCTGTGTCACTGCTGTTTACACCATTACCAAGGGGGAGGGGAATGAAACAGAAAGATCAGCAAATGGGGGGGGGGGATATTTCCAAGGACTGGTAAAAATATGATGTTAATTGAGGTTTAGCAACATATGGCATTGTGGAACTACATCTCTGAATTTATTATTATGAGACAGACAAGAAACAGTCCTCGGCTTCTGAAATTTAGAAGCCTCCCACATCCCTATGAGATGGCAGGTGCCCACTCTCTACATTTAACAAATTAGGATATTGGCAGATTATATGTCTGAATTAATAAAGTCATGGCTCGTCTTTCAATCTACAGTGATACCTTGAGTTACGAACGCCTCAGGTTACAAACGCTTCAGATTACAAACTCCGCTAACCTGGAAGAGTTACCTTGAGTTGAGAACTTTGCCCCAGGATGAGAACGGAAATCGTGTGCTGGTGGCGCAGTAGAAGCAAGAGGCCCCATTAGCGAAAGCACGCCTCTAGTTAAGAACAGTTTCAGGTTAAGAATGGACCTCCGGAACGAATTAAGTTTGTAACTAGAGGTACCACTGTATTTACTGTTATGTGTCTTCATACTTACATTCCAGGTTCCTATGCAATATTTTTCTTAACAGCATTGGACTTTCCTTTCGCTTCCAGGCATATCCGCAACTGAGCGACCTTTCAGCTCTGAATCTACTTGTACTTGTCCTCCGCTCTTCCTCAGTAGCATGTTGGACGCCTTCCAACCTGAGGGGCTCATCTTCCAGTGTCATAACTTTTATATGCCTGTTGTCTTTGTCCATGGAGTTTTCTTCAAACCTATCCATTCTGAAGGAAATCAGCCCTGAGTGCTCACTGGAAGGACAGATCCTGAAGCTGAGGCTCCAATACTTTGGCCACCTCATGAGAAGAGAAGACTCCCTGGAAAAGACCCTGATGTTGGGAAAGATGGAGGGCACAAGGAGAAGGGGACGACAGACAACGAGATGGTTGGACAGTGCTCTGGAAGCTACGAACATGAGTTTGACCAAGCTGTGGGAGGCAGTGGAAGACAGGAGTGCCTGCCATGCTCTGGTCCATGGGGTCACGAAGAGTTGGACACGACTAAACAACTAAACAACGAAGTCTTCATACTGGGATGTGTGGGGCAAGATAACTGGAGATGCACTTAATTAACTGTAGATGAAATTGCAAAATGATGTCTAGATCCGCATGGCAACTACATTAAGAACTTAATGTAAGAACATAAGAGGAGCCTTCAGGAACAGGCCAATGGCCCAACTAGTCCAATACTCAATTCTCCACAGTGGCCACCCAGATGCTTGTGGAAATCCACAAGCAGGACCCAAGCACAAGAGCACTCTATCTTTCTGCAGTTTCCAGTAACGGGTATTCAGAAACACTACCCTCCCAAATGTGAATGCAGAGCACAACCATCCTGGGTAGCAACTATCAATAGTCACTGAATTTGTCTCACTCTCTTTCATCTTCAAAACTGCCACATACATGCAGCATGATTGCTCGTGAATGTGGTTATCAGTCCAATCACAGGGTGGTGTGGGATTACATCTCTGTTTATTTATTATGAGGCAGACATATGCACATGCTAAGAGAATAGTCAACTACATAACTCTTTGGAACGTAAACAAATTTATTTGGGCAACAACAAGATATTTTGTTCCATATAGAGCTGTTTTTTCATCCCCTCATCTGTCTTGAGGCAAGGCCTACATCTCTAAAAACCTTATTGGAAATGAAGATTAACTCTGATGACAGATGTACTATGTATTTATCTCAGCTAATTAGCTATGGAGTATACTTGTTAAAGAAAAGCTGGATGCTCTTTTGCACTGGAAAATGATGAAGTGATGATGTTTCACAGCTTTCTTAGAAATTGCTGCTTTCTTTATTAGTTAGTCATGCATGAAAAGGGAAATATCGCTAATTAATTCCCAAAATGCCAAAATTATGAAAAGACAAATCTCAACATTCAGCGTACCCCCAAACAGTTTGGTTTTGCCACAAATCTCTTATGTTGGCAATGCTAATGCACATTTCTTTGGTCCAGTGTTATAACAAGTGTTCAGAGAATTCACATATGTTTTCTCAGTAATCCACAAGACCAGTCCTACTGTTAGGAAGAGGTAGAAGACTACATCAGGAAGTTTATTTTAGGTGTCATGAAAGGACAGCAAACTGTTTTTAAATTTATTATTGTTCTCTTTTTACAAGCCAGTCCCTTGTGGGATTTTCTGCATCAAGTGCCAAAATAATTTGGCATGCTTTGGATACAGCACAACTTAACTTGTGTGTGGTGGTGGGTTGTTGTTGTTGTTTTTTAAAAAAACACATTTCCCGCGACAACTCAGGCAGCAAAATGCCTTGGTCTGGGCCTTTATTTCTCATTTTAGGTGGAGATCCATGCAATATTATCTCTGCCATTTGTGTCCCAAAAGAAAATCCATATAGCACACACAGGAGCCTGAGTGTAATTCCCAACAAAATGTCACTGTCTCTTTACTGTGCTTCCTAAAATAATAGCAAAATGAGGTCCTGAAAATACACACCAATGGCATTTGGATCATATTTATCAACCTGTGCATGTGGCCGCTTTTGACATTTTAGGGTTATGTGTGTGGAGAAAGGGAGGGCAGAATAGTCCTGTGAACTATGAGAGCTGCCAAGTTAATCCCTGGTTGCCTAATAAAAGGCAGTGGCTCAGCATCAGCATTGCACTAGGGAGAAGGGAATACACTAGTACTGAAGGTCAATGACATATAACAGCCTTCCGTTCCTTCCAGTGTTTTCCTGCTCATTGTGAAAATGAATGTTTATGAGTGGGATCAGGGATGCTCTGAAACCTTCCCCTCTGTCGACGAAGGGTTTTTTCCTAGAGAAATTTTGATGACACCCATTTCCTACTTTTTACTGCCTGTCTGTAGTATGACAAGAAGGTGACAGCAGTGGTTGGCATGTGGATGAACCCTACTTAGACCCCATTTTTCATCTTTGATGGCAGGCGATGTAGAGTAGCAAACTGAAGTGGGGCAAAGAGCAGTGGCAAAGGGGCACAGCTTTTCAACTTCTAGAGAAAATGTGCAATGTCTAGAGCCATCAAAATGAATCTTGAAATTTAGCAGCTAGGCTGGTGACTGGGCATGGCCACATAACACTGGTCTTGAAAGACCAACATTGGCTCCCAGTATGTTTACGAGCACAATTCAAAGTGTTGGTGCTGACCTTTAAAGCCCTAAATGGCCTCGGCCCAGTATACCCGAAGGAGCGTCTCCATCCCCATCGTTCAGCCCGGACACTGAGGACCTTCCTATTTAGTGCACTGTCCCAGAGTGTGTTTGGAATATACGTACAAGGCAGATTTTGGGCCTGTTGCAAACCTCTAGAAAGCACCACCTATGTGTGTGCACCCAAGTAGTTAATTATTGTTTGAGAAATGACATTCAGAATTCATGTCCAACACTATTCTTAGCGCATAAAGGATGAATCTTCCCAAATCTTTCTTAATATGCTCCACTGTGTTTGCTCTTTACACCATGTCAGCATTGTGATTCATTAACATCGTCTGTGATAAAAGGGCATCTTTATTCTCTATAGAGCAGGTCTCCAAGGGCCAGTGTCTTTTAAATGCAATTGCTGTTCACAGCAATGAAAAGTTGCTGGGATATGTTGCCACAAATGGAAGCTTCCTATGAAACCTGGAACGAGTCCCTATTGTAACAATTATACTTTACTCTATGACCAGCTGGCATATTTTCTTAATCTTCTTAAAATGGATAGCTGGCTTTGGTTTCCTGGCGAGGGACAGTTACTGTTGAGGAACTTCATTTTTTAAAAATCCTCTTTGGTCTTTTGCTTCAAGGTGCTTGCTGCGGCAAATATATTTTTATCACTGTGAAATACGGATTATGAGCATTGCTATCATCTTTAACAGGTTACATTGCACCAGAGGTAACTACAAGTACATTCTATCCAGCCATACAATCTGAGAATGTAGCTTGCATTCATAATAATATCATGCTTGAATGCCATTGTTTACTCTAGGACAAGCGAGGGAAATATTTTTCAGGAAAAGGGAATTCATCAGAAAAATGCAAATAAGATCAATAAATACACAACTGAACTGAAAGCCCTGCCTTAAAGCTATTCGAAGCTCAAACTTCAAAATCCAGCTGCACCCTCAAAATTGCATGTATGCCATTGTTAACTGCATGGACACCACTTGCAGATTTTTCCAGGAACAGAAGTCTGCCTCTCTGCTGACACAGTTCCCTCTCTGCATTGATCTTCATGCAGCAGGTCTCCTTGCAAATGAAAGAGCTGCAATCTACATACTGCAATCAAGGTTCTTTCCGCACTCAGATGTTCCCTGCTGAACAGTGAGATCCATCACCTTTGGAAAATGGCTATGCCCCCATGACAATCATCAACTGATACATGGCCTGTCATTTTAGTTGGTGAGCTGGCATCCTGGGGGGGGGGGGAGTTTTCACTGAAAACCATTATTGTATCCTAAAGGGTTAACTTCAAAGTATGCCGCTCAAATTCAGCCAACTGGATTGACCTCCATTTTAAAATGGCAGGCTGCAATTTGGGTTTCCAGATTCAAAGAATGTATTTGTACCTCTCAGTTGTCAAATTTTATTCAGTCTTAGTCCCTGGTTTCTAAAAATATGAACTACACACGCTTATGGCAGATAAAGCACAAGATGTCAACAAGCCCTGCTCTCTTCAACCATACCAGCTCCAAATAATGGATTTAAGGAAACTCTTAATTGTCTGACTTCTGTAGTCATCTTTAAAACAGACAAAAATATACAAACACATACCATGTTCCTGCATACACCCCAACACATTCATGCTTAAGCTATTACACTTCCTCTGTATCAAGGTCATTATGAGATACCACACAAGGGGAGTAGAAGATAAACCACAGGATGAAAGACGGGAAGAGTTCCAACCTTTGGTGTTAATTCGTATTAGGTTTACATATACTGAATTTATCACTTCCTTCAGCAAAAAGTCCTGATTTCCAACAAGAATAAAAGAAATAATAAAGATACATAAACTTATTAAAAGTACAGTCAGAGTAAAATAATTCCCAATCATTGGTGGTGTTCAAATCCTGGGTGGGAAGGGAGTCTTTGCCTGGGATTGAAACAATACACAGTTCCATGCTGTTGTGCTTCCAGGCTCAGTAGATTAGAGGTAAAACTACTCAAATATGCATTAGAGCAGTATTAACTAATACTTGTCCAAAGTACACTTTCCATACAGGTTGACCACTGGGCTTCTAATAAATTATTCTACTGGACTGCCATCTTTCTTTCTTCAAGCATTTATCCCCTTCCAACTTCATTCAGTAGTTCATCTGAGTCTCCCAGTCATATTTCCTTTCCCAGTTTCTGTAGCCTACCCCCCCCCCCCCACACACAAGAGGGAAGCCATCCATTATTAACCTACTTAACATATCTGACTACTTTGAATGGTGGGTCTGTAGCATTTGCACACTCCATTTATGTCAGAACAAATCATGAAAACTGAGGTGGGAACTTCGTGTTGCATGTCAGCAACCTAGAACACACTGGAGAATTGGCTCTGCAGATGCTTATTTATGGCAGTGACATACTATTTTCCCATTTATTCTTTTCTGCCAAGGCTAGACGTGATTTTGTTTTCAACTCTACCATTATTTTTGATAGAAATACTTAAAAGAGGTATGCAAAAATAAGCAGTTCATTCCTAGCCTAGTTAAAACCTTGTGAACTGGCCGCCTGTAACTCATTTCTTTCTCACTTTTGATTTCGTGAAGTTGCTCTATACCCTCTTCTTCTAATAAAGTTATAAATTGCTAGGAAAATTGTTCATTTTTTACTTCTGTCCTCGGTGGCACGTACAAGTTTTTCTTTTTCCTAAGGCAGTAACAATAAATAAATGTTTGTCACATTTCTTGCAATTCCATCTTTGACTGAAACTTATATATTGCATTATAAATACTGTCTTACATTTGGTCCCAAGTGCATCTCTCCTGTGGAAATGAAACAGATAGTGCAGTCATTATTCAACTTAATTTGCAATGTTTATTATCCTCAGTGGAAATGAATGTGTTAGTTACAACTACAATAAATGACCTCTGGGTTCCTGAAGTATGTGAAGGAAACATTTTAAGCAGTAAATAAGATTCCCCGCCACCTCACCATCTACCCTTCTTTTTAAAACCACTGCAGTCCAATATTTATATACACATGCTTTCTGATGTGGTGCTATTTTCAAGTCCCAGGTCATTTGCCATGACTTTCTAATGATGCAGCCCTTTTGGGATATGGTTGGCTTCTTGAGTTAGACTCAGAATCTAGATACACAGAGAAGATTAAGACTTTCCTCTGTGACTATGCAATTGTGCCTCTAGTCCAGAACTACTAAAGGTAAAGGTAAAGGGACCCCTGACCATTAGGTCCAGTCATGACCGACTCTGGGGTTGCGGCGCTCATCTCACTTTATTGCCCAAGGGAGCTGGCGTACAGCTTCCGGGTCATGTGGCCAGCATGACTAAGCTGCTTCTGGTGAACCAGAGCAGCGCACGGAAACGGAGCGGTACCTATTTATCTACTTGCACTTTGACGTGCTTTCGAACTGCTAGGTTGGCAGGAGTAGGGACCAAGCAATGGGAGCTCACCCCATCGTGGGGATTCGAACCACCAACCTTCTGATTGGCAAGTCCTAGGCTCTGTGGTTTAACCCACAGCACCACCCACGTCCCAGAACTACTAGTTGTTACCAAATTCCTGGTTTCCAAACAGTTATCAAGTTACGCAGATTGTCCATCGCTGACTGTGCATTGCTCCATAGCTGAGTGCATGTCCCAGGCTAAATCCCTGGTATGTCTAAAGTTAAAATAGTTAAAATATGATCACAGGCAGAAGGCCTGGGAAAGAACCTGAACAGGCGCTGAACTAGCTGGACTGATGGTCGTAGTATATAAGGCTTTCATAAATTGTTAATCCAGCCAGAGCCACTCATGCAGCATGCATGACAATCTTCTTGCCATTTGTGATCACTTGACTGGAGTTTTTTTGAATGGTAGGTTTTATATATAATGGGCTCTGTCCCTGAGCCCATGACAATAACCCAAAAGTTATGTGATATACTATGCCTACTACATACGAGTAGTAATAATGATGATGAATAATTAAGAGGAAGTTGCCCTGTATGAATGCTGGAACTCCTCATAGAATCTGAGAGTCGGAAGGGACCCAAGGTTCATCTAGTCTAACCTGCAAGTTCTCACTACTTGCAACCAACTTTTCTGCCTCTTGGGATGAAAAAATAACTTTAAAATGTAGCACTCAGAACATGAAGTCACTAGATCACAATGCAACACATGACATTGAGGGTTACAACATGACAATCATTGCCTTGGCTTGGCACTGGTTTCGATTATTTGTTTGATGTCACGGAAATCTGTTCAATATGTTAACCACACATGCTCAATAGCTTACTCTGATCATTTTGTAATACCTGTCATTAGATTACCGATCACTGTACTGATTGCTATTCTTTTAAAAGAGAAGAACTAAATTGTCAGTGTCTTTTTGTCAGGTATGTTTTCCACTCCTTGTATTTAATTTAGTTCTCCAAAGATAAACTCAATCTGGTGTCAATCTAAATAAATCCCTTTGATTTATCTGTAGGATGTCATCACTGTTTCACTGAAAACTACAAAATAACACAATTTTCCTTAATTATCTTTGTTCTTGTTCTGTTTGAAGACAAAGATTCAATCAGACAACTATATACAGTAAGCGGTTCTCTTATCGCTTCTAAATTATATTTCCACACAAAGGGAAGCACATAATTAACCTTACTATGGGTCACTTAATATCAGGCCTTGAGCAGCCTTTCCAAAACTGGTGTGGGTGGTGACTTCTGTCAGGTATCTGTCTGATTTAATCAGCAGAAATCAGTCAGCAGTGCAATGCAAGAACATGAGTTGTGGTAGTGAGTGATCAAAGCAAGCCAAATGTCAGCTACAGGATAGTTTGACCTTTGGATGTGTTAAAACCTTCCTGCTGTTTGATTCACTGTTGCCTTTTCTTTGTCCGCAATTCCTATTAGCCATTGGCCGAACTGCAGTTATGACAGTGTGGTAAAGTGCTGTACGGTGGTACCTCGGGTTAAGAACTTAATTCGTTCTGGAGGTCCGTTCTTAACCTGAAACTGTTCTTAACCTGAGGTACCACTTTAGCTAATGGGGCCTCCCACTGCTGCTGCACAGCTGCGGCGCGATTTCTGCTCTCATCTTGAAGCAAAGTTATTATCCTGAGGTACTATTTCTGGGTTAGCAGAGTCTGTAACCTGAAGCATCTGTAACCCGAGGTACCACTGTATTAGAATGCTAACAGACAGTTTGGCTTGCGTAAGAGGGAGGTCTGTTGGGGGAAAAGACAGACCCCCAGGGTATGAATGGCAGTAACCAGCAATAAAGTTTAGGAGGTATGAGAAGCTAGAGGCACTGGTTTTAGATGGGCATGTAATAACTGCACACGGAAATGTGTTTATTAGAAGAAACTCACACTAAACTACTGTACTGGAGAATTTCCATGAGAATTTCCTTCAGTGCAAATTGCATTACAGAAATGTAGAGAACTGAATTCAAGACTGGAAAAATGAGAAACTGAGAGAACAGAACCATCCCTGCCTCTATCATGTCCTCCCATGCGAGGGACACAGCAAGGAGGAGTCAAGGCATCAAAAGGAGGGGAGGTTCCTATTAGATACTAAAGTGCAAAGAAGCAGGAACCTGAATAGAACCTGAAAGAATATAAAGTGTGGAGGAGTCAAAAGCAGAGGAAAGAAAGTGTCAATGTGAAACTTGCGCTTGTGGAATTCTGTATATAGGTCTAAGACAGAAGACGACCTGTGTTTTCTTGAAAGGAACTGAGTAGAAACACAAGGTTGTTTGGACAGCAGGGAAACTGGGTTGTAGGGAAACCCAAGAGAGGACATGATTGGGGGGGGGGCAGAATACTACACATTAGCGGTAACAAGCCAGTTTTTGCCTGAATATCTCTAGTTTTCTATATTTTGCAGTCAAGTGTTTTGGGTTGGATGCAGGGACTCATGGTGAAGGCTGAGTATACCCTACTCCTCCCTATTTTCTTTCAGTTTTTCTGTTAGCTTATCTATGTCCACTTTAGATGATGAGCCCCTTATAGAGTGGTACCTCAGTTTTCGAATGTAATCTATTCCGGAAAATCGTTTGACTTCTGAAACGTTTGAAAACTGAGGCACAAAGGGTGGTCTGCCAATTCATTAGAGAAAACTGTGAAAAACAACAGATACACACAGCGGAAGCCGTTCAACTTCCGAGGCGCATTCGAAAACGGAAGCATTCACTTCCATATTTTCGGCATTCAAAAACCAAAACAATCAGCAATGGAGATGTCCAAAAACTGAGGTACCACTGTAGTAGCAATCTGTCAAACCTGTTCTTTCTGATGCTCCATGTGCATAGATGGAACTCTAGAAACTTAATAACAATAACAACAATAATGGAGTAACTGTATGAATCTGTCTAGATACTTCATAACTCCCAGTGTTATTACACAACAGAAAATCCATGCTGCAGAAGGTATGGTTTCTCAGATCACATATCTTAATGTCAAGGGCTTTAGATTCTCAACCATCCAATGATTCATTGATTTGGTAATGAGAAAGCACAAGAATAAAAGCCAATATTGATCCAGGTGCAAATGTTTTGCTATGGCAAGGACAAAACATCATGCATATAAAATGTCTTCACCATTTCACATTGTTGTCAAAACAATTACAATCCCAAATATTACACACATTCAAGGATGAATACTGGGAATTGCTATGGGTGTGCTTCCTTTTGAAAGAAAGGAGAAAGAGCAATAAAGAAAAAAAACATTTTTTAAAACTTACTCTTTAATAAATCATAGAAAGAATAGTAATTATGTTGCTCTCCTGGATGGTTGTGTGCACTCTGATTTTTTAAAAATTATTGTTATGAAAGTTTGAAGCTTTTACAAAATTGAGGCTGCAATCCTTTACCGACTTACCCGGGAATAAATCCCACTGAACTCTGTAGCATGTGCTTTTGAGCAGATAACGAATCTGGTATTAGTACACCCAGCTTCTCTCACTTAAGAGCCCTCCTCCTCCAGCTTAGATGTTGTTGTTGTTGTTGATGATGATGATGATGATGATGATGATGATTCTCCTACCCTTACTCTAAGGAGCTCAGGGCAGTGTAAGTCCCTGGTCTCCTAGTTCCAGAACAACCCTGCGAAGTATGTGAGGCTAAAACAGAGGCTGACATAGGGTCAACCAGTGTGCTTGCTGTGTCAGTGATCTGATCTCCTTAGTTTAAGTCCAACTACTACACAAAGAGGGACGCGGGTGGTGCTGTGGGTTAAACCACAGAGCCTAGGACTTGCCGATCAGAAGGTCGGCGGTTCAAATCCCCGTGACAGGGTGAGCTCCCATCTTTCGGTCCCTGCTCCTGCCAACCTAGTAGTTCAAAAGCACGTCAAAGTGCAAGTAGATAAATAGGTACCGCTCCGGCAGGAAGGTAAACGGTGTTTCCATGCGCTGCTCTGGTTCACCAGAAGCGGCTTAGTCATGCTGGCCACATGACCCGGAAGCTGTATGACGGCTCCATGACTGGTCCTAATGCTCAGGGGTCCCTTTACCTTTACCTTTTTACTACACAAAGAGATGTCTAAAAACTTCCCAAAGGAACTGGGAAATAATGAAGAAGTGTGCTGTTCAGCTCATCCCCAGCCCCCCACACTTTAAATATGGTGGTAGAAAATGCTTCTCCTTCCTTCATTCTAGTTAGCAACAGTTCCAGAAGAGGGATTATTGACTCACCACCCACTCCTATTACCTTTCCTTTGTGACAAGGAAGAACATGATTCTCTTCCACTTAAGTAATTAATTCCTCTTAAAAAAACACAACTTCCCTGTGCTCTCCCTTTAACGTTATATTTCAGTTTCTAGCTTTTAGGGTAAGCAAAAACCATTCCCCTGAGAGTAACATTTATGACAGTTTGACAGCTGTTGCCTAAAACAATTCTTGTTTCCCCCCATAATTATAAATCAAGGACAAAACTGATTGCTATTCCTTTTCTTGGCTTCCATTTTGATGCTTCTATATATATTTAAAGGAAATAGAAGGACAAGGCACACACTCTGTGTGTTTTCTGGTCTGCAATCTTGAAAAAATAAACTCTAATAACTTGGCCAAAAAAAAAAAAAAAAGTTTGTGTGATTAACTAGTAGTATTTGAAAATCCTCTCTGCCTTGACAAATGTTAAAAGGTAAGTTGTACACCACAACTGGTTTTTTTTTTAACCTATTCTGGGCCTTAATTAATCATATTTTGTTTGCCTTAACATTGCTGTGATATACTGTGAAATAAAATTGTGTGATCTGCATACATGAGCCTTTTAAGTTTCTAAGCTACTAATATTTTTATATTAGCATGCCCTTGTAAAAAGGAGTAGTCCCACCCTTGAATAAAGAAGCTTTATCACTAGGGCTTTGTTGCTCTAAATGTAAATGATGGATACAATCCAATGGCTTCATGTACTACTGCCACTGAGTCTCAGACTTACAGGGTGACCTTGAGACAGTCTCTCAGCATTTCCATGGTTCATTTTCTCCCATCTGCTTTATACCTGTTTCACAGGACTGTTGTGAGGCTCAATTACTGCCGGAAGCCCTATTATTTATGTTTGTAAAGGACTTTGAAGCCCTCAGATGAAAAGTAACATCACACAAGCATTATTATTATCATTATCCTAAAACATTTAATACAAATTGATGGTAACACATCATTCACTGAGTGAATGGCATGCAGTTAATTTCTGTGATACTGGGGAGATTAAACTCCTGAAATTCAGCTGCACTCATTTATTATTGGGTTGCATGTGCTGGTGAAGGGGGGGGGTAGAATCCCTAATGTGAAATGTGACCTTTGTATTGCAGGTGAAACAAAAAAAGTCTCTTTAACAAAATCAGATTTCTCTCTACGGATGCAGGCAAATGAGCATTACAGGTGACCTTTGTCTTAATGAGTATATAGTATAATTTTTTCTTTGAGCCTGTGCTCAGCTGGAAATATCTGATTTGGACAAATTAAGGTTATAAGATGGCTGCAGTTTCAGTTGTTGTTGGGTTTTAGCCAGGCCCATTCCTGTAAATGATTTCTTATAGGCTAGGCCAGGCTTTGGGACAAATTCTTTCTGGGCAGCAATTCTTGAGCTGCATCTTATATCTTTGGGCATGTAAAAGTGCACATTCCTTCCAACCCAAGGATAATTTTAAACTGTAGAATTGACAGCAACACACTCAACTTATTCTTTTTCTCTTGGCTTCTTCTTTTCTGTCACAGAATCATGGAGTTGTAGAGGACCATGAGGGTCATCTAGTTCAACCCCCTGCAATGCAGGTATCTCAACTAAATCATACATGGTAGATGGCCAGCCAACCTCTGCTTAAAAACCTCCAAGGAAGGAGAGTCCACCATCTCTCGTGGGACTCTGTTCTACTGTTGAACAGCTCTTACTGTCAGAAAGCTCTTTCTGAGGTTTAGTCAGAATCTCCTTTTTTGTGACCTGAATCCATTGATTCAGGTTCTAGCCTCCAGAATAGGAGAAAACAAATCTGATCCACCCAGAGTGTTGGGCCATCAAGATAAAAACTGAAGTGCTTCCAAGAGGCATATCCTTAAATACTGTACTGATCATAAGAAGGCTAAAGAATTGGGGTGGGGAAGAATTGGGGTGGGGAAGTGAAGGGAGAAAATAAAAGCTGCTAAGAAGAACAATCCACAATGGTGAACGGCAGAGAGTGAAAACTGTGACGATCACAGAAGTGTCTACAAACTGAAAGGAACACTTGTAATAGAAGGAAAAAATGTTTGCATGACTGTGTGGCAAGGAGAAACAGTATCAGCAGTTCAGAGAGGCAACAAAAAGAACTGCAGTCACAGCTGGTGCTCATACCTGTGGCAATATGCAGACAGGCCTCGGTGAGCTATGCAGACCACCATTTTAGGTCTGGTGTAACTGCACCATTAATACAATGTGGAGAAGAGTGAGGCCTCCGATTGCAACTTTGAGCTGCCAGTCACAAAGAAACACTCCCTCCACCCTCTCCCCACTCTGATGTTTGCACTCCCTATGGCAGACACAGATACCAACTCAGTCCCCATATCTACTTTTGCAACAACACAAAACAATGTCATGCACAACAACACGAGGAGTTCATTCACTTGCTCAACCTTCCAATGGCCACAGTGCCATTATCTGCCAACAATACTCTTCAGCACAGGAATAATTGGTCAGTCTCTATGCAAAAAAATAAATGGGCATGAATCTGCCACCAGAAACGGCAATATAGTAAAGCAGGGGAGTGGCATTTCAGCCTCCCAGGACACTGTATAACTGGCCTTAAACTGGTTGTACTGGAACAGAGATTAATTTAGCTACCCATCTGGAAATTAATACTGGTCTCCACACACTATTTTTTATACACTTACATTTTTTTTTTACTCCTCCACTACATAGAATGGGCAAAATATCTTAAATGATGCAAATACTCATTATGTCGCTATGTTCATGAAGGTGGCTATGGAACTCCAGGGTTAATATTTAAATTTAAATATAATGTAATGTAAGTGAAGATAACATTTTTAATTATCATTTAAGAAAGCTGAAAAGGACCTCAGTTGTTTTTGTTTTTAAGACTCACACTTTAAGATATAATGTTGACAAAGGCATGCTAATTAGATATAAGGACCTGTTAAAACAAGATTTTGAGTCACATATCAGAGACTGACAGATTGATAAGATGAAGATGGACAATTAGAATTTTGAAATTGGAACCAATAAACAAGAAAGCAGAAAATAAATAAAAGACATTACCTCTAGAAACCAGAACGTGGGGAGTCCCTGGAAATCAATTGAATTGAATTGAATTTGGAATATATAATTGGCGATGATGTATATAATCTGTTATGACTTGATTTGATTTGTTAATAATTGGAAGATTTTTATTGGAAAATGAATGATAATTATTTATATATATAAAAAGATAAAGGCATACTTTCCACTGATGAAATAATAAAGCCAAAAGTCCTGACAACATTACACTTTTGGGTTATCAAAGGACAAGATGCCCCCAACAGTCTAATGTTGAAAAGTTCTTTTTGGCTCCCAGTATAGGGTTTGCTGACAACTTGCAATAATTTTCCCAAAAGTTCTGGCAGCCTATAAATATATTTTGTCATTTTACAGCCTAATGTGAACAGATGGAAATATATTTTTGAAAGGAAATGGGTTGACCCCAGCCTCCTGCTCATTAAACAGTAAATCCATGAACTCAACTGTCAGAGAAAGTTTTGCATATTCTCTGACTTCATCCACGCAGCTTGAAGATCCTGGGAGGGCAGAAAGATAAGCACTAAAGGTAACTAACTAGGTGGCCCATTATCAGAAGAGAAAAATTGAAAGCTGAATACGTACACTAATTCTGAAAAGATTAGTCTTTGAAGGAAATGCTGCTAATATCACCCTTCAAATCTCTGAAAGAAGATAAGCATGAGGTCAATGTTTTCTTTGACCGAGATGGTTGATTATTTTCTTCCTAACAGTGAAGTTTTGTTTTTTTATCTCTAACAAATTAAAACTCCTATAATTTCTTTCTTCTTTTTTTTGATAAGGAAATGTCATGGCATTAGCACCCAAAGATATCTGAAAAGTATTCTGAGGCAGCTTTCCATTTTGTTTAGGTTAAAAATCGATGCAACGTTCAAAAATTAGCAGACTGGCAACTTGAATCAGTGCAACTCAGTGACTATATCCTTGGACATGGAAGGCACCTTAAGTTCGCCTGTCAGCTCTGAAGTTTCCTCAGTGACTCAGGGCAAGACTCAGTCTAATCTATATCACAGAGTTATTTGTGAGGCTACTTATGTTGTTGACTGTTAGGTGACTAACACAGAGCAGTCCCTAAGTGAATGTCTGTAAAGTCTAAACATGGCAAAGAAAGGATTTCATTGCTAGCACTACAAGGGGTGTGTGTTTAAAAATGGCAAGACTCTGTCCAATGTTGCCACCCTCTGAGCCTCTCTTGGAAGGTACACACAGAGAAGAGACTCTGGTGATGCCTGTAAGATCCAGTTATTTTTTTGTTGGGATTGGTATTGTGATCCTGAGCCATATTACGAATCTACAGCAGGGATAGCTAATGGGATGGCAGGAGCAGATTGAGAGAAGCGTAACTGGTTCGGTCACACCAGGCACATAGCCTCAGGAGTGCCAGGGCTGGGGGACACCACAGAGGATGCTGCTGGAATTTTAGGCCCCAAGGTCCACCACTTGTGCTGGCCTCTGGATTTTAAACTACAACTCCCATCAGCCTCAGCCAGCTTGGCCAATGCCTGAGTAATGGAAGTTGCCATCCAAAACATCTGCATTGACTGATCAGTACTGACAGCAGAGGTAGATTAAGGGCACCACAACCAGTTCCCTTATAAGTGCTGGGCTTTGGGGAAAGAGGTGTGTGTGCTCTGATAGGGTCCCAGAGTCCTCCTGCCCCCTTCCCAAAGCTTAGTTAGCGCATGCCCAGCTATGGGATGGCGGCAGGAGGGATCTAGTACTCGTGCCTTCTTCCCAAAGCACAGCACCTAACTTATACAACTTTGGGAAGGTGGTGCAAGAGCAGGAGGGGGGGCATCAAATTTTGGTCTTGCACAGGGCATAGTCCCTGCTGAGAGGGAGCTTTGTAGAACAATTGGGAGCGCATGGTAAGCTCCCAGTTGTTCCTTTACATCCGCATCTTTACCCACCCACATCTGAGGACATAAAAATGACATCAGATGTGGAGTAGGTTGGCATGTTTCTGAGGAAAACAACCTCACAGGCAAAATTTGGACCTCTACCCAGGTC
Source organism: Podarcis filfolensis (assembly GCF_964270895.1). Lineage (NCBI taxonomy): Eukaryota > Metazoa > Chordata > Lepidosauria > Squamata > Lacertidae > Podarcis > Podarcis filfolensis. The sequence continues at coordinate 42,554,736 of NC_139604.1, forward strand.
TAATTAGCACCATAGGCTGGAGGTTTCCCACTGCTGCACTAAACCATAGTTTAGTATGATGACAATGAGCCACATTGAGCTTTCAGTTTGTGCACGGACTCCCCACCTCTCCTCCTCTGGAGTGGTCACAGGAAGCAATTCAGAAGCTTTCTTTTTCAGTTTCAATGAACCACTGTTTATCCACATTTTAAACCATGACTAATGCCAACTATGGTTTATTAACACAAGCCAACTTGTTCAAACCATAGTTAATATTAACCACAGTTTGTAGGGTTTGCATAACACAAGAAGGTACAGTTGATCTAAACCAGAAATGAAAGCTTTCAAGTGCCTTCTCTTCACAGTCATCCTGGAGATAGGGTAAGTAGGGGGGAGCATGAAAGCCTACGGTTCACTGTGGCTTATCCGATAAGTCCAATACTTTTATCTCTGTCTTCTCACCAGGCCCTTTCTGACATCTCACATGCATGTCAGCGGGCATGCTGACGTCAGGCCCACAGGCCCCGGAGCAAAAAATTGTGAGTGCCCCACCCCTTCATTGAGAATGTTGTGGGGGCTGGGGCACCCAGCCCCCCTCCCCATGCCACACCTATGCTTCCCACTAATGTGTAATGTAATTACTCCAGCCTTCATATACAGAAAATGGTGAAAAGCAGCAGCACAACATACTCCATTTTGGAATTCACAAGATTCAGGAACAGGCTATTCATCTCTTCAACTTTGCTATTAGCTCACAGTTCATATTGAAAGGCACACATTCCTTCAGAACTTAAGACACTTGAACAGGCTGGAATGATCAAATATACCCTGGTGGCTTTTTCTATTGCACATTCATTGCAAAAGGGAGTGCTATTTTTTTTACACACCTAAAAGGTTATTATCCTTTCAGATGCCAAGTCCTGTGAAGTCCTCCCATGACAAATGTTCTGTTATTAATCAAGTTTGGCAATGCTGCAATATGTCTCTCCTAATAATTTCAATGGATTGGACTTTCAGTCATTTATGTAATGTTTAAGTATCCAACAGTGCAATCCTATGCATGCCTAATCAACTGCCATTGATTTCAGTGGGACTTATTGACAGGTAGTTGCGTACAGAACTGCAACCTATATTTTATAGGCTTTATTTACTGGAAGCAAACATGGTGGAAACTAGTAAGGACCATTAAAATAAATGGGTGGTATTTAACAACATTTTACCCATAGCTGCTAAAATTAATAAACACATTATTTATTTTTATTAATTATAATAATATCTATATCACACCTTTCCCACAGAGTGTTGCTTAAGGTGGCTAAAGAATTAAAGGAAAATGTACCAAACTGGAAACTAAAACAGATTAAAATACTCTGTGAAAAGCACACACCAAGGAGATAAGCAGCACACATGAAACAAAGAAGAGCACAAGGCACAGGTACAAGCAGCAGAAAGATTTGCAAAGTTCACCCGCTTTTACAAAAAGAAAAAAATTGGTGTTGGGTGAATCAATACCTTGGCTTTTTCCGAAACAGACAGACCCAGATTAGTAAAAGAGCTAGCATAACTAAGAACCATTTTCAATAGGTCTACTCTGAGTTGAAGTACCACCCAATGGGTCCTACATAGAGTAGAGCCATTGAAATTGACATCAATATGCCCTGCCTATTCATTTTAATGGGTCTGCTCTGAGTTGAAGACATGGCCTATTTCCAGAATCTCAGTCATATTCCAATCATATGCATGCTTATTCAGAAGTAAGTTCCAATGTATCTGCTTGTATCCACATTCACTCCTTATGTCCAGTGTTGCAGCCTAAAGTATTAGCTCTTTGTAATTAGCTATTCCTTAACATTTCTAACCAGCTTTCCAATTAAGAGGATTCCTAGTGGCTTTCAGACAAACGGAAAGCCGTAAAGCTAAAATACATACAAATAAAAATGAAATGTTATACTCAGTGATTGAATTCAAATCCAACACTTTAAAATAAATTATAATGAAAGAATACAGATATTAGGGTTGCCATATTTCAAAAAGTGAAAATTCGGACACAAAAGTTGTTGAGCATTTTTTGGCAAAGTTGTTGATGGCCAAATCCCAGCAATGTCTGGGAAATTCCAGACGTATGGCAACCCTATCATAGATTACTTTCAGTAACAAAATCTATTTCACATTATTTTGTCACTGAGGCCAGAGTGGGTGGCACTGATTATAAATTTCCCATGCTTTGTCCGTATTTCTTTTTACAACTAATTTAAAAACAGTTAAGTCATGAAATATTGAATGGCTGCATTACCTTAGCAATGAAAACACCATGGGAGAGATATATGAAGAAAAGTGACAAGATAGCAAGAAGCTCATTTTAATGGAAGGGTACTCTCCATTGTACGTTGTATATTTTATTTAACAAATCCTTTTGGATTTGTGAAGTCAACAGTTATAGTAGTTGTTATGGCCTAAGGATGCAGACCAGGTCAATGGAGGGGTTCAGTTCATCTCCCATTTGCTATATAAACCTAGCAAAAAGGTACTGATTATTGTTAGGAGTTCAGCCTACACTCGAGTAGGACCCAGTAGGACACAGGAACACAAACATCCTGTAACCATCACTTCCCACTCTGTGGAGTCAAAACATATACCGTCATGTGAAAGACAAAAATCCCATGACTGCAATCATGGAGCAGGATTTCTAACAATTATGTGGGTCCAGGAGGCAATCCCCGCTTCAAGAGAGAGGGGGCAGTTCCAGGTGCCTTGAAGGAAGTGCTGGAGCAACTGCTCCTTTAGAGCGCCTCTCTGGATCCAGACGATCGCAACAATTACTATCCCGTCACAAATACCCCCTTCCTAGACAACAAAACTTGAGAGGGTGGTGGCTAGCTAACTCCAAGCTCTTGTAGATTAAATGGATTATTTGCTGAGGGCACAGAAATAACTTCAGTCAGCCTGATGGAGTGTGACCTTCTGGATTCTCCTTGACTTCAAAGCATGCTATTATGTCCAGGAACAAGACACCAGGAGCACTGCAGAATGGAATTCGCTCAGCATTGCTGGCAGATGTCATGAAAGTACACATAAGAACATAAGAGCCTGCTGGATCAGGCCAATGGCCCATCCAGTCCAGCTTCAAGTTCTCACAGTGACCAACCAGATGCCTGTGGGAAACCAGCAAGCAGGATTTCAGTACAAGAGCACTCTTCCCTCCTTTGGTTTCCGGCAACTAGTAGTTGGAGGCAACGCTGCCTTCAACAACGGAGGCACAGCAAACCCATTATGGCTGGTAGCTATCAATAGCCCTCCCCTTTCGAGAATTTGTTCAATCCTCTTTTAAAGCCATTTAGTTTGGTGGCCATTGCTACCTCCTGGGGGAACAAGTTCTATTGTTTAACTATGTGCTGGGCAAGGAATACTGTATTTTTTGCTCTATAAGACTCACTTTTCCCCTCCTAAAATGTAAGGGGAAATGTGTGTGCGTCTTATGGAGCGAATGCAGGCTGTGCAGCTATCCCAGAAGCCAGAACAGCAAGAGGGATCGTTGCCTTCACTGCGCAGCAATCCCTCTTGTTGTTCTGGCTTCTGAGATTCAGAATATTTTTTTTCTTGTTTTCCTCCTCCAAAAACTAGGTGCGTCTTATGGTCTGGTGCGCCTTATAGAGCGAAAAATATGGCACTTTATTTTGTCTCTCATAAACCTTCGAATATTTAGTTCCATTGGGTGTCCACAAGTTCTAGTGTTATGAGACAGTGAGAAATTATGCAATGCATAATTTCATAAATTTCCATCATGTCACCTCTTACCTTTTCTCTAAAATTTAAAGTTCTTCATAGGGGACTCGCTCTATCATAGCCATAATCTTGGTTGCCTTTTTCTGAACCGTTTCCAACTCTACAATAACCTTTTAAAGGTGAAAATATGTTGCAATGCGAGTTCTTTCGACAATTGGCCATGTGTCAGAAGAGTTGCTTTAGATTTCATTATGTGGGATTCATGCGCACCCACAGTAATTTTTCTGGGGTGGTAGCAGAATTTATACAGGTAGGGCAAATTAAACCATTAATTTCTCTCACAAAAAAATTGAGAAGAATGTCTGTACATTTTCTCTCATATCTCAGGTTCTACAAATGTTAGAAACTTCTTACACATTTTAAAACGAAAGAGCAACATCCCACCTCCACCCCATCCTCTGAAGAAGGCCATGGCGGGCTTCATGTTTGTATGCATAATATGGCCACACTGAGCAATGACTTTCCCCCATTAGGTTAGGAAAATGGTAGCTTCAGGTCATTTGCCAGTGAAGATGAGATGGGTACACCGGGCATGAAAACTGCCTAACAATCAGGAGCATGAAAAATGCTAAATAATATATATGGATAGAAATCTGGCAGCCCCAGCTTTCCCTTTGCCAAGAACACTGCAAGGTCTTACTTGAAATGCAGTACCTGCAATTCAAACATATAAAATTGATAAGGGTTGTAAAAAGATTCAACAAATTCTTGCCAAGAGTGCCAATAAATATTGGATGTATCATGAAGCATCCATCCCATTGCTAAAGTTTACTCATTAGATTCTGAAGAAAGTTTGTCCCTCTCTAGTTTTTTTTTTTAAGTTGATCCAGCCATATTGTGTATTTGCAATTGGCTTCAAGGTTAATGTGAATGAAGATAACTGAATTGCTAAATACTGCCTGGAGTGCACTTACTGGGGATGGAGGCATTGAAAGAGTGTTAGTGGAAAAACAGGAAAATCCAGATACATGGGAAAACCCCTTCCATCTGCCACTGTCATATGAAGTTGGTGATGGTATATTATGCATTCAAAATTTGAAGTTCTTAAATTGTTTCCCCAATTCCTGCTCTGAGGCCTTCTGTTGATCGACCTGACATTGTGAGGATTGTTGCCCAAGATATGTTATGGAAATTAGACACACAGAGGTTCTTGTGTTATTGTGCCGCATTTCACAGCATTGTTGTTTTTCTCCCAGTTGGAATCCCACTGTGGATTGCTGTTAGAAATACAAAATCCATCCATACAAGAACATTCATCCTCAGAAGAAAAAGAAAACACCAGCCAATCTGTTCACCCACTATTCAGAAAGCCATTTGGATGCACAAGCAAAATAGTTGTCTCTGGAATTTGAGAAGAATGTGATGATTTAGTTGTCATACAGCTGGTAATGAAATCTACTTCCTTCTGGCTCTCCAGGGGTGGCAACAATTGCTTGAATATTGATGTGTGCCTTTTGACTATTAACTAAACAAATTTACTTGTCTGACATCTAAGTACCAGTAAATACAAATATTGTGTTTTTAATGGGCTTTGATAATGGAGCAGTATTATCTGACACTATGTCTGGATTAAAATACGCACCAAACTGTCTTAGTTGCTATTGTGTCTCTTGAAGGTTATCTTTGCATGTCTAACGTTGAATACTGATGTATACAATGTCCAAAAATTCAATGAGAGAGAACATTACATGGTGGAAGCAATACAAGAACCCCTGTGGAAGAAGATCTGAAAGATAACATTTTGGTAATTAGCTCTTAAGAGGAACAATGGAATGCTGGCAGCTCTCCTAGAAGCTAAAATCAAGATTTCATGGTATTTACAGCTAATTAATTGTACAACAAATGCTATTCAGAGAGATTTGTGGGTGTCTCTTGAATAAACGACTGTGTTTGGAGAGAAAGTCAGAATATTTCATGGTAAATTAATTTGGGCATTTACAATGCTATTTATCATCACTGCAGCAACTATTGCACTTAATGATAAGTGGGCTTGTGCATTATCCCGACCTTATCAAGTTGTTTGTACTCATTTCATAGTGATTTACTTTTATGGACTCCATTTTGGCTTCACTGACTAATTGCTTATGTCGCTCTTATTGGAAACTGATGACTCCCTTGTTCCAACTTTTTTGCTTGCTTCTGTGTTTTGAAATTCATGCTGGTCAGTTGCACCCACTGAATTGACCTCCAGGTCACTTGAGATATGCAGCGAATGTCATCCTTAGGTTACAGTAACTTCCATCATAGAGCTTCAGTATGCTGATGACAATGTAGTGGATGACCTCCAAACCATCCTAAATATCTTTGCAGAAGCTTACGAAAAGCTTGGCCTATCACTCAGCACCCAAAAAACCTGCACCAACAAGTACAAAATAATCCCTTTGCAGCACCACACATCCAACTCAATGGTGTAACGTTGGAAAATGTCGATCACTTCTCCTACCTAGGCAGTTATCTTTCCACAAGGACCAACACTGATGCCGAAATCCAGCATCGCCTGAGCTCTGCAGGTCTGGCTTTCTTTCGATTGAAGTGCAGTGTGTTTGAGGACTGGGACATTTGCAGGGAAACAAAAATGCTTGTTTACAAAGCTATTGTACTACCAACATACCAACCAACCAACCAGAGAAGCGGACACGGAGCAATGGATCCAAACTACAAGAAAGAAGATTCCACCTAAACATTAGGAAGAACTTCCTGACAGTGAGAGCTGTTCGACAGTGGAATTTGCTGCCAAGGAGTGTGGTGGAGTCTCCTTCTTTGGAGGTCTTTAAGCAGAGGCTTGACAACCATATGTCAGGAGTGCTCTGATGGTGTTTCCTGCTTGGCAGGGGGTTGGACTCGATGGCCCTTGTGGTCTCTTCCAACTCTACGATTCTATTCTATGATTCTATGATTCTTACAATATGCTATGGACCACTTATAAACACCATCTCCAATTCCTTGAAAGATTCCACCAATGGTGTCTCCGAAAAATTTTTACACATCACTTGGGAAGACAGGTGAACTAATATCAGTGTACTGGAAGAAGCAAAGATCACCAGTGTTGAAGCAATGATTCTTCAACATCAACTTCGTTGGACTGGTCATGTTGTGCGGATGCCTGATGATTGTCTTCCAAAGCAACTACTCTATTCCGAACTTAAAAATGGAAAGCGTAATGCTGGTGGTCAACAAAAGAGATTTAAAGACTGTCTCAAGGCAAATCTAAAAAAATGTAGCATAAACACTGACAACTGGGAAACACTGGCCTGCAAGTGCTCCAGTTGGAGAACAGCCTTTACCAAAGGTGTCATGGGCTTTGAAGACACTCGAACTCAGGTCGCAAGGGAGAAACATGCTAGGAGGAAGGCAAATCCACACCATGATCAACTCCTGCCTGGAAGGACATGTGGATCCAGAATTGGCCTCCACAGTCACTTACGGACTCATTGTTAAAACCGTGTTTATGGAAGACAATATTACTCGGCCACAAGTGATTGCCAAAGAAGAAGAAGAAGATCATCCTTAGGCCTCATTTAACTGTGGCCCCAGTTAATGAAAGAGAAATCACCTATGTGGCATTGCACATGGCTAGCACATTGTTGAAACCAGCATGAAGTGTTAGCAACCTAAAGCATGGCCACCACCACATGTAATTGCCCAGGAGCAAGTTGAAATGAGATGTTGGCTGCATGCAATGCCACATGGCTGTTTGTTTATTGTCTGCCTGGTGTTGAATTTTTAAACTTCAGTGTCCCCATTGCAGGAAAAAAGGTCACATTCTGTGGCAAAGAAAAGGTCTTGTGTGTTATATAATGCCAGAAGTTAAAGAATGCTTTCTTATAAACATCTGGCCCAAGGTTTCAGGTTTGGAGGCTGGGGGAGAGCTCCCATGTGTGTTTTTATAAGAGATAATATTTCTGTACTGCTTATATTAAAAGAAATCTCACAAGCAGTTTACCAAAGTAAAAACAAATATTGAAACAAGTTAAAGCACAGGAATCACACAACAGATAATCGTGCAGAAGGGTACAGTGTCGCTGGACAAGGAAAGTCTGAGCAAACAGGGTTTTTATAAAATGATGAAAGCACCTAACAATCTGTGCCTCCTGAATAACAGGGAAGGGCATCCTAGAGTATTGGTGCAAGCACAGAAAAGGCCTCCCTTTCTGTACTGCCAGCAGATGACACTCAACGAGTCACAGCACTATCTGTAAGCTTCCTCTGACAATCTTAATGATCTACTGGGAAGACAGTGCATTAAGTAAACTGGCCCTGAGTTGCTCATGGCTTTATAGGTTAATAGCAAGACCTTGAAGATGGCCCAGTAGCTAATACGCAGCCAGTACAGTTCTTTCAACACAGGCATAATGCTTGCCTCCAACCAAGGTGCTGGCTGTTGAATTCTTCACCAGCGGCATCTTCCAGGCCAGTCTTAATAAAGGGCACTACAGTAATCCAATCAGGTGGTTACCAGTGTTAAAATCACAGTGGCTAAGCTACCCCTATCCAGGGATAAAAGACATGCACTTTGCTTTAGAATGAGTTTTTCTAAATTTGTATACACTCTTACTTATAACAGAGACCCGATTTGCACTATACATATAAAGCAGTGACATGCCAATTTAAACAGAGCCCCTCACAGAGCTACAATGCACAGAGTGATTGTTGAATCACTCTGAGAACTGTAGGTCTGTGAAGAGAATAGGGAGTTTCCTAACAACTCTTAGCACCCTTAACTAACTACAGTTCCCAGGATTCTTTGGGAGACGCCAAACTGTTTAAAGTGGTATAAGAGTGTTTTAAATGTATGTTGTCACCACAGGCATCTGCTATGAAAGTGTCTTGTTCTATGTGGAGGGCAGAAATATGAAACTTGAGCTTTAAAATCCAAGGCCCCCGAAGTCTGTTTTTAAAGGAAACTCTGCACACTGAATCATAAACTCCTCTGGTTCTGTAAACTCAAACAGGAAGTCTCATTAGGATGAGATTAGACATCGCTTTTTCACCTCCTCAGCACAATTGGAGAATGCATTGCTCCTCTGGCACCATTTAGGGCAGCAGGAACATTCTTAATGATGCTAAAGCTGAGTATCCTACTATTTTATTCTTTAAATAAATCTGGCAATGGATGCACAGAGAATTGCTTCCAGTATTACACTTTTTGTTGTTAGGGGCAGGCGCTTCTTTTCTAGCTGCTAAAGACCCCAAAGTGATGCTCCAAAGCATCTAGTTGATGGCTAGATTTGTCAGGTAAGACAAATGCCAGCTACTGGCATTTGGTGTCCCCAGAAGGAGCTGTCCTCAACCCTGCTGACACTTGCTTTTCTTTGAACGAATGGTACAGGGATCCCAAAGGAAGGGAAACGGACTACACGACTCACAGAGCACTTCATCTCTTCCAGTACTGTCCTCGGTTTGCACATTTTCCCGTGTCAGTTGTCTTTGCCACTCGTAGTAGGACTAAAATAGTATTCATACAGGTACATGGATTACACACAATTTCCTGACTAATCAAAGGTTTTCAAGATTATAGGGACATGGAATCATGACACTATAGTGGTACCTTGGGTTACATACGCTTCAGGTTACAGACTCCGCTAACCCAGAAATAGTACCTCGGGTTAAGAACTTTGCTTCAGGATGAGAACAGAAATCGTGCTGCGGCTGCGCGGCGGCAGCAGGAGGCCCCATTAGCTAAAGTGGTGCTTCAGGTTAAGAACAGTTTCAGGTTAAGAACAGACCTCCGGAACGAATTAAGTACGTAACCAGAGGTACCACTGTACCAGCATGTGATGGCTAAAAACAGGTATGAACTTACAAGCAGAAGTAAAGGAAGGCTCAAAGAGCCAGGGCAGCCAGGAAACAACAGCAGGAAGGAAGAGGAGGAAGAACATGATGAAGGAAAAGGCAGTGGAGAGAGAGGGGAGGTAAAAGGTGGGGGGAATGGAGGAGGAGCAGGCAATGACCACAATCAGTTGAGGTGGTGTACTGTGCTGTATTGGCTTTGCGCTCTTGTAGCCATCAAAATGTGGATCACCAAAAACTTGATCATATCCCATTTTGCCGCCTGCTTGCTTTTATGGAGAGATTCCAGGTTCCTTCCTCACAAGTGAGAGGAGAGAGAGCTTGGTATGAATGTTTTCTACTGACGGTATTTCTGTATTGTTGTTTTCTTTGCTTCGCAATATTTGTCAAGGTTCTTCAGGGTCATACGGTGCAGACATAACGAGTGGATTGTTGGTTAGGGATGTGAGATTGACTTAAAGGGGGTGTGTGTGTGGAGTGTTGATAATGGGATTGGAGAGTGCGCTGGAAGAGTATATTACCATATAGTGTTTACGTGCGTTGATTATGGAAGGGTGTGTTTCAGTTGTGCTAATTGTTGTAATTATTTTCTTTTGTCTAGTTGCAAAGAAAGCCGGTAATTATGTTGTTCTAAATTGTGGAGTTGTGATTGGTATGTTTTGTAGCTGATTTTTACATTCAGTGTTTTATTCTGATGTTTAAGAAGATGCCGTTTGCTGTTTATTGCGATATTCTAAATTGTTTGTCTTTGTGTGTGTGTTATCTGATCATTTGTTACTATGTTTTAAAATACATTGTAAAGAACATTTTATTTTTCTTTAAAGTTAGTAGGAGGGAGTCCTGTGGGAGGACTGTTGCACTTATGAGAAAGGAACCCACAGATGTGTATAATGTCTGTCTTAGTTGATCAATGCTCACCACAAAGAGGGTTCATGGCACTGCAACATTTCTATGTCTGTAATTGCTAGAGCTGAGTCAAAATTCCTCAGAAGACATTTTTCTGAGGTAATTTCTGAGGGTTGTATCCAAAGTAGCACCAGCAGAGTTCTGCTGTCACAGTGATATTTCTATTTTCTTTCCTCCCACTGTGCCCTACCCCAAATCTTCTCTGGAGGGAGGAGTTGATGCTCCAGAGTTGATCTTCAGACTGAATAGGGGGCTGCAGGAATGAAGAGAGAAAGGTTCTGTTCCACCAGTGTATTAGTATTATTTATTAAATTTGTATACTGCCCTATACCCACAGATCTCAGGGCGGATCACAACATACAACCACAGTGTACGTCCCTTGTTTTAGCAAAACAGGCACACTAGATACCACGTGGAGGTTTTCCCTTTCTTCACCCCCTATAAAAGAAAACTACTTTGTAGAAATTTCCCTTCAATGGCACACAATGCCCAGAATGGTGCTTTGTGGAGGTTGCAAAATGGATTCAAAAGTTGTTATTGCTATCTTCTGCAGAAGCGCGGGGAGGGGAGGGCGGAATGGCAGAAGGAGAAAGAAGCTGTGCTTCTGCCATTTGTAAGGGTCAGCCCCACCTCAGAGAAACTGTTGGATAAATTTAATCTTTAAATTTCCTGGATAAATTTAATCTTTAAAATTTAATTTTAAAAAATGCAATTAAAAAAAATCTATCTAAAGCTATCAGTTCCAACAAGCTAGTTCCTAGGAGAGGTGCTAAATGTCCTTCCATAAAATAATTTCTGTCATAGCAGCTTTTCCTGGCTTGTATCTTCCCTTATTTCTCTGCCTGCCAGACTATTTGACAGTGTTTTCCTTTCTTAAACATGGCTGAATGCTCATCTCTTAAAGTAAAGTCTCTATATTATGTGGCAGGGGGTGGCAATTTTTTTTACTTTTCCTGAAGCCCCTTCCCACTGGCATTTGCCGTCCCAGAAATTTGGTTTCCATTTTTAATAACCACAAAATGTGCTGTGCTTTTTTATATTTTAAAGCAGGTCTGGTTGCCAATTGCTGCAGGACTGAGTTACAATTTTTTCCCCTTTTCTGTGAACTGGCTTTGGCGGGCAGGTTTCCCCCTCTCATTTACTCTTTACTGCACTGTGGGGCAGTGTGGTGAGGAAAGGGTGCAGATGGTTGGTGTGGATAAATAGGTTGATTTGGTTTAATTTTGGCAGGTAGGTATGTGGGAAGGAAGGGTTGTAAGATGAGAGGGTTAACACTCTTTTGGCACTCTTAGGCTAGCCCCTCTGGCTTGTGCAACCTGTGGAGCTAGATACAGAATACTTTTGGGGCTACCCAGTGCCACCTACCCAGAGTTGTGTGGCCCTGGCCTGGAGTCAGGAAGACTTCCTAGTCACCTTAACAGAGAAGCTCAAGTTAAGGGGTTATGAGCAAGTCATGCCCTAGCCCTGAGCAAATGGGGCTACCTAAGTTTGGTTGAGTGATGGTTGCTCCTGCACTACTGTTGTACCCTCTGCGGAGATCTGGATTGAATAAAACATGGCCTCAATTCAACCCTTCATACTTGTATCTTGCCTCTTTTTTACCTACTAATATGTTGTTGGTGCAAACATTATGGCATTGTTGTTCAAGCAGTGCTCACTTGGCTCAGTTACAAATTGTCATGTTACTTCTTTCTGCCTCCTCCTCAATATGTAACATACCTTCATGCATTAAGTTCCTGTTGGGAAAGAGAACCACGTAGACCTAGTTAACCAGTTCTAATTGCTGTACATCTGTGGCTCCCTCTTTTTACTACTGTTTTAACCAATCCCCTGTGCAATGAGATGCAAAATACATGCACAGTATCACCACATCAGCATCTTGAAGGTGGTAACAAAAAGGGCATGTGGAAATTCAGCAAGCCCTGCATGCATTCCGCATATTTGTAGAAGGGTGTTCTGGGCGTGAATGTGTTCACACAAAAAATGGGGAATGTTCTACATAAATGTTGATAGATTGATAGACTGGCTGCTGGCTGCACTTGAGGCTGAGGCATAAATAATAGAAGACAAGATTCTGCAGATGTAAGCTGAACCCCTTTAATAAGACATGCCCATAAGTTATACACTTGCAGACATCCATATGCTCATTAAAGACAGACTCTGATTATTCTTTTTGCAAATACACATAGTTGATGAAGGTGTTTTGTAAGGGTGCCAGGAGGGCTGTTTTGAAAATGAACACTGAAAGTTGGGGGAAATGGATTGTTTCACTGTACCTTTTACTGAAGGATCATTCAATGCAACATCAGTGGAAATGCGCATTTCATTTTGATATATGTGTCTTTAAAAAACTCTGTCCAACATCCAAGAAGAATCACTTGCCTTAAGTAATGCCCATTCAGGAACATAATGTTCATTTGAGTGTAAAGGATAATGGAGAAAACAATCAAATCCATTCGTTTCATATATAGGAAATTTCTGGATTCATAGAACTACAGATATTCAGTGCTGTGAATTTAATACTTATTCATTTTAGCAACCAAAATTTACAAGGTATCATACTACTATCATGCTAGTGTTGAAAGTGAACATTTAAGCATATAAAATAAAGTTGAGAACTTTGGGGGCAATCCTATGAACTCTAAGGCTGTCAAACAAATATTTGGGACAGACTTCAACTATTGATAGTGTGCTGGCAGTACAAGCTAATGTACAGTGCTGTGACAGTATAACAAGACTGACCTGAAAGGGAGGGAATAAGGGGTGGGATACTAACCGGTATAATCTTAACTACTGTGAGATAGAGGGATTTGATCCAGACCTTGCCTTCTGTGAATGGAAAGGGACTCTCACACTTCCATCAATGGGATTGGTCCACTGGATCAAAAACCTTCTATGGCAGGAGGTGACTTTTAATTTTTGTTATTAGAGCCTTGCCCACATGTACAAGATAGATCAAAATGGAGCCAAAACTCCAGAGAGAAAGAAAGAGATGCAGGAAATGGAGCCCCACCCACCACAAGCTCATGGCACAATTTTGTGACCTGACTCTTTGAGTCAGGAAGAGCAGAGTGAGCCAAATGATGTACAATGGCAACAACTTCTTCCTGTACTGGATGTGGTATAGAAACTAATGGACTTTCCAGGTCATAGCTCACACAGTATTAGGCACTACATTACATCTCCAGTTGCTAACAAATCTAGCTGAGGTTATAAGTAGTAAATTATCAGCGACAAAACGTTCGTAGAGGAAGATGTTTGCAAATGTGTAACAGTATGTCTTCCATACTGTGCAACGGGCTGTGCTGTGGATCTGTCCTGCAAGATATATTGGAAACTCCAAATTTTACACTTAAGTGATTAATAGCTTCATAGCTGCGTTGTCTCCCTAACTGCAGAAGCAAGCTTATGAAGCACACACTATTCTGCACTTTCTACATTTCAGAGTGTGATTATTTCATACATTATTTATGCAAGATTCATACTGAGTCTTGTAAGGGTCTAATACTTGGCTCTTGGGTTAATGGGATTTCTCCGCCCTTTCCAGATTACACTTGTTAGCTGGATGTATAGCCATCTGAGCTAAATGCGCAAATATACTTTACATGTGTAGAGCACATGGACTTGAGCAAAGATTATCTGTGAAAGACTAAAGTATTGAGTCTGGACCAAGGGCGTGTGAGCAGAAGGTAGATTGGGATCTACAGGTAGATTGATGAGAGAAGATCTGCAATCGTTTCTGTTCAGTTGCAGTTCATCCTCCACCAAAAGCTATGTTATTCATCTCACTTTCCAGTATGGAGAAATTGCATATTTTTTGTTATCATTTATGCAAGTTACATATATTATGTTGTCATTATGTTATGTTATTTCACTCCACTCATTTCAGTGCAAAGATAATACATTGAAAATGCGGGGGTGGGGGAGCAAAATCTGTTATGTATCATTTGCAGACTGAAAGTAACAACAGTTAATACAGATAGTATTTGATAGACTGATTTCTATTCCAGACATGGTGTGAATAAGTAACACCAGCAATTTCTGCTCCCATTTTCATTGGAAGTCTCTGACGTCCCTAGTTCTGGTACTGATTGCCAATTTCTAGGCTGAGTGTATACTCAGGTGTATCTTATTCCTTATTCCGTAGCATCTGTTCGGCTGCCTGAGCCACAATTTTGCACAATTTCAGTTGGTAGACCTTGGGATTCTAAGTAAAAAAGCAAAGTAGATCTCACAAGCCTGAAGTCTCCCCACCAAGCGTCTATAGACTACTAGATTGTAATGTAAGAACTTGTAGAACAAAACTATGTTGCTAGATAACAAGCAGTCTGAGACATAGGTGCTCTTGCTAGCGAGAGAAATCTGTCATTCTGATGCCATTTGACTTGTGTGGGAAAGTCAATGTGAAGTAATGAATAGAGTATTGGACTATTGAGATCTAGCTTCTGAATAACCATGAAGGTCCATGTGGGAGAAAGGAACCCTTATGTGACCCTGGGTCCAGTAGTTTAAGGAGCCATCAGCCCCTTCAGAGAGGCTTACAGCTGAAGATACTAATATGATTAAACACATATCTGGTGGGTGCCCAAAAAGAGTTACAACAAACTGGGATTGATGCAAATCCTCAACAACCTATTTATAGACTAGTCTTCTTCCTTTTGTTACCCTAAGCTGCCCACAGTAAAATAATATCAAATCTGAATAACTTGAAAATCTATGGGTAGGGTTGACTCACAATATTTTGCTGAATCTTGGCTTGTTCATAACAAATTTAATTTGTTAGTCTTTAAGGTGCTACAAGAGCTTTGTTATTCTTTTCCTTAGGCCATTTGCTCTTTTGAAGCTACAATGCTGGTTCTCTCTCTTTTTCTCTCTCTCTCTCTCTCGCGCACACACACACACACACACACACACACACACTTTTGTGTGCTTAAGATATTAACTTTATCCAGCAAGACGTGACAAGATAACAAAGGAAGATGCAGCAGTATAAAAATTGTTATTAGCTTTTGCCTTCTAGAAGAATCCCAAAAAGAAGAAATATTGCTTTATAGAATTTACATATCTGCAATGCTCTCAGTCACGGAGACAGCTCCGCAATTACTTTTTCTACTCAATTTAAGCTCTGACATTTGGTGCAATGTCTCACAAAGGGATGCAGTAAAATTGGCTTGGCTGAGGAGTAAGAGGGTGGACAAGCAGAATTTAGAACCCAATCAAGCATTGTGTACTTGATATTTTTTGACACAGCTGAATCCTTTTGAGGCCAGAGTGTCGTAACCTAATTATCACTCAGACACTGCCCCTGCCCCCTCACTTGTGCTTATTTCATGAATAGCACCTCTGACTCCACTGGCTGTTTGTCAAGTAATGAAGAAAAATAGGGCTGTCCTGTAAGACTGAAAGAGCAGCTCCATCAGGCTTGGTGTGAGACTAGGCTATGTCTCATGCTTTCTAAGTTTCAATCCATTTCAGCACATTTGCTACTAAAACATTCATGATGATGATGATGATAACGCAAATTAAATTGTTATACAACTAACCTATGGCAATCTCTTCGTGACTTAGTCATGTTTAGACGCATAAGATCTTGTAAAAACAGCCTTCAAGATTTAACAAATCAACACATACATAGGAAACAAATGAAAAACTGAATCAGCAACTGAGGCAGGGCAAAACAGCCAGTGTTGCTGTATCTGCAGAGACAAAAACACAACTAGAGGTATCAGACCCTGCTGTATACTATATATAGCTTGCCAATTTTCCATGAATGTCTAATACGAAACACAGTGCTAGAAAGCAACCATAACATTTTATTTTCTGTGCACTACGGTGTTGTATTATTGTCATTCCACAATTTTAGTGGCCACGTTTGTGAACTTTTATTTTCCTTTTGCGGTTAGTAGATATAAAGCTGATCTAAATAATGCTGAATGAACTGTGAAATAATAGCAAAGAACTGCAAAGCTTCAGATGTGTATGATGTGCTTAGCATGCTATGAGAGTCTTAAGTTTTGGAGAACTACTGCCTCAAAGTGAAAAGATGAAAAGATTTTGCTGAAAAGTTAGAAGGATAGTCTCCTCCTCTGTGGGAGTAAATGGACTTTCCAGGCTATGATCCTTTCCAAGCAATGTTCCAGCAGCTCTGCTGTACAGTAGCACCCATCCATGGGTATCACAAGCAAAGTTATCACCAGCATTTTAGAAGGTTTTTATACAATTGTGCTTAAACTGGGTATCTGACAGGAGCAGAAGAAGAAGTTACACCAGAAGAATGTAGGGTTGCCATGTTTCAAAAAGTGAAAACCAGACACAAATGTTGTTGAGCTTATTTTTTGGGGTGGGGCGCAGAGCTGTTGAGCTTTCTTCTTTTTCAACCAAAGTTGTTGAGCCGTTTTTAAGAAAATTTGGCAAAAACAACACTGCCAACATGGCTCGCCATACGTACAGACATTTCCCCAGACATTTATGCCAATTTCCGTCCAGACACTGGTTCCAACTACAGTATTCCAGGTATGTCCAGGAAATTCTGGACTTATGGCAACCCCAGAAGATTGCATATACTACGTACATTGTTGGTGTTACTCTTCCATAGCTATAAGCCACCAAGATTATAGACAGAGGCAGGACCTTCACCGGAGGATTGAGGGGCCCCACGTGTAACACCACCTGACATCCTGATGCCACCCCTCTGAACATTGAGGGGCCCGGGCCCCTTCAAAAGAAAGATTGGGGGCCCCCAGTGCCCCTGCCCCCAGGAGCTGGCACCCTTGTAGCAAGATGTTAAGACAAATACATTACATTGAAGGCATTTTCAAAGCACAGCAAATGATAAAGACAATGCACACTTATAATGGGACTAAGCAGCCACATTATGCAATAGTATAGAATTAGAAATCAGTGGTGAAGAGTGAATGAAGACTCACTTTGCCTGCAGAATTAGCCGCGTGTGCTGCATTAAGGTGCAGTAGTACCAGGAATGGCCAGCTTGGCAGGATGGTGCTGTGGTGCTGCAACCCAGGTAGCTGTGTCACTACTGCAATGAAGACGGACAACCACGCGGTCAGGGTTGTGCAAGCAGCCCTGAGTCAACACCAGATTGGCTCTGCTAGTGCACCCATGCAGCCCCGACCTTGCTGTTGCCATGCTCCCACCTCATCCAGGTAAGCACTGCTGTTGGGAGGCCGATAGCATGCAGGTAAGGTGGTGCTGTGATCTAAACCACTGAGCCTCTTGGGCTTGCTGATCAGAAGGTCAGCAGTTTGAATCCGCATGACAGCGTGAGCTCCTGTTGCTCTGTCCCAGCTTCTGCCAACCGAGCAGTTAGAAAGCACACTAGTGCAAGTAGATAACAAGGTCCTGCTGCAGTGAAAAGGGAAACAATGTTTCCATGCACTCTGGCATTTGTCACGGTTCTCCATGCACCAGAAGCAGTTTAGTCTCGGTCCAGTATACCTGAAGGAGCGTCTCCACCCCCATCGTTCTACCCGGACACTGAGGTCCAGCACCGAGGGCCTTCTGGCGGTTCCCTCACTGCGAGAAGCCAAGTTACAGGGAACCAGGCAGAGGGCCTTCTCGGTAGTGGCACCCTCCCTGTGGAACGCCCTCCCACCAGATGTCAAAGAGAACAACAACTACCAGACTTTTAGAAGACATCTGAAGGCAGCCCTGTTTAGGGAAGCTTTTAATGTTTGATGTATCACAGTATTTTAATATTCTTTTGGAAGCCGCCCAGAGTGGCTGGGGAAACCCAGCCAGATGGGCGGGGTATAAATAATAAATTATTATTATTATAGTCATGCTGGCCACATGACCTGGAAAGCTGTCTGTGGACAAATGCTGGCTCCCTTGGCCTGAAGCGAGATGAGCGCCACACCCCATAGTCACCTTTCACTGGACTTAACCATTCCAGGGTCCTTTACCTTTTTACTTCACCTAGCATGCACTAACCCACTGTGCCATCCACTCCGCATTGTGCCAGACAATAGCAGCAGTCAAACAAGTGAGTAGGGAGGGGAAAGACTTAAATATTAGTATTTGATTCACTTGGGTGCTAGAGAGGGATGCTAATATAAAAACACAGATTGTAGTACACCTGTGCATCTCTCCCCCCCACCAAAAATGATCCAGCCCAATAGCCTGTTTGGCAGAATCTGTGCATTATGCTGCAGCCAGACACTCTTGTGGGAATTTCCGAGACAAAACAAAGTAATGACATTAACTCTTGGAGTTATTTGTAAACATTGCTGCTGCATGCTTTTTCTCCTTGTCCTGTTTGAAAACCAAAGTACCAGGATCTTTAAAACATACAATTTTCCTTGAGTTGCCATAGGGAAATAAAATGACTCCCTGTGATCTAAAGCTAATCTAATGAATCTAGCAAACTTTGGTTCAGTCTGGCAGGGGACGGTTATTTTCACCCCGCTTGATCATCACTTTTATTCCTTTATTCTCAACAGATGCACTTTCACTTGTTTAGTAGTAGTACTTTTTCCTCCACAATCTAAGCGACGGAAAGAGGGGGTATGTAATCTGACTTTCACTACTAGTATAATTAAGTCAGAAAAAAGCATATTTAAGGCGGCATTAAAAGATCCAATTTAAGCTTGCAAAAGAAAAGGGAAATCAATGGAGATATAATGCTGAAAATCTATCCTTAATGCAGCATGCTTCGTCTTCAATAC
Organism: Podarcis filfolensis; assembly: GCF_964270895.1. Taxonomy (NCBI): domain Eukaryota; kingdom Metazoa; phylum Chordata; class Lepidosauria; order Squamata; family Lacertidae; genus Podarcis; species Podarcis filfolensis. The sequence continues at coordinate 42,573,878 of NC_139604.1, forward strand.
ATCCTGCTGGGCTGAGCTTGAGCAGAGCATTGAAAGGAAATAGTAATGCCAACTGCATATTCATGTTCATCTCCAGCAGCATAATGGGTGCATCCAATTCGTCATGATGCCTCAGTGAAGATGGCACAGCAGTAGCATGGATTTATGTCACCTTTACTGCCTTCGGAAGTTGGTGCTTCTTGCTGGGTGGTATTTGTCAAATGAAGCTGGGCCTTGAATCATTCCCTGTGGGAAACTTGCAACATGAAAGAACGAAAATATTGCTTACAGAATGTGAGTGGGTTGGGAATATACTTCTAGATACTTTGATTCAAGACCCCGATTTACATCGCACTCCATCATCGCCTGCTATTCTACCAATGCTCTATGTGATCCCGCAGAATGTATTACTTAAAGCAGCAGTGGGAAGCCTCAAGCCTGTCAGACAAATTAGGCCCAGTCAGGGTCCTAATTTGGCTCATGGTGCCATTTTCCCCAAACTGTGCCCAGCCAATGTCAGGTGTGAGGAAAGTGAACAAATGGGAGCCTTTAAGTGTGGTCTAGATTGTCCCTTGGAAAGTGGGGCTTGAATCTGGTAGCAAATAAAAGCCCCACTGAGACTGCTTCCACTTGGGAGCTCCTGAGGGCTGTAGTCTGGGAGTGAAATCAAACCATTGCGTTAGCAGCACCAAAGTGACCTCCCCAGGGCACAAGCCTGGGCATCACTGATGTGGCCCAAAGGAAAGCAGAGCAATACATTTGGCACCAACTTGGTTGCAGAAGTTGCTAGGAGGTACACATCATCCAACCATCTTAGGGACCCCACTCTGGATTTGTGTAGGGTTAACTCCTTAGCCTTTTCTTTTCCCAAAAGGCAACTGAGGTTTAGGATAAGAGTTTTCCTTCTCCTAGATAAGCTACATTTCCCAGGTTGACGAGCCCCATCTGTTCCTCACATCCACCTATAGAAGAAACAGAAACCGCCTTCTTGACCCTTGGACCCACTATTGGTCTCATCTGCTCAATCTGCCAGAGCCTGTCTTCACATGCAGGGAAAGTCCCTAGCTTACTGAAAGTTTAAGACTCATCATCTACCCTCAACTAGTTTAGCCAACCTGGGGTGTGGCCGCTGTTGCATGCTGACAGCTTCTAAGAGCCACAGGTGAGAACTGAGTGCAGGGTGGGGACCAAAGGCGGACAAACTACCCGAGAAGGAGCATGAAGTGCCCCCTCAGAGGTAAAGGTAAAGGGACCCCTGACCATTAGGTCCAGTCGTGGCTGACTCTGGGGTTGTGGAGCTCATTTCGCTTTATTGGCCGAGGGAGCCGGTGTACAGCTTCCGGGTCATGTGGCCAGCATGACTAAGCCGCTTCTGGTGAACCAGAGCAGCGCACGGAAACACTGTTTACCTTCCCGCCGGAGCAGTTCCTATTTATCTACTTGCATTTTGATGTGCTTTCAAAGTGCTAGGTTAGTAGGAGCAGGGACCGAGCAACGGGAGCTCACCCCGTCACAGGGATTCGAATCGCTGACCTTCTGATCGGCAAGTCCTAGGCTCTGTGGTTTAACCCCAAGCACACCCCATAAACCCCAACCATTCCGTGTCAAAATTGGGGGGTTGCAATAATTCAACTGGAGATGACAGCAACCACAGCTGGGATTGGCTGCACTCCTGAGTTTCCCATCAGGAGTCCCCGAGTGCAGACAATCCCTGCTAAAAGTAGGGATCCACTTGGGTGTCACTATATATTTTTTAAAATTAAAATAAAATTAAAGCCTTGCTGTTCATTGGCATTGGAAGAAGTTTTGTGTCTAAGTATTGTTGGCCTATAGTAGCATCGTATATTTGAAGTGATCATTTGTGGAATGTCTGTCTTAGGGCTGACAGTAGCAGATTCAGACCATTTTGTAGTTGCAGTTGTGATTAAATTTGCCATTAACTACAAGCTATATAAATTCATTAGTATCCATTAATGATCAGAGCCTCTGGCAATATCTGTGTAACTCATTCTCCTGAGACTGAGCACTTTGCCTTCATTACCGCTCTGTTGATATTTTCATACAATATGCTTTTGTCTTATTTATTTATTTATGCTATCTTCTTGATTAATCACATGCCTTTTATTCTTCCAGAGGGGTAGCTATGTTGGTCTGTTGCAAAAGAACAAGGAGTCTTAGAACTCTTTAAAGACTAACACAAGCAATGCTAAATCCAGGCTTGTTAGACCTCATACAGGAACATTAGAAAGAGGCAATTGCCGACATCATTTCTAACTCCTTGTGATAACAAAAGACTTCACAGTGTGACACTACAACCAGAGGTGGATTTTTGGTATGGTGGGTCCGTGAGCTTTATTCAGGCCGCATCTGCACTATACGTTTAAAGCAGTATCATACCACTTTACACAGTTATGTCTTCCCCCAAGAAACTCTGTACACCCCAAAGAAGTGTACTTTGTTAAGGGTGCTGAGAGTTGTTAGGAGACTCACAGAGTGGTTTAATGATCAATGCCCCCTCCCAGGAAACTGAACAGCATGATGCTGTTGAAACTAATTATGCTATAGTCACATTTATACTGCTTCCAAAGAGATTGGGCATATGTGTTTCATCCACTTTACTTCCACGACAACCCTGTGTAACAGGTGCATAAATTAGTTTAGCAAGACTGGCTATCTGGATAAGTTTGTGGCTTTAAACGCTGATCCCCTCAGTCAAAGCCACACATTCTAGTCAGTGTATCACATCACAACGGCTCTTTGAAACATCTGATATCTTACACGCCTGCTAAATGTTTGGTGGGCTGCTAATGGTAACACAATACCAATTAATTCATTCACAATATTTGTATCCTTCCTAAAATACAAGGGTTGTCTCTCTCTACTGTAACATTCTTGCAAATTGAAAAGGAAAGGGAAATTCACCCTCCTCTCCATAACCTCTCTTTTCTTTCTTCATGTGATGCTTTCTTGTGGGAGTACCAGTTCTGGCACCACAGTTCAAGGAGGACACTGACAAACTGGAACGTGTCCAGAGGAGGGCAACCAAAATGGTCAAAGGCCTGGAAATGATGCCTTATGAGGAACGGCTAAGGGAGCTGGGCATGTTTAGCCTGGAGAAGAGAAGGTTAAGGGGTGATATGATAGCCATGTTCAAATATATAAAAGGATGTCACATAGAGGAGGGAGAAAGGTTGTTTTCTGCTGCTTCAGAGAAGCGGACACGGAGCAATGGATCCAAACTACAAGAAAGAAGATTCCACCTAAACATTAGGAAGAACTTCCTGACAGTAAGAGCTGTTCGACAGTGGAATTTGCTGCCAAGGAGTGTGGTGGAGTCTCCTCCTTTGGAGGTCTTTAAGCAGAGGCTTGACAACCATATGTCAGGAGTGCTCTGATGGTGTTTCCTGCTTGGCAGGGGGTTGAACTTGATGGCCCTTGTGGTCTCTTCCAACCCTATGATTCTATGATTCTATGATACCTTCTTCAACTCTGACAGCTTCTCAAGTAGAGAGGTGTGTTTCAGGAGAACTGAACACACCCAATACATATGGGGTGCTAATGGTTCAATTAGACCAGGCATACAATTCCCATCATCCCTGACCACTGTTCCTGTCAGCTAGGGATGATGGGAGTTGTAGTCCCAAAACAGCTGGAGGGCCAAGTTTGGCCATGCCTGAATTAGACACTGTAAACCAGCTAGAGCAGCTGTGGCATACCTGTGGACCTCCAAATGCTATTAGACTCCAACTCCCATCATTTCTAGCCAGCATGGCCAATGGCCAGAGATTATGGGAGCTGAAGTCTAACAACATCTGGAGGGGCACAGGTTCCCTATCTCTGAGATTGTAGTTCGGAGATAACTACATTGATGCTAATGGGCAAAGGAAGCCGAGCTCATTCCACTTCAAAATTAAATATGAAAATCAGTATCCTATCCAACTCAAGAAAGATGTCCAGTGTTTCAACAGTATTTCGAAGCAAAAATGTTCTGTGCTTCCCTTGCCAAGAATAATGGTCAAAGTGATGGATGTGGCAGCTTGCTATAAAAGGTCTCTTCTAGTTATTATCCTTTGTCATGTGAATTATCTGCAAAAAAGAATTTGACTATAATTTTATGTTGTTAAATCCAATTTATCACTATCATTTAAGATTATATGGTAATTTATCATCAAATACTATCAATTGCAACTTGACACGTCATTTGAATTCCCTCTCCAGTCTTTGCCTAAGGATCCTTTGAATATGTCTGCCTTTAAAACAGAAGCAGGGAGGTATGATTGCTCTGTTTTGAAGTAAGAAAAAGGCTTGAAAATGAATGATGATTGTCTATATCTTAAATCCAACAAAAGGAGTGCAGCTCTCAGTGAATTCAATGTAGGCTTACTTTCAGCTTTGCAGCCACAGCTAAACTATCAGCACATTCACTTTGACTGATGGCAAGCTGAAGGAAACATGGATCAACCCATGCTTTCCCAGAGGAACAGGCGTCTTCCTGACAGATGAGCTTTCAGGTAGAGCAGGACATTCCTCAAGACTCACCCCTCTGATGTCAGAGCATGAGGATAGACTACTAGTCTTCCTTGCTGTGTACAATGGCTATAATCCTTGTCAAGCATTCACTACGTATGATTAACAATCACTCCCTGCCATGCCTACATACCTTCCTATGAAGTCCCTAGCAAGTCCTGCCCTCTGCTGTCAACGTTATCCTTGGGTGAAACAATGTTCTTGGATGGAACAATGTTCTCCTGAAAGTCCAGAGTTTCCACCCACAGGAAGAGTCTACCCCTGGTGCTACAAGGCAGGCTTCTATGATCAGTTAATACAATTTTCTGGATGTGAGGGGGAACCTCATCCCCATGGTTTTTCTTTGGTTCATATGATGGGAAAGATGCGGCCACAGGAAGAGCATTTGCTTGAATGTAGAAATCAGATTGCCCACTGAAAGAATCCTAAACTTAAGTTTCAAGTGTTTAAGACTGCACACCTGAAATGGTGGTAGCAACAATGATTTCTTTGATGTGGCAATATAATACCAGCAGAAAGCATGATTAGATTTTCAAAGATTAGAAGCTGCAGGGAGATTGGAATTTAATAGCAATATAGTTTGGGAAGCCTCGAGGAATCTATGTCCTTCATGTTGAAATTCTAATTTGAAATTAGCAAGCTGTTTCATCTGCCAGATGAGAGTAATTGAACTTTGGGACTTCCGGGTTGGCGCCATCGCCGAATGGCGGACTCCCTCCGAGCTCCGGAGGGAGTCTGCTCGGCAGGGGCTGGGTTCTACCGCACCGGCGATGCGGGGACCCTTAGAAACCACGGCCACGGAGGCCGTGGACATGGAGACTCGGCTTGCACCGTTAGCGCCCTCCCGACTCGTGAAGGAGCCTTTTTAAAGGCTACGGATCGGGTGCCGGGGAGAAGCGTGGTGCCTTGAGTTTTCTGCTTCCCCTGCTGAGCGAAGCCGCATGCCATCCGGCGGAGAGCGCTGACTTCTTCCATTGAAAATTCGGACTTTTCTTTTTTTTTTTTTTTTTTTTTTTTTAAATAATATTTATTGAAGTTTCCAAAATACAGAAAGAGAAGAAAAGAAATTATGAAGATACATTCAGAACCTTATTTTCAAACATCCACTTTCTGGGACTCCCCCCTTCCCCCACCCCTACCATATTCCCCTTTCATCTTGTTGTTTCCACAAGTTCTGTTTCTGATTTAAAGCACAATTTATATACCCCATTGTTCAAATTTAAATTTATACAAACCTTATGCAACACCCTTGATAAAAAAAAGCAAAAGATCTCTCCCCATAGCCCACCCCCTTTTCTTTCCACAATGTCCCCCTTTTTTCCCATTAAAGTAAAAGCACACAGAATAAAAGTATAAAAAAATAAGAAATATATTAGAAAAAAGAAAACCAATTCAGAAAATAGTTGCAAGCCTTTGGATTCTAATTCTCCCTCCCCTTCCCCGGTTTAATTTCCCTTATCCTCCAATCTATGTTTCCAGCCTGGAAGTCTTAAGTCCATCAATCCCATTTTTCCCCCAACTCCTTGCAGAATTATTTCCCATTTTTAGGATTACTTTTTAAAAATTAATTCCTAAATCTTTAAAAATGTCAAATTATAAAATTCCCCCCATTGTTCTTTCAAGGTTATAGTCCAGCTTCCTCTTGTTCCGCTGCTAAAACTTTCTTATTCAGAAGTTTAGTAACTCTACATGGGTTGTTGTTATTCAGGAACAAAAACTTGCGTTCAGTCCCTTCCTTCTTCAGTAAAGTATTCTGTTGTCTCCTTTTAGTCTAAACACCCTGTAGACGAGATTCAGTTTCAATTTTGCAGCTTTCCCAGGAGATATCCAGTTCTGTGAAATTCCGAAGTGTTGTATTTTTCCCGGCTTACGCCCATCTTTGTAATGTCCCGAAGCTCCTCTAGGGGGGTTGTTGTAACTTTGTTTCCAAAAATCCGATTGTTCTCCGTATTTTCGCCATTTTGTATTCAAGTCTTAACAAATTATATCAAGTTGTAACAAATTTGACCAGCAAGGTCCTTGTAATAAAATCCTCTTTAAAATTCCGACTTTGACAGCTACTTTGACAGCTGTCAAAATCACCGGCTCTTTTCACCAGGCTCACTCCTCAATCGCCCCGGTTCCCAGGGAGGGGGGTGCATTTTCCTTCTCCTTCAATTCTTCCTCCAGCACAATTCTTGTACTTCCCCATCATGGAATTCTTGATTTTAGCAAAGATACCGTTCTTTTTGGGCCTTGGCTTCCCAATCCTTGTTTTAAAATGTCTACAATAGGGAGGGGGACTGACTTCCTTTTTAGATCCCCCCCCGCTCGTCTCAAATCCAAAAAATTTTTCTTCTTTTAAACCCGATTTCCAATTTACTCACGGGTTGTTGTTAAAAGTCCAAATTCTCAATGGAAGAAGTCAGCGCTCTCCGCCGGATGGCATGCGGCTTCGCTCGGCAGGGATGGCAGAGGACTCAAAGCACCACGCTTCTCCCCGGCACCCGATCCGTAGCCTTTAAAAAGGCTCCTTCACGAGTCGGGAGGGCGCTAGCGGTGCTAGCCGAGTCTCCAAGTCCACGGCCCCCGTGGCCGTGGTTTCTAAGGGTCCCCGCATCGCCGGTGCGGTAAAACCCAGCCCCTGCCGAGCCGACTCCCTCCGGAGCTCGGAGGGAGTCCGCCATTCGGCGATGGCGCCAACCCGGAAGTCCGAAAATTCGGACTTTTCAACAACAACCCGTGAGTAAATTTGGAAACCGGGCTCAAAAGGAGGAAAAAAAAATTTTTTTTTTTTTTTTCGAATTGGATACGAGCGGGGGGGATCCAAAAAGGAAGTCAGTCCCCTCCCTATTGTAAACTTTCCAAAACAAGGACGGGGAAACCAAGACCCAAAAAGGCTTGCATTGCTGATAAAAATCCAAAATTTCACGATGGGGAACTACAAGAACTGTGCTGGAGGAGGAACTGGAGAAGGGAAACGCAACCCCCCCCCCTGGGAACCGGGGCGACTGAAGAGAGAGCCTGGTGAAAGGAGTCGGAGATTTTGACAGCTGTCAAAATAGCTGTCAAAGTCGAAAAGCGGAGTGGATTTTATTATGAGAACTTGGCTGGTTAAATTTGATACAATTTGATACAACTTGTTAAAATTTGGATACAAAATGGCGAATATGGATAACAAATTGACTTTTGGATTAGAGGAAACAAAGTCACAACAATCCCCCTTGAGGAGCTTCGGGACATTACAAGGATTGGGAAAGTGGAAAAACACCAATGGAACTTTACAGGACTGGTTATCTTCTGGGAAAGCTGCAAAACGGAAATAACATCTCGTCTTCAGGGTGTTTTCTTTTTTGTTTTTTTAAAGGAGACAATAGATTTTTCTATTGAAGAAAGGAAGGGACTGAACGTAAGGTTTTGCCCCTGAATAACAACCATCCCTGCAGACTTACCAAACTTTCGAATTACAACGTTTTAGCAGCGGAACAAAGGGAAATTAGACTACAACCTGGAAAGAACAATGGAGGGAGTTCTATTACAGTTTTATTAAAGACTGAAGTTAAAGTTTTGAAAAATAATGATAATAATAATAATTTTGATTTTCAAAAAAATTTATTTTTAATTTTAAAAAGAAATAGCCAGCAAGGAGTTGGGGAAAAGTTGTGATTTATGGCCTTAAGAATTCCAGGCAGACACTAGGGGTTGATGGTCAGGGGGAAATTAAACCGGAGACAGGGGGGGGAGAACTAAAACTCCAAAGGCTTGCCAACTTTGTTATTTTTTGCTGAATTGGTCTATTATTCATTATATTTTTTTTTATTTTCTACCTTTTCTGTTTCTATTATCTGGGGTGCTTCTTTTATTAAAAAATGGAAATTGTGGAATGACATGGGGTGGGTCTTGGGGAAAGAACACTGGGTTTTTTTCTTTTTTTTTTTTTTTTTATTATTATTAAGGGTAAAACAAATTAAGTTTCAATTTGAATGGGGAACTTGTTTGGCCAACAATATGAAAGGGGAATATGGTAGGGGTGGGGGAAGGGGGGAGTCCCGTAAAGTGATATTTTTTGTATTTTTGAAAAATTTTAATAAATATTATTTAAAAAAAAAAAAAAAAAAAAAAAAAAAGAGAGTAATTGAACTTTGGCGCACTAGACATGGAGAACAGAGAAAAACCTGCCATTTGTTTCCCACGTCACCCATTTTATTACCTTGAAGATCAGAGGCACCAAAAGTTAACACTATTTCATATATGTATGTGTAAAATGTATTTCCTTCAATATTTTCCTTTCCATCTGCCTTCAGAACAAGTTCTGACCATGAGGAAAGGCTGGAGTGGGAAAATGTGGCAGGCCACCTACTTCCACAGGAATATGTGTATTTGGTTTGAAACTACCTATATAAAGCCAATTGCACTGTTGGTGCATCATGGGCAGAAGTTATTTAATCAACAGCTAATTCTTGATGAAACTCATTGACGATTGTGAACTACATGACCAGTCCACCAATCAAGCAACTTCTTTCTTGTTGGACATTTTCTTCATTTGGCTTAATCCTTGTGATGGTTTACCATATTTACTCGAGTAAATGGCACTGTATTTACCATCCCTCGGTGCTGGCACGAGAAGATGTAGGAGATGATATGCCTCTCCCCACTCCAATGCTTGAGGCTATCAGCGTCTTCTATGCTGCCCTCCATCATCCCATACTCATAACTCCCACCAGCACCACCTGAAACTATCGTTTCTCCCAGTAGGAGAGCTTTACAAGCCATATTTTTAACACTGGTGGACCAGGTTATAAGAAAGACATACTTCCCCTCAGTTGTTCAGTAGGGGCATTAAGCTCAACAAATAGAACCCAGTTAGTTCATCACAGCCTGATGATGACAAGGAGAGGCAGGCTTGTTCTCTGGTGCCACTGGTGTTGTGGAATGTATTCCCTAATGAAATATGGGAGGCCCCATCTGTACTGGTATTCTGCTGACTTTTGAAGCTGCTTACACATGCATGCCTGTGATATCTTAACCCAAACCTCCAGTTTTGCTTTAATAAAACAATATTATTACACATTTTAATAATGGTTGTTCATATTTCAATAGGATTGTGTATTTTAATTATGGACTGTTTTTAATGAGTCTGTGTTTTAAGCATTTTGTGGAATTGTTGGGCATTAAGTGGTATATTAATTAATTAATTGCAATTATAATAGCAACACCTGAATTAAATTAGAAAAATCAGCAAAAATCAGTCACACTTCTTCCACTTCTCTCTGTTTATTAGTTACATTTAAAAATACAAATTATGGACATCATATAAGAATTAGGAGACTGATACACAACAAAACAAAGTGATTTAAAACCTACTAATTACAATTATTATTATTTTCCTGCCAAAGACTCCTGCCTACACTTGACAGTATTTTCTTGGCTTGCATAAATGTTTAAAAGACTGAAGATTATTCTGCATATTGATTTTCCTTCATACTCCACAGATAAATCAATAGGATGTGAAGATGAGGCTCCATTAAAATGATTTCTGGTGACATCAGTTTTCTCTGAAAGTTTCCGTCAAAATGACCCTTGAATTTCTCTATAAGAGGTCATTTAAACAATAACTACAGTAAAATATTATGGTTCTTTCAGTTTTAGATCGTAATTTGTTGTGGGTTTCTTTGGTGGGGGAGGGGAGATGTTGTTCATACATAATGCCCAAGAAGCATTTGTTCTCTTGAGAACACAAAGCAATATACTTTATTAGGAAATATTTAAATAACCAAACTGCCATGCTTTTTTCCAGGTGCATTATTATTTTAGCACACTACATGGATGAGTCTACTGTTAATGATGGTTACTCAGTGGTTGCTTTTTGCCAGAAGAGTCATTCCCCTGCCAAAATGAACTGAGGTTTCATAGTGGAAACCGAACAACCCCACATGCTACAAATTCACCTCCCATTTGGGGTGGTGATGTCATCACCACATTTATTCTCAGAGGGGATTTGTGGGCTCTGAGCTACTTAGTTCACCCAGTTTTGGTGATGTTACAGTGACAGGTGGTAGATTTCATTCCTTCCTCCCTTTCCTTTTTTCTGTCCCTGGAATCACATTCTGTGGGTAGAAAGGTTGCCATAATTCTTGCTCCAAGCACCACAGCTTGAGTTTTAAATTCAGGTGCCACCTCCTCGACTTTCACAGGTGGTAGCTTTTAAAATGTATAAGGAAGGAAGGAGGGGAAGTCATTGCTGCTATGATAAGCACCCTCGGAAAACAGAACACTCAGATAAAGTAGCTCAGAGCTCACCAGCTTCCCCCACCAAACCATTGGGAATCTAATTGCCCCCTGACCATTGACCCTAGCCATTATATAACCTTCTTAATTTATTATTTTTCTGACTTGTTTTTCTTGTTTGACTTCTTTAAGAAATGTTATTTTGCAAGTTAAGGGTGGTGAATCTGTGGTTCTCTAGATGTTTGGGGTACTGGTTTACATGTCTGTTTGATATCCAGTGGCTTGTGTGCCTGAATGAGCCATCCCAGATGAAACACCACAGAGAAAGTGCTTGTATTCCTTCACCTCATACCCCAGTGCTTTTAACAGACCAGCTCTCACATTCAGCTGCCAGTCTAGTGCTGAGGAAATCAAGTAGCATATTGAATGTGCCCAACTGAACCTACCTTGTGTTGTTAAGTCTAACTCAGAGAAAGGGCCTTGAAAAACCATTGCACAGACTTCATATCTTGCCACCCCAAACAGCTCGTGGCAAAGAATGCTTCCAGAGACAGTGGTAAGACTAACACAACTGACAGCCTGTCAGATGCGATGACACATTGGCACAGACCACAAAAGCCATGGAAGAGTTGCATTCGGAATGTGTTTCCTGAATTCTCAAAAAGTAAATATTTGTTTAGGAAAAGAAATATCTATGAGGAAGCCTTTATAGGAGCTGCCTAGAAACAGAGTGAGTGAAATAGGGACTACTTAACGGAGCAGTTGATTGTCTGTCCTCAGCTCCACTACACAGGGTCTGGAAGAAGAAATGAAGAGCTCTACTCACCTAAGTACAAAATGGGTGCTTTTTAAGGTAAGCCAGGAAGCACTGATTATACAATTGCAGAAGGAGAATGAGCCCGAGATCAATTAATTAGCTATTTAATAACTTGGATGGATTAGCGCATGATGGTTTGGAGAAAAGTCCATTGGCCTCAGTTTATCGTTTTATCTGCTTCTGCTCAGGCTGCAAATGATTTTGCCATCTGTTTTCCTCTCTGTTGTCTTGCAGTCTACAAGATGTGCCCTTTGGCATTCTATTTTGGGTGGGGAGAAGAAAGTATCAACTCGATTTCTGCTTGTGTGTTGATGCTTGCTGCTAGTCATTGGCAGGAGTCCTTACTGGTTTATGCAACCACAGGGTGTTCAGACAAATGACTTCTGCTTAGCTTTCATTGCCCAAGAAAAATATTGCATACAATTTCCTATAAAATATAACTGGAGTTAACTGCAAAGTCTGGAATGGCTGCCTTGCTTCTACAGCCTGTTTAGAAGCTTGATTCTTCTACTGATTGAAGATATGCTTTCATTCTTTTCATTCTTATGACATATGGATTTAAATGACCAGGAAAATCTTGTTTTTATGTCCCATATTTTAAAAAAATATAAGGAAGCATAATTTAAATACAACCATGTTGAGTTGTCCTTATTAGTGTTATAAGCTGCAAAATTAGTATTGAACTCTAATGGATTTTAGAACCTAATTTTGTGTAGCCATGGGTATATAGAGCCGTGGACTGAGAATGAAAGAGACATGAATAGTGTGTCATATATGGATCAAGGATTTTTAGCGCCCACTTTCTGTTCCAGATCCTCATGATCCCTGTGATGAACCCTTATATTCTTATTGAATGCAATAGCAGCATCTGAACTACCCTGGCATTTTGCACCCCCTACAGTGAATCCTGAATAAACCGTTATGAGCTATTTTGTTTCTGTGTATCTGTTAAACAAGATGAAAATTGAGAGGATAACGGGTATAATTACTGATCATTGTGCACATTCACCAGGCATCACAGAGAATGTGCAAATAATCATTCCATGAAGAGGGAATTGTGCACATTTACCAGTCAAGATACACAATCCCCAACAGCCCTTGGGAAATGTGTATATCTCAGCTGAATTTTGTAGAATCTCCAGCTGAAACAGACATCAAAATTATTACAAATTTATGAATATTATCCTAAATGACATGCACAAGAGGCAAATTAAATTAATATGTTTACACATTTCTACTCTGTGCTTTTTAGCTGTCTTGTAATTCCCATTCAGTGTTTGGGGATTTTCAAGGACATACAATATTAAAATATTGTTGACCTATTTTCCTATTTAGATAATGAAGAACCATCATATGTTACACCATCTGAATATTTAACATTCAATAAAATGAATGATTGACAAAATCGGCCTTGCCATGAGCACTGATTCTGACAACCCATAGTGTTGGTTTGACTATATGTTCCATTACTTTCTGTTATTAACAGGTTGTTTCCCTTCCCCTTTTCAAATGATCTCTAATATTTATTATTATTATTATTATTAAAAACTCCTCCTGTTAACATACAACTCATACATGGTACTTTCAGCAGTATTGAGCAATAATGTATTATTGCTGATGGTTGAGTAAACGTGTGTGTGTGTGTGTGTGCGCGCACACACACACACACACACACACACTGTCAGGGAAGTGCAAACGGCTAGAGAGCCAAGGGGGGAGACTAGCACTTATAGAGAGCTGAAAGAGCTAATTAGCAGTTTCTCATCTGATTCGGAAGAAGAGACAGGGAGGGGGGATTCAGAGCCCGGAACTAGTTATTCACTGAACAGAGGAAGTAAGAGGCGGGTCTTTTGACGATTGGCCTGCTGGGGGAGGAGGAGTAAGAAAAAGCCATTCGAGGCATCTGAGTGAGACAGGCACGGACATGCCTTTGAAGCTCTTGGAACCGTTTGAACTTTGTAAATAAATCTTAAAGACAGAACCTGGCTGTGAGCCTGAAGTTTTATCTATGCTAGCTTTGGCAGCACCAACCCCTTACACACACACACACACACATACACACACACACTTAACATAGGATGTTATATTTCATGTATTAAAAGGAACCATTAGGCATTGCACTATTCAGCAAGAAGATAGAGCTGTCATATCTTCCAGGAACCGGTGATATCAGGGATCTGATTACAGGGCCGGAGAGCATCAGTGTAGAAAATAAACCCATTTTTTAAAGCATTTGGTTATTAGTTGTTTTAAGGTTCTAATAATAACATTCCCCCCCCCCCCCGGAACAATTTCAGCTAGACTTTGATACAGAGCTTGAAATACAGTGATATTCACATGAACACCCCGCTGGCAGCACATCCAGTGAGCATGATATTTCAACTGAGGGCATACAATTCCCATTAGAAATGTTGCAGTGAAAAATATACAAAATGGTCCATGATAAAATGCTTTGGTTTGTCTTAATATTTCAGTTGAGCAAGGTAGACGGGCAAAGTCAGTAAGAGAAGCTGCTCCAACTGGACTGCTCCCCCCTTCGGCCAATTTTACGTTTTTATCATTTGTTTTAGTACTTTACAACTGCAAACCTCTTTGGCAAAAAGGCAGTATATAAATGTGATCGGTCAAACAATGGGAGACTTTATGGCAACCTGACATTCCAAACAGACAATTCCTATGTATCTGTTGATGGGGTTCATTTGGCTAATATTCTGCACTGCATGATTTTTTAGCAGCCAGCTTGGTGGCAATTGCTGAACTGGAAGGAGTTGGGCATGTGTAAGTGGGTCTTCTCAGTGGCAGCACCCTAACTGTGGCACTCTTGCCCAACTGCACATTGCCAATAAAGAGGATGAACTAGGACAATGATTTGCATATGTATCACCGCCATGCTTTAGAGGGTTTACAGAAAACAGAGTGGCCGTTGCTCCCCTTCTGAGTTTTCCGCTCTATTGTTGCATTAGAAATAATGAGACATCTTAAGTCTTCATCTGTGCTGGGTGTCAGATGAAGCCAAAGAATATTCCTTTTAATCGGGAATCCTACAGCTTTTTTTTTTTATTTCCTTTATTCCAGAGCATGGTGATTTATTTAGAGACTATGGTAAGAGATAACATAGCTTCAAAGTGATTCTCTCCCCCCCCCCCAATCATCCAGTCAAGACGTTGCGTGTTTTCTGTGGCGATATGAATCTTCAGTATTGGATCCATCAGCAACACCCACAGGGAAGAAGAGGTATTCGCGGAGGGTAGCAGAATATCTTACTGTATAGTGTGAAAAGTGGCTAGAGACATTCCAGGTATTTACAGGTTGCCTCGGGCAGTAAAACCCTGGAGCCAGCCTCATCTCTCTGTTCTTACATAGCCAGGCTAGATATCTCAAGCTACAAAGATCACATATGGCGTGCAGAAGAACACAAAGCAAATAGCAACCATCCATCCTGCTTATAGCGAATAAAGGATTTTAGACTGTCAGTTGTCAGAAGGCTCTGATAAACTGTCAGATTCTGCATTGTCAGCACAACTGCTCTTAAGAATCACTGAAATTACTGAAGATTGCCTGCCTATGCCATGCAGGAAACCAAATCCTTGCCTCGTCAAGCAAAGCAAGGTTCACCCACCCCATCCCATTAATTAGGTATTCTCTGCCACCTCTCTATCGTCTACTTGTTGCAGTGCCCAAGGGCAAAAATTTCCCCAACAGAGCTCCACTTAACAATTTGTTTGTAGTAAAATGTGTATGCAAGGGAAGCATGTTGCATTGCGTGAGAAGCGTATTCTGTTCAGCGCATTGTGCAGACAGGATAGAAAAGGCCGAAAAATCAATGGCTGCAGTCATGCTTTCATGCATCAAGTTATAATGTCTAAGCCAGGGGTCAGCAAACTTTTTCAGTAGGGGGCCGGTCCACTGTCCATCAGACCTTGTGGGGGGGCCGGACTATATTTGGGGGGGGGGGAAATGAACGAAATTCATATGCCCCACAAATAACCCAGAGATGCATTTAAAATAAAAGGACACATTCTATTAATGTAAAAACACGCTGATTCCATCCGCAGGCCAGATTTAGAAGGCAATTGGGCTGGATCTGGCCTCCGGGCCTTAGTTTGCCTACCCATGGTCTAAGCTTTTAACTCTCAAATATGTGGCATTCTGGAAACAAGAGACCTCAAAGAGACAGATAAAACTTGCATTAGCAAAAAAAAAAAAAAAAACAACTCTCTCTCTCTCTCTCTCTCTCTCTCTCTCTCTCTCACACACACACACACACACACACACACACACACACACAAACTTACACACATGCTAGCTGGGATGAGGCTTTCATGTTTTCCAATTTTCTTTCTGCAAAGTTTCTATAAGGTTGTCTGGGCTTAGTGTCTCTAAGTCAAATGCTACCAACACACATGAAGATGGCTCAGAAACCTCAATTAGTCCTAAATGCAGCAGCCAGATTACTGCCTGGAGTTCCCTTCAGATCTCATATAACCCCCGTTTTAAAACAGATGCACTGGTTTCTGGGTCCAGGTCCAGGTGCTCAAAACTTGAAATGACTCAGGCCCCAAATACCTCAAAGACTGCCTCCTTCCCCACAAACCCTCTCAGGTGCCACCACCCTCGGAATCTCAGAGGGTAGTGGCTCAGGAGAGGGCATTCTCTGTGGCAGCCCCTGAATTGTGAGCGTCCCTCATTATGCAGCTTCTGGCAAATGCTTAAGATGCTCCTCCTTATCCTGGCTTTTGACACTTAGATGTACATTTTTTAGGACCCACCTTATTTAGGTAATTTGCTTTAAACTGTTTTTTGTTATTATGTTTTAATTGTTGTAACCGACCCCTGAACCTTAGGTTGAAGGGTGGGTCATTAATTGTAATAATAATACTACTACTAATAATAATAATACTTACAAAACTTCATGAATTCTTTAGAATTAAAAAAATGTATTAGAAGTGTTATGCACTGAAGTTCTCACCCTGGGCCAGCAGGGGGATACTGTAGATAGTTATGCAAATGAAGGATCGAAAGTGACGTTCAGTGATTGGATAGTTTGTATGCAAATGAAGGATCGAAAGTGACGTTCAGTGATTGGATAGTTTTAGAAAGTTGCTACAGTTACGTTGTTTTGGAGCTCTATATAAGCAGGCTGACTGAGCTCTTCAGTTCAGTTCTGTTCTGGCCTTTGAATAAACAAGAGCTGTTTGAAGAATCGCTGTGTCATCTGATATGTTCGCCCACAACTTAACAAGAAGTGTCTGCTTGTGACTTGTAGTTTCCTTCACAGGCCCCTTGCATTGTGCGGTACTATTTCATAATAAGCGAATAGAACAGTGCAGCTGTGGTAGCACATTCACTGCACCAGATCCATAGCATGTAAGCACTTCTGCTCTCCAGGAATACACTACAAGCTTCTTGGCCCTCATTACTTATCTCAATGGATCAGTTCCATTCTGCTCCACCCAAGCTGGTTTTAGTTTGCTGGGCCTACAATCCATGGCAAATGAAGATATTCCCCATGGTCCTTCCATACCAAATGGTAACAAATCAAACAGAGCCCTATGCCATCTAAGCTGCACCAGCCTTTTGGCAGAAAAGTATCATTTTGTTCCGAAAGCAGACTTGCTCAGACAGCTTGATAGAAGAGCTCATATTCAGAGGCAGCACTAACAGTCACTTCAGCTGAACCAGGGAATTGATGGGGAATGGAGTGGCATGCGGCAGAAACAAGGCTGCACACAAACCAGGCACTTAAAGCATGTTCCAAGCACTTGGGAGCTCCCAAATGATCCCGGGAACTATAGTTTAAGGATGCTGTGAATTGTAGCTCTGAAAGGGTAAACTACAATTTCCAGGATTCATTGATGAAAGCAATTTGCTTTAAGTGCATGGTGTGTACAGAGCCCAGGACACAATACTGTAGCAAAAATACTGTAGCAAATATATTTGGACAGCAGCTCTACTATACAGTGGTACCTCGGGTTAAGTACTTAATTCGTTCCGGAGGTCCGTTCTTAACCTGAAACTGTTCTTAACCTGAAGCACCACTTTAGCTAATGGGGCCTCCTGCTGCTGCCGCACCGCCGGAGCACAATTTCTATTCTATCCTGAAGCAAAGTTCTTAACCCGAGGTACTATTTCTGGGTTAGCAGAGTCTGTAACCTGAAGCGTATGTAACCCGAGGTACCACTGTACCAAATAATATTTATGAATAGTTGCTTCAATTTCAAACAGCTGATTATCTGGACCTTGTTCATTCCTTTTCATTTATTCACATGACTAGATCTTTTTGTGTTCAAAATTGTTCTGGGAACAAAGTACAAATTCCACAATTGCACAGGAAATCATTCCCTTTAGCGACTCATTTGCTTTGGTGCTCTTTATTTATTCATTGTCCCTTTAATGAATAATCATTTATTCAGGTAGAAGAAACGGTATTAAAGGCTACTGATTGACCATCCACAACATCGAATTTGTGCTATATGATTAAGTTCTGAAAGTAAACACTGTAATGCATTCATGATTGCTGCATTTAATAGCTTCGATGAAATCTACATAATACAGAAGCTCAAACATTGTCCTCAGTACTTCTCTAAGCTGTATGGGATAGGGCAGCTTGCTCAGTTTTCCCAAAATGTGACTTAACTACCGTATTTTTCGCTCGATAACACGCACCTGACCATAACACGCACATAGTTTTTAGAGGAGGAAAACAAGAAAAAAAAATTCTGAATGAAACAGTGGATGTATCATTTTTGTGCTTCATGCTGCGGCCACAGACATGTGATTTGACGGTGAGTTTGGGGTAGCCCAATGCAAAGATCCTGAGGATCCATGTGGATCCATGCTTTGTAACCACGTTTTTGCACCATTGCAGCCCCAGGCAACAGTGGGTGCGTGATTTTTTTGGTGCAGGCTGTAGCCATGGACATGCTATGTGATCTGATGGTGAATTTGGGGTGACCCAATGCAAAGATCCTGAGGATCCATGTGGATCCATGCTTTGTAACCACGTTTTTGCACCATTGCAGCCCCAGGAAACAGTGGGTGCATGATTTTTTTGGTGCAGGCTGTAGCCATGGACATGCTATGTGATCTGATGGTGAATTTGGGGTGACCCAATGCAAAGATCCTGAGGATCCATGTGGATCCGTGCTTTGTAACCATGTTTTTGCAGCATTGCAGCCCTGTTTTTGCATCAGATCATTGCTATGTGATCTGATGGTGAATTTGGGGTGACTCAATGCAAAGATCCTGAGGATCCATGTGGATCCATGCTTTGTAACCACGTTTTTGTACCATTGCAGCCCCAGGCAACAGTGGGTGCGTGATTTTTTTGGTGCAGGCTGTAGCCATGGACATGCTATGTGATCTGATGGTGAATTTGGGGTGACTCAATGCAAAGATCCTGAGGATCCATGTGGATCCGTGATTGGAACCACGTTTTAAGTAGGGAGGGAAGGAAAAACATAGAAGCGACAAGGAGAGGGGTGTGCAGAGAAGCAGCTGGCTAAGAATGCAGGAGAGGGGTTTTACCGGAGGGAGGAAAGGAAGGCAAAAGTCCCCCCCCCACAAGCCAGCCAGCTCTCTCTCTCTCCCCCCCCCCCAACCTGCATGTTGCCTTCGAGTCCCAGACGCACGGAGAGGAGCTTTCCACTCTGCTTGCCTGGAGGGGAGGGGTTTTCTCTGCTCTTTGTTCCGTTTGAGCAAACACAGTAAGGAAACAGAAGCGGGTGGGCAGTAAGACCCTGAGGCAGAATGCAGGAAAGCCGCAGCTTCCTCTTTCCTCCCTTCTCCGGACGATTTGATATTTGCCTGATTTTTTTTGCCATTTGGCTCCAGGGACCACACATTCGCTCTATAACACGCACAGACATTTCCCCTTACTTTTTAGGAGAAAAAATCTGCGTGTAATAGAGGGAAAAATACGGTATTATGGCTATGACAGCTAGTGAGCTGCTGTTGTTGTTAGACCCTCCAAAAAGAAAAAGAAAAGTTGCCTGACATTCCCAGGCTTAATGCATTTTTAAAATCCTTATAAGATAATTTTGTTCAGGAGTTCTGCGGGCCCCTTCACAACATGTCTCTTTTCTGCTGGTGGTTCTTCCTCTCCCTCCCCAATTGTTAACTTCTCTGCTTCCTCTCCCTCTTGAACTTTGCCTCTCACAATCTCATGGGCTCTTCATTTCTCTTCACTTGTTACATTCTTCCATGCATGAGGCCAGAATTCTGATGGTCAGGGGAGCTGAGCAGCAGTGTGGATATGATTTCAATCAAAATCAAATCAAATTGATTTAAATCACTAGTCAGTAAGACTTGATTTAAATCTCTTTTTTTTAAACAGAAAGGCATTCCTGCTGGTATAATCTTAATATTTTCAACCAGATGAAGGTTTCATTTTTGGAATAATAAATTTTCAGAGTAGTTTTTTACAGTTATATCAAAGATTACTGATAGACAGATAATTATGAAATTATTGTGAGGTTTAATAAGTTAACTGTTTATATTTGGACAACTTTTTTGCTGTACTTCATTGGAAAGAGAAAAATAATCCTTTCCTCAATAACAATTTAAACAATTTATTTAACTAAAACAATAATATTATAGCATATGTATCCATGTTTGTTAACTGATGTAGTTAAACATTTTTAAAAAAACAAACCCTTAGTCTGAGTTTCAGCACACATGAAAAACTTAAAACAAATCCTTATTTCCTAATGGCCTTTGGACTATAATGTACGGTAACTTAAGTAGAAAACTATCTTTAGAAAGATTTTTTTCCCCAAAAAGCATTTTATTTTAAAAATCCAATTTAAATTAAAAAACCGATTTAAATAAAAAAAATCTGATTTAAATTTTTAAAATCTGATTTATTTTTTTAAAATCATCGATTTTTATCCACCCCGCTGAGCAGTCACTACAGCCTGAACAGATATCAAATATTAAATAGAGCCCTCCCCTTTTGGGTGCTCAATTTCTTCATAACTTGGGGTTGCACCCAAATTAAAGAATCCTCCTTTTCTAGTTCACTGATGGACTTGTTTCGGCTACAAAGCTATCAGAGGGGAAGTGGGATTGCAGCTACTCTCCCCTTCCACAGCCTCCACTTGTCCATTGTTTCTGTATGCATAGAACTTACGCAGGCAATGTAAGCACATAATCTCCAAGTACACAAAATTGCTAACTCTGGGAATGTAAGGGATAAGGAAGAAGGCATGGGCCCACTACTCCCTACCTAACATTATACAGTCTCAGGCCTAGAGAAAAGGGATTCCATGCTACCTGTCTAGCATTTGTGCAAAAAACCCCACCAAAGTTAAGTCCATGTTCCTATGTGATTACTTTCACATGACTCATAAACATTTCTACTCCTTTCCCTTTTTTAATTTATCCCTTGGTGGTGAAGCTTCTATTGAAATCTTTTTCTTGTGTGTGTCTGAAGCTCCAAGCCTTTGGACTTTATTGTGTCCCCTGTGTGGCTCCATGTCAGTATTACACTGTGAAAACATTCCCATTGATCCAATCCTTTGATTATCTGAGCGTTTCAGATGTCACATAGACTGTACAGATAAATGAATCTGTACTGTAAATGGCACAGACTTTATGTTAGCGCTGAATGATTTGAAGGCTGGCTTGATGAGTAAGATTTGTCTTTCTCCAGATCCAGAGACTGACTGTCTTAAAGTACTCAAAAAATCATAAAAAAGATCTATTCTTGTTGATGGGCAGTATTTGGATTAGAAGCTACAATTATGATATAATGGGAAAAAACTGATTTTAATAAACGAAATACAGAATATTTGTCACTTAAGTGAAATGTTGAAGCTGCAGAGAGATAGAGGGAAGTCAACTAAAAAGCAGGGATTCAAAGTAGTTTTCCATGCTTTAGGGTATGCTGCTAAAGGAATCCAGGGGTCTGGGTCCTGTCCGAAGCCTACGGAGGGGCTAGGGCCATACCATGACCAGGGGAACCCTGAGGTGCTCAAGTTGGTTCATGGCGGCCGGGCTGCCTCTTCAGGAGTTTACCCTTGCCTGACTTCCAGCAAAGCAGGCAGGAGTCAGATATAGTCTTGCTTGCCAGTGCCTAAGCCAATAGCGCTCACATTCTGTAATCAATAAAGTTGTGGCCTAAATTCGCCCACCAACATTAACTTTAATCTCTGTGTCCTTGTGTCTTTATTTCTCAGGAGTGGGCTTGGGGGGCCTCGAAGCTCAACCTGGCGTATAGAATATTCAAATTACTGTTTGTATCCTTTTAACAATTTTGTGTACTTGACTAATTCTGTTTCATTTTTTATTATTTATTCCTTTTAGTTTTGTCTTTTTCTTTTTATATTTTCAGTTTTTTGTATGTTGTATTTTTAAATATTTAGATGTAATGTTTTCATGCTTTCTCTGTAATTTTTAAAAATGCAATGAAGATTTAAAAAAAGAAGAAGAAGCTACAATTATGCTGCTATTAAATGTCCAGCCAGGTGGTTGTCAGAACTATTTCCTTCTATCAAATGTCTCCCACCCCCCTAAACCCTCTCATATGAACATTGCAAATACAGTTGCAGCTTTCGCTGATCTTGTACCATGCATTTTGCCACCCATTCATTGCTATTTTTCATCTAAAATGGGACAGGTTATGGATTGCGTTTCTGGGTCATGGAAATTTTTAATGGCTCGCGATAAACAGGCATGAACAAGTTTGAATTTTAGGGAAATACTTCAGCTACAGGCATTGAGGTGCATGTTAATTGGTTTCATTGCCAAGAAAAATTGCACTGCCAATCATTATTACTAACTAATGGAGGTTGGCATGACACTGTACTAAAATAAATGATTATTCTTGCTAACTACCAAATATTCTGTTTTGTGGTGCATTATGTAACAAGAGAGGCAAAGTGTAAAGGTACAGGGCGCAGAGTGACAGAGGAATTTAACAAACAGTCAAAAAAAGATAAAGATGACAAATAATTAAAAGTGAGTGGATAATTGGAAATCACGACTGCAGAGCATCAGGCTTTTGTCAGCTGCCGCTTTTTTTCTTTCATAACACTTAGCCCTCATAAATCTTTTCTCATTAATCATTACCACTTCTTTTTAAGCAGTGGGCACAGAACTTGACTCTATTTTTTTGGGGGGGGGGATCTTAAATGTCTTTCTTTTTTTTTTAACCCAACAACTCTCATTCCCCAGTATATTAAAGCCCATTCATTTCAACACAAATGCCTAGGAGTTCAATCCTTTTTCCCAAGGGGGAAACATGTCGCTTCTGTTAACATGTAAAATAATATGTTGCTTCATGTGAAACATCAAGCAGCATACCCTTTCCACCAGGGAAGCTCTGTCCAAAATATATTGCTTTGCATTAGGTCATTAAAGGTAAAGGTAAAGGTACCCCTGCCTGTACGGGCCAGTCGTGTCCGACTCTAGGGTTGTGCGCCCATCTCACTTAAGAGGCCGGGGGCCAGCGCTGTCCGGAGACACTTCCGGGTCACGTGGCCAGCGTGACGAAGCTGCTCTGGTGAGCCAGCACCAGCGCAGCACACGGAAACGTCGTTTACCTTCCTGCTATAAAGCGGTACCTATTTATCTACTTGCACTTAAGGGTGCTTTCAAACTGCTAGGTGGGCAGGAGCTGGGACCGAAAGATGGGAGCTCACCCCACCGCAGGGATTCGAACCGTCGACCATGTGATCGGCAAGTCCTAGGCACTGAGGTTTTACCCACAGCGCCACCCGCGTCCCCTTATTAGGTCATTAGATATTGCCATTTTCAATTTGAACAGAGCCATTTAATAGTTTAAAGATAAATGGACCCCTGACCATTAGGTCCAGTCGTGACCGACTCTGGGGTTGTGGAGCTCATTTCGCTTTATTGGCCGAGGGAGCCGGTGTACAGCTTCCGGGTCATGTGGCCAGCATGACTAAGCCGCTTCTGGTGAACCAGAGCAGCGCACGGAAACATTGTTTACCTTCCCGCCGGAGCAGTTCCTATTTATCTACTTGCATTTTGATGTGCTTTCAAAGTGCTAGGTTAGTAGGAGCAGGGACCGAGCAACGGGAGCTCACCCCGTCACAGGGATTCGAATCGCTGACCTTCTGATCGGCAAGTCCTAGGCTCTGTGGTTTAACCCACAGCACACCCCATAAACCCCAACCATTCCCTGTCAAAAGTGGGGGGTTGCAATAATTCAACTGGAGATGACAGCAACCACAGCTGGGATTGGCTGCACTCCTGAGTTTCCCATCAGGAGTCCCCGAGTGCAGCCAATCCCTGCTAAAAGTAGGGATCCACTTGGGTGTCACTATATATTTTTTAAAATTAAAATAAAATTAAAGCCTTGCTTATCTACTTGCACTTTGACGTGCTTTTGAACTGCTAGGTTGGCAGAAACAGAGACCCAGCAACGGGAGCTCACCCCGTTGCGGGGATTCGAACCGCCGACCTTCTGATCAGCAAGTCCTAGGCTCTGTGATTTAACCCACAGCGCCACCCGTGTCCCATTTAATAGTTTACAGTACTGATAAAATATAGGTCAGGTGTTACTCTCCATTCAAAAATACAATTCACTCTATAGAGCTACACCCAAGCAACTGAATTTATAGTAGAAATTTTGAATTACTAAATAAAATGTCAGGTTTGGCCTCTCTAATGTTCTATAAGTGATGGTTTTATCCAACATTGTCTATCAACAGTGTTTAGCCATCAGTTCCAAGAATATTGGTGTCTTTCCCCATCTGTTTATGTCAGCATGGTTGTTGCATACTACCCAGCTGTGAAGTGCCTTGCAGTGCTGAAGGAATAAGCATTGCCATGAGCAAAATAGCTGTTCCACTGGAGAAATATCACTGGGTTTGTAAGCATATGTCACAGCTGTGAGCGGGTTTCTCAAAAAAGGAAAAGGAAAAAGAAGAAGGGGTGCATTTCCTCAGATGGCATCACTCCTTGTCAGTTAAAACAAGACCTCCCTTGTCCACCAGAAGTACTCTGGCTCACTCTCACTTGGAATAAGAAATCTTCCTGCAGCGACATCCACCATGGAAACAGCAAATGTATTCCAATTCACCCCTCCCATATGATACATGCCAAACATGAAGTGCTACATTTCAAGTAAAAACAAAGCAAAATCTGTGTTCTGGATGGAGATAGTATATGAGATAAACACCAAAATAAGGTAATTCCAGTCACAAAAATTAAGGGCAGGTAAGCCTGAATCTTGTGACTTAAGACAATTTCAAGCAATAGACTTCATTTCCAAACAAACAGGGAACAGAAACAGCAGGGAAGAGGTTGTCCTCCTTTAATGATTAAATTAAGAGGTGGGGTGGTTTGCAGATAAAACAATGAAAAACCATTCCAAATATAAAAAGCAATGCAAACATTTAAGTTAAAAATCAGTTTCAGTACAGATGCAGACAGGTATAAAGGTTTTTAGGCTGGTTAACACTAGGTGTTGACCAACTCTGTTTATTGCTGCTCAGCAGGCACCCAAGAGAGCTGCACAGCAGTAGGGAACCACGAAGGATGAGAGGCCTTGTTTGATGGAGAAAGCAATACACAGTGGAATACAAACATGATTAGCATGCTCTCCTTGTGCTCTAGTCTTCTGATTTATGCCAGCCCTTCTCATGGAAAGAGCTACTGCTTGGGCTGGTTCATTAATGACAGCTGTAAGAATCATACTGCCTTATGCTGCAATGCTAAGTAAACTGTTAGACTTATGTGAACTCTAAGTTAGGTGTGGGGAAACTGTGACCTTCTAGATGTTGCTAAACTACAACCCCATCTTTTCTGGTCATTGGCCATGCTTGCTAGGGCTGATAGAATTTGCAGTTCAGCAACACCTGGTGGGCCAAATGTTCCCCATTCTTGCTCTAAGACAATAAACTCTTAAGAAGCAACTATGCAAAGCAGCCATATTTATATTCTTAATCACGAGACCAGTAAGCATGTTCAGAATAACTTCATATAGCAGGAGTGTGTAAGGGAACGTTTTTTCTCATTTGATTTTGATCTTCCATTTCTTTCTAGAGTGATTATTGATTTTAGGATGTGCACTTGGTCTTTTTCATTCTGTGCTGCAAAGAATACACAGTTTGGGTCCTAGCATTATCTGTTTCCCGAGACGGTTCACATCAGGCTGCCATAGCTTAATGCTTGCAGTCTTAATAAGGTGGACTTTTAAATTAAGGGCATTAGGTTGAACATGAATCTCCCATGGGCAAGTTGTTATTAGAAGAAATGGGATAATATCAGATATCCTTTGTACCACTCGCTTCCTACGAACTAAGCAATTATGAAAATATTGAATCAATATTCTATTACTTAACAGTATTATCATGAACTATATTTATATTCTTAATCATAGTTCCTTCAAAAGTGTGGTGATAAGCACTGCAAATGACTTCAGAACAACTTCATATATCTGAATGGCTTGGAAGGCATCCAGAACACTGCAATCAGCCACAGCTCTTGAAGAACTCCCAGTTTATCAGTCTTGCTTATCTGAAGCCCCCTAGGCCAGAATACTAAATTTATTTTTATTTCCTTAGGAAGATTTATACAACACTTAGTTTAATAAAACCCTCTAAGCAGTTTGCACCAACTATTTGTTATTAGGGACTGCCAACCCTGCTGGCTTTGCTCACCAAGCCCCCCTGGCCACCAATCCCTTGGCCAACCCCCCTCCCCCGCACCAGTCCGACCCACAGTCCCATTTCTGTTTGGGTAATTATACATGCAAGCACAACTATTTGGGAGTAAGTTTATTAAGACCAATGAGATTTGCATTCTAATGAGGCTAGTAAGAAAAGGGGTGTAAGGACCTCTTCATATTGCATTTTAAGGTGTAGATTTAAAAAAAACAACTTAGGTGTGCCTCTAAAATGTAAAGAATAATTGTGGAAAAACAAGTGCATATACCTGTATTAAACTGGTACCAAGAGAAGCCAGGATGGCTGCAACAACTGCCTCAAACACGCTACAAATGCTACACTGTGGCAAACCCTTGGGTGAGTTTTTCCAGGCAGTTGTAGTGCAATAATTTATTTGATATTTGCATTGTGTTTATGTTACTATTTATTTTGTTTCAGTAAGATGTATCATATCATACATTTTTCTGTTAAAGAGGCCTGCCAAGTAAAATGTAAGCCATGATGATATATAAAGTTTCTCATCTCCAGGGTTGGGTTTTCTCCAGGATAGATAAATACTAGAGGAAGTTCAATAAATACTCAGTAAGTGCAGCATGACATAAGGATAGGCTGACTTCCCTTGAGACTTGGTATCTGCTGATGTACTTTCCAAACAATCGTTTGAAATTGCTATTATGCAAGTGGCCACATTTTGCACTACAGTGGTACCTTGGGTTAGATACGCTTCAGATTACATACGCTTCAGGTTACAGGCTCCGCTAACCCAGAAATAGTACCTCGGGTTAAGAACTTTGCTTCAGGATGAGAACAGAAATCGCATGGTGGCGGCGCAGCAGCAGCAGGAGGCCCCATTAGGTAAAGTGGTGCTTCAGGTTAAGAACGGACCTCTGGAACGAATTAAGTACATAACCAGAGGTACTACTGTACTTGTTTTCTGGACACTAGTGGCATTTAGCTGACACGGGTGCTTTTCAGATTTGATTGCATGTTCCAGTTAACGCTTCCCTCTCAGCTCTATTATTTCTTCATTATTTCTCTCACACACATGCAGGCTTTCTGTGAATGGCTCCTGAAAAAAATATGAAAGGATTTCCTCCCACTGTGTGACTCCCATGCCTGCTCAGATTGACTCAGGAGGGTGTCAGGAGAACCTCCAGAACAGCACATGGGGGTCAGAAAGGGGAGATAATTCCATCAGGCACAGGAATTATCGCTCCATTTGTGCACATGGAACATACATTTACGCCCCCTAAAATACACGTCTGTGTTTTATGCACATCTTTTCACCACAAAATCATAGAAGTGTGTAATCAGGTTGATAGTTGTGTTCCAATCCACATATACTCTAGGACTTGTGAATTATATTAGTTCATTTGAAAATATAAGCTGCATGAATTTCTCCTGCCTCCCTACCTCTGCCTCCAAACATATACCTATGAACGCTTTGATAAAGACTCTCTTTAATTAGTTCAGTCAACTGAGACAGCCAATATAAATACAGAGATTTGCGATAGTCAGACAAGGAAGATCTTTAAAGCATAAATAGTGCATACAAAATGACTTATATCCACTCCTTCACCACCTGCATCCTCTGAGTGCACATTCATTTGTGTTGCATAAACTGTGACACAGAACATCTGCCTCTGGGGAAGAAAATCCCAACCGTGATATATGTCATTCTCTTTAACTATCTGCTCAGTAGGATGAAGTCTGATTATAAAGAGATTAACTAGGCTTAAGCAGACATACGAAAACAACCAAGAGGGATCCAAAAACTTGTTCTCACTAGAGTGTGAAGTAGCCCTATCTGACTAAAGCTGTGTTCTTCTCTCCCCAGCATGCAACGGATATTCTTTCACACAGGATGCCTCAGAAGGTTGTGGGATTGCAAAGCCGAATTATTTCCCCGGTTCTCAGACCTGCTCTTTAAGGTGAGTGTTTTACTTTATTTATTTTGGTTTTATTGCACATACAGTTCAGCCTACTTAAAAGAAACATATGAGACAGACAATGACTTTAAATAGCAGGATATAGTTACCAGATTGTACTCCTGGTAGTTATTCCAATTGCTATTATCTGAGGGAAAATGCTGTGATAATTTAAGTGCAATAAAGTAATTCAAGAGAAGGCAGCACATCCAATACTTTATAGTGAGCAGAATCATGATGGAGTTTGCGGAGTGAATGTTAATTCAAGCACCTTATTGTACCTCTGGTTTTCGTTAAAAAAAATGATTGTGAGTTAGTTAAGGAACATGGCAAGCATTATAATAAGGTTTTGACTTGCTTATGGAACTGGAATGGGCCAATCCAATGGCATGATTCATTATTAATCAGTGTTTTACATAACCTAGTTACCTAAAAGCCACATAAATAGTATTATGTTCTTGCCTATAAATTGATCCGTACAGTTTTGTGTGCTACAGTCAATAAGCTACCAACTCTTAATTATGGCATAATTCTGGATAAAGAAGAAATCATTATCTGTTTACTGTGGACATTGCATACAATCAAGATAGAGATTACTCTCCAACATACAAAAGGAGACCATCCAGACAAAAGAAAATATTCTGGTTTCCGGTACATACTCAATTCCATTTTGAAACCTATGGCATTTTGCAAAATGCACAGGCCACATCCAGTGATGTCTACCCACTTCTGCATTTGGGTTGCAGGTGGAGTAGATGAAGGAGAAGCCCCATTGTAGCCTGCTTATGCTACACTGGACTTCACGCTGTAACTCTGGCTGGATTGTTTCCAGAAAATCCATGTTACAGGGGCTTAGCTGCCTCCACACCGTAGAATAGTAAATGGGATATTTGAATGACATCATGAACAAAGCACACACACACACACACACACACACACCCTTTTATTTTCCCTATTGCTTATACCAGGCAGAGGCAAACTCTGCGCTCCAGATGTTTTGGGACTACAACTCCCATCATCCCTGACAACTGGTCCTGTTAGCTAGGGATGATGGGAGTTGTAGGCCCAAAACATCTGGAGGGCCGAGTTTGCCTATGCCTGCCTTATACACTTCCTCTCCACCTCTTGGCTTGGGGTAAATTTTAGGTGAGAAGAGCTGTCCCAAGGGAAAAGGGATAAGAAGGCCTTCAATACCCTCACCCCAAAGATCCAATGAAAATTTTCCAATCCCCCACTTCAAGCTGAAGCCTCGGCAACATTTTATATCAGTAATTAAATTAGGGATAAAAGTTTGAAATCAGCTAATTGGGGACACAACTCCTCAAGGCAGAAATATATTTCTTTCAGTTGTGTAGCACCAACGGCAACAATGACACCTGCCTGTTCCACTCACAGATGGGTCAACATTGTTAGAAATACTTTCATTCCAGATATAGGCCAGACGTTTGATATAATAGGGTTTTGGGGAAAACACATATAAGAAAAATCTGATATTGGCACATTTTTACCTCTAATGGCTGATGTAAACAATACCTCAAAGGGCAAACAGCTCTCCAGCATTCAGCAAGCAAAACAACTCATAGCTGCAATTAAGGTGTTTTATAAAAAGGTAAAGGGTAAAAGGACCCCTGACCATTAGGTCCAGTCGTGGCCGACTCTGGGGTTGCAGCACTCATCTCACTTTATTGGCCAAGGGAGCCGGCGTACAACTTCCGGGTCATGTGGCCAGCATGACTAAGCCGCTTCTGGCGAACCAGAGCAGCGCACAGAAACGCCGTTTACCTTCCCACCGGAGCGGTACCTATTTATCTACTTGCACTTTGACGTGCTTTCGAACTGCTAGGTTGGCAGGAGCCGGGACCGAACAACGGGAGCTCACCCCATCGCGGGTATTCGAACCGCCGACCTTCTGATCGGCAAGTCCTAGGCTCTGTGGTTTAACCCACAGCGCCACCTTTCCCCTTTACATGCCTGAGTTATCCTTAGACTGAGAGAGAAGACATCTACAGCTGTAGATGCAATATACTTCGAACTAGTCACACATGAGACTGAGGGCTGCTCCAGATGACCTGCTTATTCAGCATTCATCCTGCTTTGCTTGCACAAAATTTACACAGTGATTAGATGATATCCATACACTCTGATTTGTTTACCGGGCAGTTATATGACAATGAGCATTCATCTGGCATTCGTCCCGATTTGCTTGAGGGGTATTTACTTGCCTTCCTCTCAATCATTCCTGCATCTCATACTTTTCAACGCCTTTCCCCATCACTTTCCAAACCACAAAACATTTTATTTTATTTTTATTTTGCGTATTTTTAAATAGGAAAACCTAAAGTTCTGGAAGGCACCTGAATCCCATCTCCCAAAATACTTACAGACTGGTGATCCCCTGAAAGAGAGGGCTCGCCTTTCACACACTTTAAGAACCTTTATATTAGAAGAGAGTATTTTTGTGATAGCTAGGAAAGCTATCAAAACTCTGCGAGCAGAACATAAGAAGTGAATCATTTACAAGTATCTTCAAAACCAGGAAGATTCTGAAATTGTAACACCTCAGGTTGTGATCTTAACAGAAACCACACATTCTTTAGCTAGCTATAGTTTGAGTAGGAGGCCTCATAAGGTAACCTTGTGCACTGCTGGGAATAGTTGCTGCTGAAAGGCTCTGCCATCTGTGTCAGTTCTGTGGTAATTCCCTTGCACACCACTTTTAGCAGATGCTACCTTTTGAATAAGATATAAATTGAAGCCCTGACCAGGCGTAATCTCTAGAATCCCCTTTGGTGTTTGTTGCAGCAGGTAGAAGATTATTCTTGCAGTGTGTGCCGTGATAAAAAGAAGTATAATTTGGGCCATCAATATTCACTTCAAACTGCCCCCAATTTAAACCTTACATATACAGTGGTACCTCAGGTTAAGAACTTAATTTATTCTAGAGGTCCGTTCTTAACGTGAAACTGTTCTTAACCTGAGGTACCACTTTAGCTAATGGGGCCTCCCACTGCTGCTGCACTACTGGCATGCGATTTCTGTTCTCATCCTGAGGTAAAGTTCTTAACCCAAGGTACTACTTCCAGGTTAGCAGAGTCTGCAACCTCTAGTGTCTGTAACCCGAGGTATCACTGTATAGGGCTTCCTCTGACATTTCCCAGTGGACTGTAGTTGCATCACTGATTTTAGAAGGAAAATTCACCAATATAGTACAGGAGAATCGCCACAGTAAACTTGCCTCTGCACTTAATCTATCAGTAATGTAGTAAGAAGGAACAGTCATATTGTAGCATTATTAAGGGAAGTGCAAACACTCCCCCACCACACTTATAAATTTGTCAGAAATTTCACACACAGAGAACAGAAAAATGGTCATATTTTGTTGATGCTATATGTGTGTGTTTGTGCATGTATAAAGGAGAATTCCTGGATGCCAAGAACACAGTCTGGGGCAAATATTCTTTGGTAATAGAACCCCAGCATAGATTTAAAGTCACAAAATATGCAGTGAAGTAAAGTGTGGAAATATTGGCTGTTAGATCTTTAAAATATGTGCCCCTCCAAGTGAGCTGCAAAAATGTCCCCTTAAAAGGTTTCCTTCAAAGTTTCCCAATTCCCTCAGCATGGGAAAAAGACCACGTGTTTGGCAAATAAAAGAATGGTTTACTTACAAACGCTTCAAAGGTCAGGTTCACGTTCTTCAGAAAAGTTGCACAGGCAGTAGAACTTGGCTTAGTTACAAAGTGGCCAAAGTTCCTAAATTATTGCTATAACAACTCAAGAATTGCTGATGAGAGCCATGCAGCTGAGCTGGAGCAAGCAGCTCAAACCTCCTCACACAGCTGAGCTTCTCAGGTGCACAGGATTGAAACATTAAGCTTGATTACCTATTTCCTCTTAAGGCAAGGGGAGTGACATAGCTAAGCCTAGCTGAACAGCTTGCTCTATGGTATTAACCCCTTCATGCATTAATTAGATTTTAGCATGTTTGTTATATGAGGCTAATCCCACATTTCCCCCCCAAATGTGTGTGTAGAGGTGGGTTCAACAGATCCCTAGCTCTGTATATGCAAACAGACCATGCAAAAGGCAGGCTCCTTAACTTGCAGTCAAAGTAGGTCTTTTTCTACCTGGCCTGGAAGGGCAGGGCCCTGACTGACTCCAGCTGTAGTGGCTAAAGAGGCCAGAGGCCCTCTTGGCTGTGAATCCTGGAAGACCTGCTCCCTGCCTTGCAGGCCTTCCCCCACAATTTGTAGAAATGGTTCAGTTTTGTTGTGTACTTTTAATGTTTTATTTATTGTTTATGACTACTTTTGTTTGTAATTATATAAGATGCCTTGAGCATGGTTTTAACTATGCTAAGGTGGAATTCCTATAAAATTATGTATGTATGTATGTATGTACGTACGTATGAGTTTGGGGACTGACACTGCATTCCTGCACCCCAACGCCATAAAATTAATCCGTGGTACAGAACAACAACAACAACAACAATTTATTATTTATACCCCACCCAAAAACATGTTGTTCTCTGAAAGGGACTAAGTTGTTGGTTACTGGGGAGAAATGACACAGGAGACTTACCGGTAATTCTGTAACAAAGACAGATGCACGGGACTGTATATTGGCCAGTCAAGAGAACAAGGAAACAGCCAGGGTTATTTAGGAAAGGCTTTGCTACTATAGCAGGGTGATTGCCACTAGCAGCATGCAACATTGTGCACGTAGACACATACAATCATTTTTTGTTTGTCAAGTTGCATCTTTGTGGTTCAACTGCTGATCGTGTCATTGAAAGAAATAATTTTGCTGGTGCAGTTAAAACTAGATCATAGTTTGGGGCATTTTGCAACAGGCATCAGTGGACAGTGAATAAAATCCTAGGTCCCATAAGCATAGATTCCTGTCATATGGGTGAAATGCCAATAAGGAAGAAAACCCTTCACCATACCATCTTACTGATCCCAGAAATATATATATGGATTTCATGTCACCTGCTTCATTGAGTCAGGCAGATTACAGAGCAGCCCAGGTTGAAAATCCTGTCCTCACCTTCCCCTGCCAATCTATTTGCTATAGCTACACTTCAAACAAAAACAACACAGGCTGCCTCAATTCTAGAATATCATTTCAGAGTAAAATACAGGTGACAACCAGTGCCACACAGCACACAGTTGGAAGTGTATGTTTGGTGTGAGTGTGTGTGTGCGCCAACCTAGCATGTGACGTAAAGGCTTGAAAAATATCAGCAACAGCCTACACTGCAAAGTTATTCCAGTGGTGGCCAAACTTGGTCCCCCAGCTGTTTTTGGACTACAACTCCCATCATCCCTAACTAACAGGACCAGTGGTCAGGGATGATGGGAATTGTAGTCCCAAAACAGCTGGAGGGCCAAGTTTGGCCACCACTGTTGTAAGCTATCTGTTGCCAGCACAGCCCTCCAACCTGCAACTGGGCTCTAACACTGAACTAAATACAGTCATACCTCATGTTACGTTTGCTTCAGGTTGTGTCCTGCGGCGACCGGGTTTCGCCACATGCATAGACGCACAAAATGACGTCACACGCATTTGCAGAAGCATCAAGTCGCGACCCGCACAGATGCGGGTTGCATTCCTTTCAGGTTGCGAACGGGGCACCGGAACGGATCCCGTTTGCAACCAGAGGTACCACTGTATAGCTTCCAGCTGAGAGCCCCATCAAACATAGCTACCAGCTGCCACTACTGAGGCCATCAGAGGGAGAGGAAGGCTCACTCATGCACCCCTCTAATGTGCCTGGATAGATACCACTGCAGCTCAGAGCCACAGCTATGTTTATGGAGACAACTTGTCTTGTATTTGTATGAATCTAATTATTTTTTTATATAAGCTGCCTTGTGGTGCAGAGGGTACTTTGCCCTGAAAGGTTGTTTGTAAGTACTAAGAATGAATGTGATGGATGAAAAATCAAACACATCCACACCCATAGGTTTGTTGTATTCTGCTCTCTCAACCCAACTTTCAATACAGGGATAAAAGCAGTGGATACCACTGCAGGGTTGTTGTAAGCTGTTCAGGGTCTGATCTTGTATTCAGAGCTGAGCTGTCGTAAGCCAACACTTTCCAAATCACAGCTGCTTGAAACCTTCAGTGTGGAGAACCCACTGCATCTGCTTTGGAATTTACATTCAAATGGAATATTTTAAAAAATGTTTCACACTAGATAAGAAGTGAGAAAGTGCATGGATTCTCTTTGCTGCTATTTGGGGTTGGGGTGCAGATGTTAAAACACACTGGTGCCCAATTCTACCTACATTGCATTGCTTCATGGATTTTTTTCAGCTTCTGAGTGTGATCCAGGAAGTGACTTATCTGGTCAATGATACTGTTCTGTCTGTACCCTTTTAATCTCTATGCGTTTCTTCCTGCTTCCTTCTTTTCCACCTACTTCATTCCATGTGTTGTCAGCCCCCTCCTCAAATCAACATTCTGAATCGTTATGGGGCAGGTTTGCAGGGCTTCCCAACTTAGGCTTCGCCCATAATTACATTGTATTTCTGAAACCCTTGGGGTTCTCCCCAGTTTTCCCCCACTTCTCTCTTGCATGTGGGTGCTGCTATTGTAATTGCATATATGAAGGCACTCTCCTCTAGTCTGGGAAAAATGGGTCCAAAATTGAATCACTATTTTATCACAGAAACCTTGCTTCCAAATGTAAGAACCATATCCTCATTTCATCTAAGCGTGCCAGCTGGATACTCTAGCTATCTATTTTCTGCTTTACAATTTTCAAGAATCGCTCCTGAAGCAGGTGAACTTTTCTAAATGTCAGCTGAAGGTCCACTGAATCCCCAGTTCACTTTCTTCAAAGCTAATATATGTACATGTTATCTTGACCTGATCTTCTATCTAAATGCATCTTGCCATTTCAGAGCAAAGTCTCTTGTTCTCTATAATTCTCTGCAGCTCCATTGTTTCTAGGTCATCTTCTGTTGTCTGTTGAAAGCTGACCCTTGGCTTAGCCAGAAGCCTAGCAGCAGTATAAAATAAGTATTCCTATTGACTGTGCTCTTTAAAAAGCCACAAACTAAGATGTTCTCTGTGTTCACTGTCAGGTTCTATAATACATATTTGACAAGTACCCTAATTATGCAGCCTTCAGAACACTTGCAACCATGTCGTTGCGTAACGCCCAATAAAATCCTGTTAAGATTTTATCACCTAAAACAGGGAAAGAGAGGGAAGAGGCAGGCAGACACTAAAAAACAGATAAAGGCATCCCAGTATTTAACTGATTCATCCACTTTTAGGTCAAGTTTATTTCAATGGGAGAAACTTAAGCAACATACTGTTATAAATTGTGGGTGCTAGATTTCCCTAAATTCTTGGAGAGTTAAACTGGAAATCAGATTCTTAATAGTTGGTCTCAGCTTCCTGTGTTCAGGCAATCGCCTGAGCCATTAAAAGAGAACAAAGACAGGGGGTGGGACATAAGCAAAGACAGTGTGCCAGCTGGCAAATGGTGGGAGCTGCACCCTGAGATCTAAATCAGCAGACACAGAGTAGAATTTAGGATTGCTGTTGGGGATGATGTAGGATGGACAAAAAGTGGCATTCAGTTAAATGCCGCAAGCTACACAGAGTCGGAGCCATGGCTGGGGTCTATTTAGATCCAAGGCTACAACTATGGAAGAAGCAAGACTCTTTTGAAGTGTAATGATGGGAGGTCCTCCATCACTGGCTCAGGTTGTATATATGTGTAAGTAAACCATGTATTATAAAGACACCACAGTCTCCGCTGTGCCTTATTTTCCAAAAGGAAACATAGACCCTGGGTAAAGGACCCCTGGACAGTTAAGTCCAGTCAAACTGGACTATGGAGTGTGGCGCTCATCTCGCTTCAGGCCAAGGGAGCCGACGTTTGTCCACAGACAACTTTCTTGGTCATGTGGGCAGCATGACCAAACCACTTCTGGCGCAATGGGACACCGTGGTGAGTGCCTGAGAACAAGGGCGTTTGGAACCCCTGGAATCTCACACCGATCAGAGACTGGGGTGGCATGCAACAATACTTAACTCTCCCACTAGAAGTGACATTGTGATGGGAAAACGCCTATCTATTTATCCATAGGGCTTTCTTGGTGGCTTGAAGTATAACGTGAGGCTCTTTTATACCAAAATGTCAGTGAAACACAGTGACAACATTAAACCTATCCTCCAATTTCTCACATGCTTTCTGCTTCAGAGTACTTCAGAATTTTAGTAGAGCACAGAGCTGAGTTTACCTTACGATTGTGAGGTAGCCAAGGATGGATAAGGGGGTTGAATCTCTTCGGCTCCCCACACCCTTTAATTCAAGAACTGGATTTCAGACTACTATCAGTGCAGTCCTGTACAGTACATGTCTGTTCAAAAGTAAGCTGCTTTACTCCCAGATGTAGGGTGTGTGTGTGTAGGATTGCAGCCTGCAGGGCTTTTCGACATGTACTAAAGCTACGGCGCTTACTGCTATATTGCTGTGTTCTCTGAGGACCCTCATCAGCATTTTAACCAGCTGATAGAAAAGTTCTGCCAAAGAAACCTTTTGCAATCAATATTTCATAGGAAACTCTGAATTCTCATTGAGCTCAAATTGCATATCTCAAACAGCCTGAGTTTCTGAGAGCACCAGCAAGGCAATCTGTTCTTATTGCTACACAGTGAATATGTCGTTTTATGCATAGTAGTAATTTTGTGCAGAAAGCTTACCTGATGTCCCAGTTTGTCCCAAGTACTAAAAAAAAAAAAAGGTATGGTCACAATATCTTTTTATTCCATCTAAACACCTGAGAAATCTCACCATCCTTTAATATAAAACGGAAAGGATACCCAACTACTAGAAAGAAGAACTTTTATGAAAGAAAGAACGCGGAATAGTAAGGGGGGAAAAGGCATAGTCCTTGATTTAAAAATAAATAAATATTTCTGCAAAAGCATGCAATCATACTTGGTCCCTAAAGCAGCTATATCTTATATGTTCTTTCTCTGTCACTCCTTTCTCTGTTTCAAGTATTCTAGTGTGGTAATTCTCAATTGGGCTGCCATAGAATAGGATATAGCCCAGTACGATGCTGAAGCAGTCTTTTTTTTGAGGGGGGGAATTTAATATATTCATAACAGGTTAGGCTTAGCATACACACACACACACACACACACACACACACACACAGACACATCATGAGTATTAATTACTCATTAGTCACCTGGAATCTCTTTATTTGAAATGTTAACCTGCCATTTCCCCCATTGAAAGGAGTGAGATTACAGGGAACCAAGCAGAGGGCCTTCTTGGTAGTCGTGCCTGCCCTGTGGAACACTTCCCCGTCAGATGTCAAGGAAACTACAGTGGACGCTCAGGTTGCGAATGTGGTCCGTGCGGGAGGCACGTTCGCAACCCCTCAGCGTTTGCAACCCGCAGCGTCACGTCTGCGCACGCGCAAGTTGCGATTCAGTGGTTCTGCACACGCGTGAGTGCCGAAACCCAGAAGTAACCTGTTCCGGTACTTCCGGGTTCGGCGCGGTGCGCAACCCAAAGCGTCTGTAACCCGAGGTATGACTGTATCTGACTTCTAGAAGACGTCTGAAGGCAGCCCTGTATAGGGAAGTTTTTAATGTATCTGATGTTTTACTGTGGTTTTGTAATTTGTTGAAAGCTTCCCAGAGTGGCTGGGGCAACCCAGTCTGATGGGCGGCCATAAATAATAAATCATTATCGTTATTATTATAAGCATCTGGCCAAAGAACAAACCCCCCCCCAACACAGAGAGAGAGAGACTAGAAGCTGCTGTCCCTGCTCAATTGTCTGTCAATGCTGCCTACCTCCCACTCCTTGCCAACTTCTCCAAGCCTCTCCCGTTACATTTCATTCCAAAACCCCATCCCTTCCCAGCTCCTTTATGTCCCCCCCCCATATTTCCACAGTTCATTTGTGTCCCTCCAGCCCTGCTTTATTCAACCCTCTGTTGTTTCAAACTGCCATTTTAAAACCTGCCTTCTCTTGTGCTCTCCTCCCCATCCCTGACTTCTTTCAAGTCCGGGACTGTGATGCAGCACCACAAACTCTCCAATCGGAACTGCACATTGAAAACCGTAAATCTGTATGTATATGAGAATGTGTGTTTATGTGTTTACTGTGATCAACAAAACAGAAGGGTGTGTTTTTTTTAATGTGGAAAAAGGTTAGGGCTCCTGTCATCATCAGCTGCTCTGATTAAATGATGCCATTTCCAAGGTAGCAGTGATAAAGCTTTGAGGATGGAATGCTTTCAGAAGGGCTTTATTCACTGAAGCCAACCATTGCTCTAGGTTGAGACTAAGGACATATTAACAATGCATGTCTTCAACCTGCCACCTTGGAAACTGCATCATTCTCCTTTTATCAGAGTAGCTGATGAAGGCAGAAACCAAAACATTTAAAAAATGCTTTGTTTTATTAATCAGAGGAACACAGAGATTATTTTAATGCGAGATCCTGAGTGATTGTGTGTGAAGTTCTGTTCAATGCTTTTAATCTACCATCTATCTATCTATCTATCTATCATCTATCTATCTATCTATCTATCATCTATCATCTATCTAATCTATCATCTATCTATCTATCACATTCCACCCAACAATGTGAAAAACTGGAGCATGGTCCAGCCCGTGAGAACAGAACTGTAATACCCACCCCAGTAGGAAGCAGTCAACACAAGAAGGATTATGCAAAAGCTGTAATTGACAACTAATTATTGGCCTATCTACTTTTAAAAAGTAAGTATAGTTTAACACACACACATACACACAGCTTTTTCAGGAGTTTGTATCTTATATTTTCTAATAGTAAATCTTTTGAAATATATTAATAAACCAACCCAAAGTGCACATTATTCAAAAATAGTATATGTTTAACTCCTAGCATTTGATACTGAATAAATATTCTTTAATAGAAAACTACAAATTGTGTGGGAAATGGCATCTTAAAATCCTTGGATCTTGGTGTGTTGCCACTTTTTATGTATGCAATAAATTTTCACTGAGCAGAAATAAATCTCCAATCCATGCAGCAATGTAAGGAACCATAGATGCCTAAGGCCTTCTCTCTCAAAAGGCTATAAATTTCTGTCACCTAACTTTTTCTTTAAATAAAAGAAACCCAACAAAAAACCCTCTCTCTATTTCATTTAGAGAGAAACATATTGTGGCACGATAACAAAAGGCATCCATATGCTTGGCAAGTTAATTAGTGTGTCAGACATCTCATGATCATATTCAAATCTTAGTTCATCTAATAAAGATTAAATATATCTTGCTGTTCACTATTTCCGCTAAGCGCCATCTGAACAAATGGTGTGTACTTCGTTAAACACCCACTCACAAAACATTACAGTTATCTGAAGCTGATCTAATGCCACCTCTATATCACTTCTAATGTCAAGCATTATTCAACAGTCACTTCTTTGCATTCCTAGATGGTAAAATAGCACTTTTTAAATACTTTAAAGAAAACATGTTGCTTCACAACTACTGCCACTGTACAGCCAATGCCTTAGGACAACCATTTTTGCAACTTACACTACAATCCAAAAAGCTAGGAAAGTCGTCTTATACCGAGTCAGACCACTGGTCCAAGTAGCTGAGTATTGTGGCTAACCTATTTTTTTTTCAGGTAGGGAGTATTCCCACAGCCCCCTCAAGATTGAATCTGGGACTTCTTGCATGCAAAGCAAATGATCCACCACTGAGCCATAACTCTTTCCCAGTAAGTTCATACTAGTTCACAGACTAAGGCTGAATCATCTCGGTACAGTAGTACCTCGGGTTACAGACGCTTCTGGTTACAGACTCCGCTAACCCAGAAATAGTACCTCAGGTTAAGAACTTTGCTTCAGGATGAGAACAGAAATCGTGCTCCGGCGGCGCGGCTAAAGTGGTGCTTCAGGTTAAGAACAGTTTCAGGTTAAGAACAGACCTCCAGAACGAATTAAGTTCTTAACCCCAGGTACCACTGTACTGTTGGAAAATGTAGCTGTTTTCCTCATGCCTCTACCAGGCCTGTACTGAAGCATCAGTAGGCATTGCTATACCAAAATTTGCTTATACCATAGTGTACAGATATCTGTAGTGAGAATCCTGTATTAACCGTGGACAATGAGTACATTATGCACAGAGATGTAAGAAGGCAGTGACTTTTTTCCAACTTGTTTTCATCATAATCAGAGATGTTCCCGTTCTTCTGAATTTCAGTTTTTGCCGTAATTTCTGTTTCCTTATCAATTTTCAGCAGAATTCTTCAACCTATCATTATAAATTGATTTTACAAATATATTCCCAAAACTTAATTGCTCATAATTTTCCTTTTGGGCAATTTTTTGTGCTTTGATGTACACAATCTCTTCTGAAAAGCTTTTAAAAATGCTGATCATTAGGTAATCAATGCAGCCACCTGAGCATTATGATTTACATACACAATTTGATACCTTTCTGCAAATAATAAAATGCTGCACATGAAAATGAGCAATAACAAACTATTTAACTGATAGTTAAATCATTACTCATAAGGAAAAACTGGCAGCATATTTAAAAGGCTACTGCAAAATTTTAATTACTGTACAGTGGATCTACCTATCTACTGATGGACTAAGATAGAAGCAGACAGAAACCAAATCATTCATAGCTTGGGGTGGATGGCGGAATGACAGAATCCTTCATTTATAGTGGTGGTAGCTCTAACAAGATGTAAGATTGATTGATTCAGTTGTGAG
This sequence comes from Podarcis filfolensis, assembly GCF_964270895.1. Classification (NCBI taxonomy): domain Eukaryota; kingdom Metazoa; phylum Chordata; class Lepidosauria; order Squamata; family Lacertidae; genus Podarcis; species Podarcis filfolensis. The sequence continues at coordinate 42,614,733 of NC_139604.1, forward strand.
GTTCATATAGTCATTTTTCTCTCTAAGCCAAGGCTAGGGATATATGAGAACATCTTCAGTAAGCAGCAGATGGGACAGCTTAATAAGGATTTTCAGCTATTTAGAAATGAGAGGATATAATGTAAATATTTATTTTTAGTTTTTCTTTTCTAATGGAATGAGTTCCACAGTGAATAGGCAAGGCAGCTAATGTCTTTGGTCACCTAGGTTTCATTTTCTGCTGCACATTCAATCCATATAGTCTAAGCTCCTAGAGTTCTTTCAGACTGACAAGAGACACTTTGGTTGAGGGGATCCCTCCCCTTCTTCTACATTGCTGTGCACTGAATTTCTGTACCACTGTTTTGCTATTCTGATGTTGGTTGTGTGTGTGTTTTTTTTTGTGGGGATTTTATTTGGTGATTCTATTGTAAATTGTATTCAGTTTAATTGCTATAAATGTTTGTCTGTATGCACTGCACAAATTCTGCCCGTGAAGTTCCCTAAGGAATACGCATTCCTCAGTTTTGGACTGTTAGGATTTGTGTCCTATTTAAATATCTACTGGGTGTGTTTAAATTGCATAGAAAGAAGATGTATCACAAAAGAAGATGCAATTTTCTTCTGCAACAGTTTAAAAGAGAGAGGCATAAATACCTTCCATTTAACTAATAGAACATGAAGTTTCTCAAATGGTTTTCTTACTTTTTTAATGGCTTGTTTTCTATAGATAGCTGGTTGAGGATACACTGTCAAAAATGAGATGCTTCAATGCTGCCAAATATTATAAATATTCATATTTATGAATGAAAAATGTCTGTCAGTTACTATAAGTTTATGTAATGATTGGCTGAGATCCAGCAGTTAATATGCACACATTGAGACTTCCTCTTCCCTGAGCACAGTAACTCTGTGTATGCAGAGCAGGATATTCCTAAAGGCACATGAAACATTCCCTTATTAAACAGAAACAAAAGAAAGGCCCCTGTACATGCAAAGCTTTGAATTACCCCCATCGTTCAACACCATCTTCAGTAAGTGAAGGAATTTTCTTCTAAGCAATTTTCTTCTACCATGGAAAATGAACAGTACTGCACAGCTAGTTTCGATGGTGGCCTTTGGTGGGTTCTCCCTTGGGTGAAATGAAAGGCTAGTCACAGCATGAAATAGGATTTTCACTCACGAGCAGTTCAGAGCTTTCCCCCCAGTCTTTTCATGGTACTTTCCTCAGAACTGGTGTCAAATAATTGACCTTTCCCACAACATATGCCAGGTAATATTTTCATCTATGTGAGCACTTACTGAATTCCAAACAACTTCCCAGTCTCCTCTGCTTACACAGTCTACTCCAGATGCCTCCTTATTTTGCTAGTCAACTATTCTATGCATGGACTCTACTTCTTCATTATATAGCTTAACCTTGTGCTCATCGGAGACTCATTAGGCAGTAACAGAGAAACCGATCCCCCACATCCAACCTACATCCGGAGCCAGTGTGAAGATACTCAAAGACTAGGTGTTTGCAAAAGATGGACTTCCATTTTCAGTTGCATTAACAGGCACAAACAATGGATTCCACCTACCTATCTGAGATTGAGCCAGTCTACACTCCATTTCCTTCATTACTGTTAATGGCTCACTTCGTTTAAAAGATGTAACCATAAGATAATATCTTACTGCTTTTATGTGCATATTTTGGCCAGCCACAGCTCAATGTCTTGTTTTTACTCTCAAAGCTACATACTCATTCTCCAAGTATGCAGCATTTTCCATACATCATTGGGAGTGGGGGATTGACCGTTCAACAAAAAGAAGTCCACCACAGATGCTGTAATCCCTTATTACATCACAGACTGCGGCATATGAATGCAACATTGATGTATATGTATAATGCAAGAAAAAAATAAGACACATGATTCCTGACCCAGAGCCCTGCATGCATTCCTCCACACATACACACAGAAGCCCTAGTACACCACACCTCTCCTCTCATCGTGTTCAAACATTGGAGAAGGAATCCAGGTTTGTTTTGTATTAGACTCATTGTGTCTCCATGCCAGAGTCAGGAGGTGACAAGGAGAAAAAGGAGAGAGAAGCTTTTCGAGCCCATGATCATCCCAAAGGTCATAAACCACAGTTTGTGAAGCTGCGAATGAACATCTAAACCAGACCAGAGTTTACCCAGCCACGAGGACATTTTCTTTCCTCCTAACTACTCAACTGAGCTGAATTACTGCAGGCAGGAAAGCTCTGGGAAAGCAAGCAGATGTCATAACATTGCAGTGGATCATGTTCCCCCTTCCAGGAAGACTGAGAAAATAAATCTGTTTGGTGGCTGTTGAAAGTTCAGCTATCTTCTACTCAAAACACAAATACACATAACACCACAGAAGAGGCAAGGACATTTCAAGATAAACAGAGTTAAGAGCTCAGCAGTGTTTCATATTCAAGGCTACAAGAGCAAAGCAGATGAGTGCGAGGCCTCCATTCAAAATGAATGGATAAATAAATATATGCGAGTAGGTCTCTCAGCATGGGTTTTTTTTAAAAGCCTAACACAGAATTTTTTGTATGATTCAAGGGCAGCAAATATAAGCTAAAGCAACAAATGAAGGGCTAAAATAAATTAGAATATTAATTCTATGGAAAATGGTATCATTCTCCTTAGAGCTGAGGATATATTATTTGTCTGTGGTTACTCAGTTCCATATACTTGCATGGGAGAGAGTTTCCCCAATCTAATTTTTACTTCACTTCTCTCCCCTCCCCCCTCCAGTGGTGCTGGCAACAATCACTGAATATGGTTTTGTGTATATTTTTATATCTAGCTCGTCAGCAAATATAACCCAGTAACCACTTCTGAAATGGATGGAGTTCTGCTTATATACATCCCAACAGCAGAATAATTGGCCTATAGTTCCTCCTCTCTTCAGCTTTATGTTTGACAATATATAACACTGCCATGACAGCAAACTTTTTTAAGCAGAGTAATCCACATATCTGAAACATAGTAAAGGTTTACATCCTACACTTAAGGGAAATGTAGGAGAACCAAAAAAAAGGACATGTATTTATAAGGAGAAAGCTGAAAAGAGAATATCACATACAATATGAAAGGATAAAGTGTTCACAAGCATTTCAGAGAAATCACATCCATTAGAAAAAAAATAAATACAAATGCCTTCAGGGCAAGAAAGAAGAAACAAAGGGGCATTTTTTATTATCCTTTATTACATCACAAAAAGGGACATGCATCCCACTCCCTATTCTGTGTCTCTAAGCTTTTAAGTCCATCCCTCCTGGAGCAACTGTTTTGACCTTCCTCAGATGCAAATACTCTCTTGGCCTGACCATTGTTGCAAGCTATTATGCTAATATTCTGCTATCCAGATCTTATTTGAAGGCATATAGCTTAAGACGAAGCATGGTGGCATCTTGAAAAGGGATGGGAAGTGGAGAGAGAACAGAAGAAAGTTTCCTAGATAAAGGTAGGAGGAGAAAGTCATTAAGAGCTCATGCTGGTAAAATTGCAGGTTCAGAGTGGTGGAGAAAGGTAAAAGACAGACTTATCAGAATTTGTCATCTCGGCATTTTACTGAAATTAAGAGAACTTGAAAATTAAAGGAGCCAACTTTAGAGAGAATAATTTCAGAGGGTAACTTCCTAGTTTTGCAGTGCAAGAGCAGATGCTATAGTGTCAGAGGGTGAAAGAGGGCAATGCAAGGAAGGGGTCAAAGAACACTTTTCAGCCACTACAAAGGGGCACTTCTGTGCATATTGTACCTCATTCGGAAACTAGCCTATGAATCAAACCAATGGGCTTTTGGTATGTTAACTGTTGTTCTTTAAGAAAGCTTAGAAATATGTTTAAAGAAACTGTCAAATAATTGCCTGCGCATGATTGATGCATTTTATTTCAAGAAAATGCAAGAAAATAATATGAAAGCCTCAGGGGACAGTGTCTTTTGGCATATGCTCTTATTGCACATTTCTAAAAAATGTGGTGGTACACACCATCTCGAGGAGTAAGAAAACCGCTAAGACTAATCGAAACTGTCAGAAATGTGGCACTTCCATTTAAATCATGGAATTTACATTTTGCTGCATTATTACTACATGATCCTAAGGACATCCCACTGAGTTCAATGGGGCTTACTATTCAGTATGCGTGCTTAGGATTGTGGCTCTTGAATAGATTGACTTGCAAAATGACTAATACGCCACCACATTTCCACACAGCACCTTATTAATCACAAAACTTGAAGGTTTCCATTGGGATATTTTTTTTAAGCAGATGTCAGTTTTCTTACCTTGGTGCAGTATGATATAGCAAGCCAAAAGTGGTTGTTTTTACATCCCCTGGAGTGAGATCAGGAGGAGAGGGGAATGCAAATATCTGTCTGCATGTAATAAAACCTACTAGTGAACTAATGCACCGTGAGAACAATAAGAAGAGGACAAATAGGGGGTGGGGGTGGGGAGAAGGACCACCTTTGCACTTTAAAGCAAAGAGTTATGAACTGAGAGGAGCAGATGAATTGAAGAATGCAGGGAGTTATGAACAGACACCTGCAATTTGACTCGTTCCCCCTTCCCCTACCTCACAAAGCCATAATGGATGTGAATACAGCTCAGGACCACAATATCTTAAGGACCCTGCCTGAACAACGTAAGAGAACTGCAGTGATTTGAAAGCAAACTTGAGAAATTTCACTGCTTATTCCATTGTTCCAGGTAGACTTGTCAACTTTTGTTAAGGCCTCTGCAGTTGCGCCTTTGACAGCCATTTCATGTCCAGCAATTATCAGATAATAATGTTATCTGCAAATCAACTTGTAGTTTGAGTCCTAGGAATATCCCAAACTAGTCTGTTTAATGATCAGTTGGCAGCCCAAAATCAAGGCACAGCCAAAGTTCTCTGCTTCAAATCTCCCCATGGCTTGACAATTTTATATTGTTACACCTGCTTTGCATGTAAAAGATCCCTGGTTTATCTCTGGGTAGGGCTGGAGATACTCCCCCTCACACACACCTGAAACACTGGAGAGCCTCTTCCAGTTAGTGTGGACAGTACTGAAGTAGATGGAACAGTCTGAATCAGTATAAAGCAGCTTCCCATTTTGACTATTCAGCAATGAGGCAGCTGCCTAAGGCAGCTGAATTTGAATGTCACCAAAGTGCAGGCAGCAAATGGTTAGTTACTGAATTTATTATTCCTATAATGTTACTGTCAGGAAGAGGAAAGTAGGGATTTTCTGCCTCAGGGGCCAAAATAACTTGTCTAGCCTTTGGTACTATGCATCATAATTGGGACGGGAGTCCCAATTTGCTCTTCACTTCAGGCAGCAACACGTTTTCATCAGGATCTGTGGAAAGGCTTCACTTGATATATTTTTGCCTATTTTGAAGTCCACACTGTCTTATACAAATTAGACCATTGGTCCATCTAGCCCAGTAATGTCTACATTGATGTTTCAGACAGAGCAGATATCCAGCCCTATCTGGAGATGCTCGCAATTGAACCTGGCACCTTCTGTATGCAAAGGAGATGCTCTCATCATTGAGCGATGGCCCTTCCCTAAGCTCTACTTTCAATGCCCTCCCATGTGCTGGCTCTGCTTCAGACCTAACTTCAAGCATTTCATGTGGGTTAAAAAAGTGACATTCGTCTTCAGGTCCTGTGCTCAGTGTCTCCAGGTGTGGTGTCTACTACTTTTGGTTCTCCAGACTTAACATTCACTTCTCCAGATATTTGCAGCAATCTCCTAAAATCAAATCCTCACAATAGTTGATCAGCATTTTAATGTAAATTTCTCCCAATCAATACTTTTTTATATGCAGTTCTGACTAATGTACAGATATTTGCAGGCAATTTTTCCTAATGTCCTGCATTTTTAAAGGCTATTTTCACTAATATATGTATTTTTATGCACACTTTCCACTAAAATAAGCGCTTTTTTTGCAAACACTAGTTGATTGGAGAATTGCATCACATCAGAAAAGTGGAAAAGATTACTGTATTTCAAATTTGTTTCAGTCGCTTTTAAATGCAAACTGAATCAAAGACCTCTCCTTATCTGTAGCTATCCTTTTGAATTATTCTGGCTTTCCAAATCCCAGGGGGAGAAAATACATTCTGTAGGTATTTTATTTTATTTATTTTATATTTATTTAATTACTATCCTGCCCTTCATCAAAGGGTCATGGAGCAGTTTACAATATAAAAACACAAAAATACGTAACAAGCTATACATTATTTAAAAGAATCACACCCATATATATATGAATAGCCAGATTGTAACAAATGACAGCTGTCAGTTCTACAGTATGTAAGTTATGGAACTTCAGACACCAGTGACTTGAAGTGTTGGGGGGTGGGAGGAGCCATGGGAAATGGGGGCCTAATGTTATATGTCCTGTATCACTAACTGTAGTATTGGGTAGTGGGAATGGGGGTGTCAACCACTGTAAAAAATAAACAACAGCAACAGAATGCTGAGTCTAAAGAAATTAATGTTATTTTGCTTTTCGATTTCCAGCACCATATAGTTAAGGTCAAGGTTAAGTCTAAAGGGGCAGCGAGGGTATACAAGGGGGCGGCACAAGAGAGATTTCCAATGCAAGAATTATAAATTGCTGGCAGAAACTTAAGAGGGAAGAGCACTACTAACAAGAATATCTCAAGTCTGCTTTTAAATCACTGCAATTCTTTAAAGGTGACAGGGCAGGAGGTTATTTATTGTTATTACTCTTATTTATTTCATTCCTGAATGGCTTCCTATGAAGCATCTCAAAGCAATTTCAGAATGCAATAAAACACATATAAAACAATGGCACTTATAAAAACAGTTAAAGCATTTGCGTATTTAGAAAGAGTTTTGAACCATTGCATCTCTAAAAACACAGTTTCACACACCCTCCTTCCTCTCCTCAATAGGAAGAAGAATAAATAAGTGGGAAAGACAAATAAGTCACCGCTTAAACATTTTCATGTCACCAGAATCTTTTTACAGATGAGGATATGACAAAGAGACAATGTTCCTCTCCCTCCTTGGTGTAACTCTGACTGTAATGAGATCCCTTCAGTGGCTGGTGGCGTGAAAATGATAATAAATGCAGAATTTCCAGCAATACACATTAAGGAGGAGGAGGAGGAGGAGGAGGAGGAGGAGGAGGAGGAGGAGGAGGAGAGAAAGGGAAGGTTTGTTGTCCATGTATTCATACTAAAAGGACTGTTGAAGCCTCAGTCATTAAAGTGACTAGACATTTCTCTCATTTCCACAGGTGCTAATGAACAGAAGGCTGGAATCTCTGCTTCTTGCCAATAAATCTCTTTCAGTTCGGAGAGATGTGAATCACTTTCATACAAGCCAAAGTAGGATGGAAAGAAAATGGAAAGAGAAAACGAATTTTGTGATAAAAGTGCAAAAATACTGAACTCTTTCCCCAGAAACTAGAATGTAATGAAACGAAGTCCTATTGAGTCTTGGCTTCCTGATACATTAATGAAGCCTGCAGAACATCTTGAGCTGTCATTCAAGGTGAAACTGGAGACATCTAAGTCTGGTGAAACATCTTCTGCGGGAGAAGCCAAATACAAGAAAATATAAGGGGATGGGGTGAAATAACAAGATATTCAAGCAATATTTCAGAAGCTACCTACTAGCCGAGGTGTGTGTATGTCACAGGTACTGTTAGAAACCAGAATCACCATTCTCACCATTGCCAATGTGGCCTTCAAGAAATGCGACAAGGTGAAATTGTGAAAATAATGGGGAAAGAGTGGTCAGAATTGGGGAAAGAATAGCCACTGAGGAGAGGAGAATGGATGATTGGTAATTTGGGCATGAAATGGGACTGAGCATTTCTGGTTGCTTCTCTACTAACATAAAACACGATGTCTTGTTTTTTAAATAACTACTGTTAAAAGCGGTGGTGCGAAATGTGTAGTTTGAGCCTCAGTCACAGCCTGGGTAACCACTGAAAAGGAATATATATACTGTATTCAGTTTTATTAGTCTGCAAAGGAAACATACTGCTTAAGGTTTAGCTGTTTTGATGGAAAGAAGTTTCTTGCACTGAATCCGGGTGCCTTCTTGCAAACTAATGTTGAATACAGTGGTACCTCGGGTTACATACGCTTCAGGTTACATACGCTTCAGGTTACACACTCCGCTAACCCAGAAATAGTGCTTCAGGTTAAGAACTTTGCTTCAGGATAAGAACAGAAATCGGGCTCCAGCGGCACGGCAGCAGCAGGAGGCCCCATTAGCTAAAGTGGTGCTTCAGGTTAAGAACAGTTTCAGGTTAAGAACGGACCTCTGGAACGAATTAAGTACTTAACCTGAGGTACCACTGTACTGATACTTCACTGCCTGTAGGCCTCAGACCAGACTGGAACCTACTGGATCAAAGCAGCAACCATGATGGGACATGGCTGGGACACTGAGAACTGTGTTTTTACCTAGTATAAAAGTAAAACCCATCTTATTCCCCCCCCCCCATGTGAATCTTTCCTTTATTTTCTTATGTGAATCTCTTGTTACTCAGCAATGGGGTGAAAGCAATACAAATTTTATTGCATCTACCTTGCTTTCAAGATGGCAGGTTGTTGTTTTTTATAGTATCCTGTCTTGCACTCCATGTCACCATACCTGTGGCCTGCATTTTGCAGTGTTCCTGGGTGCTTTGGCATCTTTGGCTGGGCATGAGAAGCTGTTAACAACAGCCAGGAGCTTTTAAAGAAATCAGGGTGAAATAGAGCCTTTAAAAGGTAAAAGGAAGGACTTCTATAACAAACAAAATAAGTGAGTGCAGGAACCTCAGGTGTGATTAGTAGCTGGTGTCTCTGGCTTCCTGCTGGAGCGGGGGAGACATCATGAAGCAACTTGTCTTGTGGGGCATTCCCAGACAAGGATGTGCAGAACGCTGGACAAATGTTTAATGGAAAGAGAACACAATCCACCCTGGGCCAATGAGGTACGCTCAGTCCATGCACCTTTCAAGATTTCTAATGCAACCTGCAAATGAGGCAGAAAAACAGAAGTCTCTATTACGGGAGAAGGAAGTCGCCTCTTAACTAACCTTAACTAATCCCCTTCCAGAACAGATTCTGCTCCAGTAATAAGAAAACACCAGATACAATACATCACATAATTCTGGATTACTCTCTTCTTGACACCCTTGCAAAGATCTCCTGGTGACTCCCATACAGCTTAAAATACCAATTTACAAAGAGTCTATAATCCAGTATTTGTTGAGGGATGATTCTCCTGAAACTACCAGGATTGTTCTGGGGTATTTAGCTGAGATCTTTAAAGCAAAATCTAAAGTTGCCTGATTTATTCAGTGGTGGTTATCTAGTCTTTTATATATTGTATGTGTTTGGATCATCAATGTATTTGGATGACTTTGTATGATTTTATTGTTTAAACTTATGCCAATGAAGGCCAATAACAATAAATAACCTGTTTCTAGATTAAAATGTCTGAAATACTATCCCGCTTTAGGGAACTGCTCTATCTCCCTGATCATTTTGGTTGCCCTTTTCTATACTCAGTCCTTTTATGAGCTTGAGATTCCTCTCAACCTTAGAAAACAGAATTCTGGACACGGTCTCATAGTGGTTGCTTCTTGCTGTTTTCATGTTTGTAGTTTTGGCATACTTCCCCTGATTAACCAAATGTCCTCTCTCATGACCAACCTGGACAGCCTTCTTAATATATGTTTCAATTTCTCCTTCCCCCCTTCCATAAGGCTGTAAAATGCACAGTGGAGCAATGTGATTGCTTCCTGGTTTCCTAGGTGCCTCGTTCCTTTCCATCTTAGCAAGCACAGAAATCTCACTGACCCTTTCTTCTTCAATTTGCTGCTAAGTTTACACATTGTGCTTCCCCGTAATTCTCCCTCAAACAAATGCTTCAGTGCTCAATTTAGTAAATAAAAGATTTATCTGTGAGCGGAAAAACACACGGTGAATCAGCAGTCATGATGAGTGGCTGCAGGAGAGGAGAGCTAAAAAGGAATAGACCTGCACATAAACTACAAGGAAAAACAAACAATGTTAAGAGATGGATTTCAGAGCTGGTCTTTCAAAAACACCATTACCAAAAGCAGTTCAAACAGCAATAATGGCAGCAAGTCTGTTTGTGTGTCTGTGTGTGTGTGTAAAATACTCTGGCAGTCTCTTTATCCTTAAACACCAACTTTAAAACGTACTAGTAGGCACACAACAGGAATTTAAGCCCAAACAGAAAGTGAACTAGATGTGAGTTTATATTTTTAACATATAGACAGTATCAGAATCTGATACTCATATCTCCTGGAGTGAGGTATTCCACTGGGCCCACGCTGGCAATCGTTGAAAGACTTGAGTGAGTTAAAAGCAAATCAAGGAACCCACATGAGGCAAGCCCCAGTTAACTGCAACTCCATTTAATATAGGCACACCAAACAGAGCTGCAATGCTAAAAAGCCAATGCTCTCCCATAACTAGGTTATGGCCTCTGGGACCAAGGCAACTAATAAAATCTAAGCTACAAGTGTCAAGCAACAGTAGCTGTTACAGGAGTACTACCTTAAGCAATACATTAAGTCTCATGGCGCCTTTTCTCAAATCCTGTCCGGGAATTGGCTAGTAAATATGCATGGCTGTAGCAGTCCTATCAATCAGTTCTCTGTCCATTTCTGGCCACTCTTCCACTGAAAACATAAGGCTTCAAATGAAACAGAACCACACTGTTGAGGTTCAGATACTCAGAGGCTTACATGCAGCATAGGTATCACACAATATCCAGCTTCTTGCTCCAGCCTTCAGCATAGGCTACTTCAGTTATAATAGTGATCATTATCAGTAGTGAAGACATGTATATAGGGGGAAAGCTAGGAGAGCTGGTGAGCTCAGCTCTGTGATGTGCAGTGGGCTGGCTATTTGGTTGAAGCAGCATCTCAACCTTGAGTCCCCAGATGTTATTGGACTACAACTCCCATCATCCCTGACCACTGGTGCTGGTAGCTAGGGATGATGGGAATAATAGTCCAACAACATCTGGGACCCAAGGCTGAGAAAGTATGGGTTGAAGGGTCCTGGCAGGAATTGTAGATGGGCTACAGAGAGAATTGCCACATCAGAAGAAGAAGAAATAATAATAATAGTAATAATAATAATAATAATAATAATAATAGACTGCATATACTGCCTTTCATTTAAGAAGAAATATCAAGGTGGTTGACAAATAAAAGGCAACATCAAATAAAACAAATAATTAAATAAGCATCTTTACTGTCACTGACTTCCGAATTGTTTGCCTCATTACATTGCAGGAAGCACTTACCGGTAAGTCTTTCATGAGACTCTGTTCATTTCCCTCCAATTCTGTTATCAGAATTGGTCAAAGTAACCTGGTATTGCTGAACACAGATTACAACCCCTCCTGAAGGCTGAACCTGTGGATTTATCTCTGTGTAATCACATTGTAACAGAGTTGCACAAATTTCATTTGCACTGTGCTCAACACAAATCAATATAACTACTCTACTCAGTTTCTGTTCCAAAAACTGTAACAGAAGCAACTTCTCCAGGACATCATTTATAGCAGCCAAACCTAGGTTGGCACGCCCTTGTATCTGTGTGTCCTTCTTTGCTTATTTTCATAGCACCGTTGACCACTTCCCCAAAATAAAATGCATCGCTTCTGCTCTTTTACAGCTAGTGTAAGGAAAGGAGAAATCAAAAATCACTTTCATGTCTTCAGACTCCTGTCCAGGTGTGGAATGAACATGCAAATGGCAGGCAGCGGTAGAATCCACCTCCTGCCATCTACACATTTAAATGCAGGCCTGCAAAATGCATAGACATGGTGGCACGGCTCCATGTGATCAGGAAACCCGAAAAAGAATAGTTCACTTGACGACTTGCCTACATGAGCACTCTTAAGGCTCGTCTACACTTCCAAGCCTAGAAGGCATGGGTCTGAGTGCTTCTCCACTGGTCTGAGCAGTTTTCTGTTAGCCCCACTGGGAAAACCCACTCTTTAGCAATGAATCGGAGAAAATGTCAAACTGCGGAAAACCTGTTTGGCATTTGCTCCAATTCAGTGGTGAAGATAGGGTTTCCCTGCAATAAAATGGCAGGGCGAGCAGAAGTCTGGATGAGCTTTTAATACATATTGCAGAAGTGTGTCTTGATGTTTGTAGGGGAGGGAGTGGAGGGCTTCCACCTGCACACTCATCCTATGCATGGAGAGGAGCCCTAACGACTGAAAGGGGTAAAAGTATTCTGTGAATAGGATTGTGGAGACAAGCAGTTCTGAGGAACGCTAGCAAGGAACTAGCAGCCATCTTAGCCACCTTAAGGAAGCATTCCAAAGGGTGCTTGTTCCACAGTTCAGTCTGCTGTGGCATCTTTTTATAAGTTTGCAGAACCAAATATACACTTGGTTTGAGCCATTATTTCTCATCTTGGCACTCCCTCACCACCCAAAATATTTGCTTCAGGACCCAGCTTGATTATTTGAAAGTGGCCAAAATAATATTACTCCCAGGAAGGCAACAGATAAACAGACCTTGGCAGTACAACCTGAAGAGCAGTCTCAGTTACTCTGGTGTATCATCTGATGCAATTGTTCTTTGATATCTCAAATGTATTTTGTGGGGACAAGATTGCAGGAAGGTACAGACAAATGTGCACATTTAAGCAAAGACCTGGATCGTCCTGTACACAGAAATAACTGTAGCTTTCAACCGGGAATAAAAGATCCTACCCACTAGAGAAAAAGAAATAAATCTTCAGCAACTTCCTAATGATGAGTTTAAGTGCAATACCTAAGATCCCAGGACTTGTAAAAACCAACCAACCAACCAACCAACCAACCAACCAACCAACCAACCAATCAAAATTCCAACTCAAATGTAAGAACAAATCTGGACATGATTCTAGGTCTACTCCCCCCTCCCCAAGTTCTCTGCATGACTTTAGGCTCAGTCCTTTTTTATAAGGAAGGTTTCCAGCAGTAATAGCTGCTGAGCACAAAAATTTTAAGACCCCTTTTTCCAGGTGTTGATTGAAGCACAGTTTCATCTTCTTGGATCTCTGCCCTCTGCATCACCAGGCAACTGCAGGTCATGGAATCTCAGCAAGGATTTCCCAGAGCAAAAGTGTTTGCCCAGCCAGACAAAATCAATGCAAAAATAAAAAGGCCTAAAGCTCAATCAAAGGTTTCTGGGCCAAGCACCAAAGTGAGTGAAGGAGGAACAAAAGAGAGAGAAATGTAGGATTACTTTAACCACAAATGCATAGTACGGAGAGTTCAAATTAATCCCAAAACAAGGCTTCTGATCCTCTTGCACTGCTGTTGCACACCATCCTAGAATCAATGTGCTACTTGTCTGTCTGCTTTGTATGTCAAGTCAAATACCAGAAAATCCAAACTGCCATCCATTTCTGTATTAGAAACATCCAGTACATACAAACTCATATTCTTTTACTGGCTTTATTTATCTCTCTGATTTGTCAGGGGTTACAGAATGGCAGCAGAATAATAGTACCTGTTAATTCAATATTCAAGGCAATACAAATCGCTAACTCCGTAACCCTCTTCTTTGGTGAATCCTGTTGGCTGATGGCTCCTATGTTAGGCTGATAGCTGGCTAATAGTCCAGGAAGACTGGCTCCTGTTTCACATGCCTCAACTGTCCCAATTTTCCTGGGACATTCTGGAATTACAGATGCCATCCCAGCTTCTCATTGGATCCTGGAATGTCCCATTTTCTCCCTCCAGCGTTGCTGCCTCTGGCAGGGAGTAGGATGAGCTGGAGCTTGCAAAAGACACACATTTTTTGGTGCTGTGCTCTCACACAGGTGACACTGGGTATCTCCCATGAATATTTGGAATAAAACACTGTACCAAACAGTGCTAGGAGAAGTTGAGTCAAGGAAGCAGCAAGACAGCAATGTGGTTTATAACTGGAATTAGCAGAGGCAGAAAAAGTAGGTAGAGAAGGGAGTTTCTAGCTAAAGGCAATAACCAAGAGTGAGGTCTTGGAAGGACCATAGAACTCTGGAGTGCATGGCAACAGATTAAGCCTATATAGACTGTGGAGCACCATTTCATCTATATTGTGGAGAGAGAGAGAGAGAGAGAGAGAGAGAGAGAGAGAGAGAGAGAGAATATGTTTTAGAAAATATTGTTCATATCTATTTGTAGTTTTTAAGATATAACATTCAGATTCCCAAAGGGCTATTCTATTCTTCAAGTCAGAAATGAGAAAAGTGCACAAAAGTTCAAAGGAAGCAACTAGACCTTACTATTTGCAACAGAACTATCTGCATCACAATACATGGGAAAGGAGAAAGGGGGTCACAAATATGTTCAAAAGGTAACAGGAAGTGGACTGTTGAAATCTCTTTTAAAAATGCAGATACAAATTAAAATTATGAAGCAAGCCCAGAAAAGAAATCAAGTACTTCCACTGCTCAAACTCTCCAGCTTGAAAAACTGTACTGATGTAATCATATAAACTAGCTTTCAAGATGTCAGATTTCATTACTTATTTTAAATATAGGAATTAATGGAGCAAGTTTTCCGCAACCCATCCCACCCCACTTTAATGATCCTTCTAGTGAGCGCTGAGTCTCTCTCTCTCTCTCTCTCTCTCTCTCTGTAATTGAACTGAAGTTTAGAAATCTGCAGTGATTTTATTTACTTATTTATAAACTGAAATTCTTATCCTTATTATCAGAGTGAATAGCCTCGTTATTGATCAGCTGATTCATACATTGGAAGAAGATATTGTATGTGAAGACTTAAAAAGGGACACGAAGAATGTAGCAAACCTGCATTTTCAACTGCATGGCTCATCGAAGTGATGCAAGTGATCGTACATCTGCACTAGATTTTCTGGCCACAATGCAATAAATGCAAACTTTTTAAATTCTGTATTCTCGAGGAGCTGCACCAGCTTTAGTAAGGAGGGAATGTGCACACAGTCTCACATACGATCTTCACACCATTGCTGAAATTAGGCATTCTTGTGGCACCACACACTAGTTCTTTAGTAAAAAAACCCACTTCCACTTGAAAGGACTGATTACTTTGGAAGGCATAACTGCTCAATGATGGCTTGTACTTTATTCAATTGCTCTGTTACCTTCTACAGCAAGGAGTCATGCCAAATGCCGCAGAGCAGCTACCTCTATTGAACCAGGTAAATAGACCACTCTAGGCTTCTGAGAGAAGGTATCTCCTGAAGAATGATTTATGCTAACGGCTTGGACTCTTTTGAGGACCCTTAAGGAAAAATGAGAGGCACCACAAAAGAAACCAGTGAGTAGTAAGTGCACTTTTCCTGACGGCATCTCCAGACTGCAGCAAGAGCTCAAGTGGTACCCGAGAATTAAATCCATGTGAAGTGGGGAGAACAGCAGTTTTGTCTCTTGTCAAGTTGCACATCCTTAATAACAAGTGGTGATATCTTTGTGCTGGACGAATTCAGAGTACACTTTTGAACCATTTCAACACCACAGTTAGAGAGAGGGAGAGAGAAATGTCTGCGCTTACTGAAGTTCAGATGAGAGGGGAAGAGTTTTGGATGCAGAGTACAAACACTGGCAAAAGCTTTCAAAGACATTAACAACAACAACTATTTATCTGGGTTGGTTATTTTGCAAGTGAAGAAAGCCACTCAGATTTGATGCTAGAATGGTTCAACCTTCAACAGCTAAAGAAACAAGAAAAGCTGTTATTTTTCTGAACTTGACCAATAGCTCTGCAGGAGATTGAACCAACTCTTTTACCAACTGAGAAGATAAAGTACATTAGAAAAGACCATAGCATAGACTGCTCATTACCACAAATAATCAGAAGTCTTAAAAGGACAGCATTTGTGCTGAAGGATATTATTCTCTTGTGGTGCATTAGAGTATATTGCTTGCTAATCTAATTGACGTTAGATGAAAAGGACACTATCGGGTTATTTGGAAGGCAAATTCTGATGACTCGAGACTTCTTCGGGATTCATCTGCAGCCGACAAAAATCAGGAAATAGACTCATTAGTAATCAAAGCTATTAGAACAGGAAGTGCCATGGCTCATATCTGATTTTGCTTCTACTATTCAGTTACATACCCCAGGAAGGAACATAAAACTGAATCGCATTTTGTGCAAAGGAGGCTGGGGGAAAGAGTTGCTTCCTGATTATGATGGGATTTATTTCAAGTTAGTCAGGGGCCCTACAGTCTTGCAAGAAAACAATACCAATCACTAACAGGTGATAGCAGAGATATCCCTGGTGCTGTGTTCCTGCAGTTTACAAGAAGGAAACACTTTTCTCGTTACTGAAGTGCCAGCTGGCCAATAAATTAGTTTAACGCCAGGCAAGTTAAAGATCCATTTTCAACCGGGGCTTCAGGAAAGATTCAAAGTAGTCAAACTGTGATGAAAAGGCTGGGGAAATATCACAGGGCCAAAGGAAAAGGAAAACTGTATATTATTGACAGGGAGACGTGAGCAGGAAAGAAGGCACATGAGGGCTGCTCAGGCCTTACGGTTGCGAGCAGAGGTGGAAGGAAGACCTTGACAACAAAATTGGATTTAAACTGCCTATGACTTTATTAAAGGGCTAATAACAAAGGAGTGGGTCAGTAGGGTCTTAGAAACAGTTGTAGTTATCAAATTCATTTTGCCCTGTTAAATAGAAGCACCATGAGACAGGTGCAAGTACACCCTGCTCCTCAACCGCAAGGCCAACCTTGACACATGATAGCATAAATGGCTTGCCACAGACAGTACTGACAGGCAAGGTCAGAGGAACATAGCAAGAGCCAGCTGTAACAGGCCAATGGCCCATCTAGTCCAGCATCCTGTTTTCACAGCAACCAGCCAGATGCCTGTGGGAAGCCTGCAAGCTGGACATGGATGCAACTGCACACTGCCCAACTGTGATTGCCAGCAATTGGCATTCAGATACATGATGCCTCTGACACTGGAGGCAGAACATAGTCATCATGGCAAGTAGCTGTTAATAGCATATCTTCCACGATATAGACCCACTCATTTTCACTAGCTTATTCATAAGTGATTCTCTATGCTACTGTAATGGTCCTTTAGATTTATGGACTTGTGGAGGGAAAAACCCCTTTGTTTCCTATATGGGCTGAAATGTGTATTTATTATTGTTGTGGGTTTTATGGGGGTGGGGTGGTTCAATATTTTATTGTTTTTTTAAAAGTGTTTATCTGTTGTGGTGTAAGATGCCTTGTGTGATACTGAATAATACCGAATAAATACTGAATACTGAATTCAGTGATACTGAATAAATAACAGAATATTTCTAAGAGTCATTTGAAGGCCAAATATCCAAATTAGATTCAGAATAAGAAATTCATTGGAACCCAATTAAGGATGTTTCAAGACTTCATACAACCTGACCTTCCTACTTATTATCTATCATAGGGTTGCCATATTTAAAAAGGAAGAATATGGACACAAAGATTGTTGGGCTATTTTAAAGGAAATTCACCAAAATCTACACTTCCTCATTTCAGCGATTTCCGCCTGAACACTGTTTTCAATTGTAGAATCCCGGCTATGTCCAGGAAATTCCGGACCTGTGGCAACCCTAATATCACTTCGTGCACTAAAACTCATGCACAGTAGATCAGTGTAAATTGGAGCTAGTCTTGACTATGGAAAGTCAGATAAAAATGTATCACATCCCTCGGTAGAGAGCCAGGAGCCACCATAAAGATGCAATTTGGAGATTTGAATTTACAATCCAGAGACAAAGAGAGGGGGGAGGGAGAACCCCAAACTGACCCGCCCCTAACCTTGGTGAACGTCATAAGCCAATAAAATGGATTCTAAATACCAAAGTATAACCACTTAGGGAACATATAGGGGCTTTGACATCAAGAAAGAAATCAAGGCCAGCCAGGCCACATCCAAATCAACTGTTATCAAAGGGAGTTATCACACACACTTAGGGTGGGAAGCATCAGAAGACATGAAAGCCCTGCAGGACTTCTGCCTGAACAACAGAGCTCTCTCCTCCCCTTGCACACCCCACCAAAATTGGTTCTGGAGAGTTAGGAGAACCCCCAGAACAGCATGCATGGAGAACAAATGGGTGAGGGCGTCTTTTAATCTGGGAAGCTGAAATGGTACATTCAGATGGAACATTCACAACAGCATGGCATTGAATTCCACCCCTGATCTGTACCACACTCTTTTGAGGACAACTCAGAGCAGCTGGGTTGGGACTAGAGAACAAGAAACACTGATGTTACAGCTTACATGGAAATGAAAGGCAATGGCCGCAGCAACTCCGGCAAGTCATTCTCCACCATCATAACATGAAAACCAAAGAAAACGATCAAGTTTAAAAGAACAGAATTGCCATGACACTTATGGAAGGGTTGCCTTCTGCAGATTTTCTTTTACAAACTGGGATTATTTTTAAAATGCTCCCTATGTTTAAGGGCTAAGCACCACTTCATGCACATCCTCTCCTTTGTTCCTCTTGCTTTTGTAACACTTGAAGTGTTCTGACCTGTAAATTACTCATTAAATGGAAGTCCTGAGGTGTTTTTGCTCTTAAGCATTAATCACTATGTTGGAGAAAATAAAAAGATCAGCAGGTTTTCGGTGTTTAATTTTGCCAAGTAGCCATATGAGTGTAGATTTGTTCCCAGTGACTGGATTCCCGACAAGTTCTTGCTTAGGCTAGAAATATTATAATGCTTATACAATCCCAATGTGGACTCTTCTGTTTTTCTCAGGATGCTGAAATATCAAGTGGTGCTTCAGTGACAGCATTAAATCAGCAAGCCTATTACAAAAAAAATGGCATTTTCTGAAATGTAGCAGTGGCATGTTCAAGTATATGGCACTTCAAGATGTCGAAATTAATAAGGGAGGCAAACCAACTTTGTAATGAAAGAGTGGCTTCGGTAGCAAAGGGTTTCCTTAGATAGCTGCAGTTTCATGTTAATTAATGTTGGTTTTTGGATTGTAACAGGTAAGATTGACAAAGACATGCGATAAATTGGTTCCAGGTTTGGGGCGTTAGCTTATGTCTCCATATAGTGGATGAGCTAAAGTTCTGATTAAATTCTGTGATATACTTTTTTGTTTTTTGATTTAAAGAATAAATTCTGCAGTGGGAAATTTCTTTCTCCTTTCCCTTCCTCCTCCAGAAAATAGTGCTATAACTTATTTTTTTCAGTTTAGACCAATGCAAGTGTTAAGGGAGAGAAGTGCATTGTTTGTGTGATACAACCAAAATATGGAGTCTCCCTCTCAATATTCCTTTTTTACAGGCTGATTTACCACATATATAAAATCCATCCCAATAGCTCTGCAAATATTGCAGATATTGTTCCTCTGCTTGTATCAGCACAACCCAGGCAATAGATTCTCCTTATTCAAGCAGTAATAATGTTGAAAGTAAACTAAACACAGTGGGTTGTATCCAATGGAGTCATCTCATTAGTGCAGTTTTCATGAGGACTGCAGAAAGGAAGGAAAAGATTAAATCGTGGATGGCCACCTGTCATGGATGCTTTAGTTGAGATTCCTGCAGTGCATGGGGTTGGACTAGATGACCCTCAGGGTGCCTTCCAACTCTACAATTCTATGATTAAATGCAAACACAGGGTGGGAGGAGTGTGTGTGCATCAGATCTGTGCGAAGATAATTTGGGGCATCTTCCCGCAAATCAAAACATTATAATAGTAGCCTCTGGCCCTCTGGTCAGGGCTCCCATGACAGCTCCTGTCACTCTGCCCTTCTGCTTCTGTGCTGTATACTGCCCTACATTTTCATTTCTCTAAGTCACTTTGCAAGAAGGGAGGCTATCAAAAATGCTGCCTGCAAAATACCGAATACCTCTTTTTGTTGTTTTTGAAGCACAGAAAAGGAGGATCCTTTAAAAAAAGTTAAAATCTTTTCCAAAAAGAATCCTACAGTATTCTGCTTTAACAGCAACAACCTCAGCCCCTGAGCTCCTCAAAACCCCATAGTTAGCATTCTAAAGTTTGTGTGTTTAGACCTTTAAACCTACGCCTTAAATAAATTCAGACAAGACTCAAATTTTCGTTTGGTTTTTGGCAGAATTTAGGTCACAGCTTTATTGATTACAGCAAGTGAATGGTTGCATAGGCTCTGGTTCGACTAGCTCCCTGCACCGTTGCAGGTAGCGCTGACCCAGGGCACCAGCATAGGTCAGCCTTGGGTAAACACCTGGATAAGCGGAAAGCTGGGAACAGGCCATCTCCGCCACCCAAATGTCCCCCTGGACTCAGGCACGGGCACCCCCCCTCACAGGGGTTGACCAAACCATCGAGTCCCTGGATTCCTTTAATGGAATACCCTTCACATAGGGATGGCAAGAGTGTTCTCCCATCCCTATCACCAGAACCAGAGCCTATCCGCAACCTTACAAGTTGTAACGATTTGCTACGTGGCAGACGAAACCCAAATGGCACCAGCCAATCAGCCAATCTGCTGTGCCCATGTCCTAACGACAGACAACACACGACGGCATATCAAAGTCAAGCGCACAATCCCTAAATTGTTCCGATGCACACACCGAAAGAGGAAGCTCTGGGTCACGTGCATAGGTATATATGGGTCCCTTGATCCGTTTAGCCTGCGTCCCACTGGCCTGATTAAACCCTGCATCAAGGGACCTACCAATTGGGTGCTGTGGCTATCCAATCATTCCCACCCACAATGCAGGGTTTGGTTGCCAGGTCTCACCGCAACATGTGCCCTCTTTAAGGGAGGACCCAATCTCTCACAAAGTAAAGCCTATCAGAGGCCTATCAAGCAGCTTATAAGGGTTGTTGGAGGAAACAAAGAACCACCAGGGAGAAAGCCCAGTGTGAAGCTGCAAAGGTATGTTTTTTTTTGAAGTACACACTTGAATACACATCACACAACCACCTCTTAATTATTTTCAGGTAAAAAAAAGACAACCCCCTGCTCTCCTCTCTCTTAAAGAATTATGGAGGAAAGTGAATCCCTTTCACTTCTCCCACAAAACATCCCCGGACCTATTTGTCTGCAGTTTGACTTAACCCACCACTCTGCCTGTAAATTTAATCTACTTTGGCCACAAGAGCAGAGGAAGTTATACTTTTTCCAATTTCCCATTATTGTGAAAGGGGACACACAGAGCTCTGTCTTACACAGAGCAGCTCAGAATCTGAAAAACATATTGAAGCAGAGAGAGCACCATTCTTGCCATGGATGCCTGTGCACACCTTTGCAAAAACATATTTAATTTCATGTTCAGTCTGGTTCTGAGACTGAAAACAAATCATTGCCATCCATAGCTCACTGCAGTAGCCCATAGTATGCCAGCACCTGAAATTTCTATGGAGTTTGTTTGTCCATCATGTCTTCTCCATCTTTTTACATAATTACAAACAGAGTACAAGTGAAACACCAATACATGGGACTTGTGATATATGAGTTCAGTATATGTGTAATTGCACCTTTCATTAACAGCTGCTGCTTTACTGCATCTCAAATGATGGATAGCTTGTAATGCAGTGATCATTGCTTTAAAATAATGATGAAAAGTAGTGATGTGCAAGGCATTATCCATATGATTTGGGGTCCAATTTGGTGATCTCGATCCATCCCCAATTTGGTTCAGTATTCCTACCAACAGGAAAACCAACAATGCAGATTGTAAAGCTCAATCTATAGTGGGCAGGATTTATGATAAATGGTGACCAGGCCTACAAAATGATGCAAATGGAAGTGTGAAATGCACCGCTGGATTTCTCCTGTACTAGTCCTAGATGCTTTGCTTGGATTCCCACCCCCCAGGGAAATCTTTTTTAGAAAGTTCTGTAAAACTAGAGAAACATACTGGATAAGAAGCTGAGCTTTTATTTTATTAAGTGTCAAGTTTAACAAAGAAGGGGAGACGGACAAAAATGGATTTAAAAAACATAAATTACAGAAAGCACACACAATAACTATACACACAGTGTCAGCTCACACTGAGAATACAATAGCCATGAATATTCCTTTCTGAAATTAAACAAGTAAGTCAATATAAGCCCTCCAGATGTCCAAATAGGTACCCACATGAAATTGGCATTTATTTAAAAAAATATGTTCCAGTGTAGAAACAGAGCTTGAACCAGGATGCCAAATCTCTCCTCTGGCATGAATTCACCAGGTGACCTTAGGAAAACTGCTCTCTCTCTTTCAATAATAATTCCCTTCTTCTTCCACAATATGGGTATAAAAAGAGCTAAAGCACATGCAAACCTATGTACAACGTTTTTCAATTATTTCCCCCCGAAACAAAAAAGCTGTTGTAGCCATCTGTAATCTTGGGAAAGTGGAGCATGGGGAAGGGTGCTCAACCTTATCATCTTGGGCAACATTCCCCTTTAAATTGCACTCCAGACCCTAAACTACTTGCAACTGCCTGTAGTTCAGCTTTAATACTGACCCATAACTTGCAAGACTATAATACAGTTTTCTGAAATGGTGTTTGTGTGTGTGATGTATGCTCTGAACATGCAGTAAATACTATACACATGATTCATATTATTATTTTGTACATGACAGAACCCTTCCTGGAACTAGCATTAATGAGATGCATTAATGCAAACAGCACTTTTGCTATATATATATGAGATGAGATCAGCATTCTTTAGTTAAACTGATGCTGCTCTGAAAAAAAAATCAAATGAAAGACATGAAGAACAGGAGTGAATGGATATAATGCAGTCAAAACAAATGAAATAATGACTTACAGTTATGATAGAGGAAGAGGCCCAGCTGACAGAAACCATGCTTATAATAATTCTAAATGAAATCAGTTGAATGTAAAGAGTTTACTAGCATAAAAAACAGGAGGGCTGAGGAATGCATCTGTCTGCTTTTTATTATTATTAGTTACTCCATGTTTCAATTTAGGACATTGTCCCTTGAAGCACATAGGGTGAGGGAGACAAGTATGACAGCCCTCCTAGCTAGCAGCTCTTGCCATCCAAACAATGGTAAAGGGGCACAAACAGGACCTCTGTGAGCCTCTTCTATTACTGTTGTGTGCAGGTTTTCTTGAACTCTCCCAGGACACAATATCCTGGGATGTTGATGTTAAAAACCTGGAAGTCTCCAGAAAATTGTGACATCAGGAGGGTACCCAAGAGCATCTCTTTAAACAAGGGCTTTGATGTAGGAGGCTGGGCGATACAAGGGATAATGCCCCAGCAAACTGAACTTAAGTTTTCTTTCCCTGACTCCTAAATTGCATGCATCATTAAAATGACAGGATAAGTGTGATCTGATAGCACTACTAATTTGCTAGTCCAAACACAATGCATTACATGATGCTGCATTAATAAAGAAGACAAACAAACAGCAACAATGATTTTTGCTAATGACTCGTCAGGTTCAAGATAATTGGAACAATGTAGGCTTCAAGATAGGGGAAGAAAAACAATGAACAGACATCCTAAAATGAGAATTGTGTAGTGGCAATAATTTTTCATAATGACAGGTTAGCAGGCTATAACAACAAAGAGTGCAGTAGAGAGAGTGGATGCTGACTGTAGTTTCATTAATTAGGGATGAATTAAAGGAGGGATGGATGTTGTCCTGTTGCGGCTGGACAACAATTCCCATATTTATTCAGACCATTGAAGAGTTTGGATTTGATATCCCACTTTATCACTACCCTAAGGAGTCTCAAAGCGGCTAACATTCTCCTTTACCTTCCTCCCTACAACAAACGCTCTGTGAGGTGAGTGAAGCTGAGAGACTTCAGAGAAGTGTGACTAGCCCAAGGTCACCCAGCAGCTGCATGTGGAGGAGTGGAGACATGAACCCGGTTCACCAGATTACGAGTCTACCGCTCTTAACCACTACACCACATTGGCTCTCTATTGGCCATGCTTGTTGGGGCTGATGGGATTTCCAGTTGAACAACATATTTTGGGCCATAGGTTACTCATCCCTGTTCTAAGTTTGAAGAGACATTCATTGCATCCTATTCCAAAAGCATTTTTTCAGGGCCAAGACTGTGTTCAAATTACTTTATCATTCTTAGACCATATGGCTGCCTTCTCTTCACCTACATCAGATTGTTTGGGCTGAATCTTAGCAGGCTTTTCTACCAATGGTTCCACTATTATTTGGACAGATGGCCAATCATTTCCTGTTTTGAATTCAACAGGATTATATTTTGCTTTTGTTGGGATAAACATTTGAATCTATAGTTAAGTACCTCCTCTAGTCTCTCATGTTTCTGGCTCAAGAAAAATCTGGGCACTGAGTTTTTCTGCCTTTGTAAGATAAATTGCTCAATGGCACATTTTTCTGAACCACAACTCATCTAGGCAATGCTTTGCGTTGTTCATTAGATAGTAATTTCTCCCTTCAGTATTTTAATCTACATTTGTTGGATTCCAGCTTTTACTTTCCCGTCTGTCAGAAGCTGTCCCAGTTTAGGCTATGACAGCATCTGTTTCTTCATGCAATGATCTTTCTTCAGAGCTGATTAGCACCTGTTTTGCTGATGGATCTCCTTGCCAGCTTTAATAGCCTTGCTAATTCCTCTAAGGTAACACGTGCCTTTGAACACATTGATTTAGATTGACATGATAATGACTTTAATCTGCCGATAATTTAATAATGCACTAGACATGTCTGTGTCCTGGGTGATTGTGTTTGTCAATTGGTCATGTCATTTAGCAGCAGTGTGTTAACTGGGAAGAGAAACCAGCAATTCTGCAAGAGCAATGTTTTTTAGGCAGCAGCACATAATTCTTATTCATCTGAGCTTGCTCATCAATTTCCATTTTCCCTCTGTTAAATTGCCTACATCAAAAAATTACTAATCTCTGTAGACGGAAGGAGACAGTGCGGTATCTAACTTTCTCTTCACTTGAAGGGGGGGGGGGCTTCTACATACCAAGGATGAAATGTATGATGCAAATATTTCCCAAACTAGCAAAAGTTTTTTACCAAAGGCAAAAACTCATGAGTAAGGGTGGGTGGAACCAAGTGTTTCAGTTCTGCAAAGTTTTGGTGTACAGCAGATTGCACTTGATCTCCTGGTTTTTCTTTGGGTTCCTGAAGATTTTCTAGGTCAGTCTTCTTCAACCTTAGTTTCCAGATGCTGTTGAACTACAGTTTTCATCATCTGACCACTAGCTAAACTGATTGGGAATGATTGGCATTGTAGTGCAACAATATCTGGGAATCCAAGGCTGACGAACTCAGCTCTAGGAAAGGGATAGGGAACATGTCGCTTTTCAGAGGTTGTTGGACTCCAACTCCCATCAGCCAAATCCAAAAATGTACATTCACTCAGAAGTAAATTGTACTGAGTTCAACAGGATCTATTCCCAAGTAACCTGTGTAAGGACTACAGATTTTCTCAGTATTTATGATCACAAGTTGTGTTTGTTTTATGCTTTGTTGGATTTTATTGCTGCATTGTTCCTGGTTTGGTTTTATTGCTGAATTGCCTTTGTTGTGTTTTTAGTTTTGTTTGTCCTTTTGTATGTCACCTAGAGAATAGTTTTTATTATATGGCTCATAAATGGAAATAATAAATGTGTCCCCCCTTTCTATAATTTTCCACTTCTTTTCTATCTCCATCTGTTACATATACCAAGATTTAAACTGTAGTAGGTGCCAGCTCTATGTAGCAAACAGATATCTGAATGGTTCATTGTACATTGAAGTATCTTAGTCATAAATACCATTCTGGTGTTATTATCTTCCAGTATAAAGATTGTCCACAGATTTGTCTTTGGTAAACTTGACAGTGTTCCGCTTGAGGATAACAACAATTGTGTAATATACTTACAGTTGCAGACTTCCACACTCAAACATTGGAAGGATTGCTGGAAGTCATCTGTACTATTGATTCACTCAGCACAGGAATACAGTAAAGAATAGCAAACTAAGTTGTAAAAAACCATTTGCCTTGCATTTGTTTCAGTATATTTCCATGATTTTGGAAGTGGCAAAACAGAAAATCCTGTTTTGAAAAGGGGTGGCTTTGTTTTGTTTTATCATTTGGTATCACATTACAGTTTGGAAGATTAAACATTTTCAGAAATGAGTGCTTGTTGATTAAGGGGCTGGAAACAGTGTGAACAGTGCTTGAATGAAATTTCAGAGCCCAATAAGAGTAAATAGGACTATATCTCTTAACACAAGGAAGGCAGTTTGAACCGCAACATTAGTCTTGATTTGGTCCCTCCGGCATCATGATTAACTAAAGATTTTAATATTTTCAGTGTTCCATGCACATTAATCGGTTTGCAAAGTTTATGCAATCATTCATTTTAACAGCTCTGCCTTGCCGGTCTCCAAAGTGAGTGTCACCAAGGCAACATGCAAGATGGACCGTGCTAGCCGTTTGTCAAGAGGGGTGGCAAGTCAGCATGCTGCAGGGCCTCTTGCAAATAACTTGAGTTACCATTGCCACTTGGAGCTAATGTGGTCTCTTCAGAATCTACAGCATGGAAAACGTCTGCCCAGAAGAACAAAACTCCAGAAGCAGCAATGTCACTGTAGATATCCATCACTTATTATCACTATATATGAAAGAGCGATGAAAGAATGGGTATCGTCATGTAATTGCTGGTTTATCAGAACCTCAAGAGTTTTGTGATTCTGCAATGATGGATTTTTACAGATTCCAGCATTTGCATCCACACCAAGGAGAAAGAGGTAAGACACAGGACTGCAATTTTATCAGCATAAAGGGTGTTGCCTGTGGTTGACCACCATTCCCACTCTCACTCCTCCAGAAGGCAACAGAAAAGAGTATCTTGAAAGTGCCCAGAAATCAATAAATTTATTGATTCAATAGACTCTTTGTAAGGGGCAGCTTAAAAAGCATAATCTGCTATATATGTTGGAAAGTTGGTTTCTTTCATTATGCATTTGGGCACCTCCTAAACTATCAAAAGCAAATTTTGAAGAATGGTTTTTGTCTATGCTTGGATACAGTTGGATGCCATTTTGAAACAAGATGGCAGTCCGAACCTTCCAAAAATGAGCTGTGTGACTGCCTTGAAAAGATGCCTCATAGGAAATAAATTACTATGAAATTGTGGGTGAATACATGTATCCCTATGAAATAAGTATCTGGTCTTATAATGGTCCTGGTTCACTAACATTGCTGTGCATGTTTAAGATTGCCCCTGCATTTCAATCATTCTCAGAGTATAATTGTGTTACTTAAACGTCACATGGGTTAGCATAATACATCAGGGATGTATTCTGAACATAATAGGATACATTATTTTAGAACAAGGGGTGCCAACTCAGTGCCCATGAAGGCTTTCAATTAGGAAGAGTCTCAAGCCCTCCTAAAATAAACTTCTCCCCTTTGAGGAACCTGTCCCCTATCAGGAAAGTTTGCAGTACTGGGGACTTCTATAACTTAAAAAGGCAATTAAGAGGTGATATCATAGAAGTTTAGAAAATAATGCATGGCATAGAAAAAAATGAATAAAGAAAAGTTTTACTCCCTCTCTTGTAGCAGATAAAAGAGATAACAGAAACTACTTGTCCATGCAGCGCAGTTGAACTACAGAGCTCGCTCCCACAGGAGACAGTGATAACCACCAACTTGGATGGGCTTTAGAAAGGATTAGACAAAGTCTATCCATGATGGCTATGCTCTGCAAACCATGTGGGGCAGGAGGAGAGTGCTCTTGTGCTTGGGTCCTGCTTGCAAGTTTCCCACAGGCATCTGGTTGTCCACTGTTAGAACAGGATGCTGGACTAGATGGGCTATTGGCCTGATCCAACAGGCTCGTCTTATGTTCTTGGTTAGGAGGTAAAATGTGCAGATACCTTCTAAGTGAGTGCTGTGGCCACCTTGTATATTTTTCCTGGCACTGAGGAATGGTCCCTGTTGCTATTAAGCAGCAATATCTGTGTGTGTGAGAGAGAGAGAGAGAGAGTGCAAGTGTATACACACACGTGCATGGATGTGTACATGTGTGTGTATAAATTCAATATTGTGTGATCTCCATAACCAGGACCAACAGGATATAGCTGACTTCCCATAGTAAGCATAAGGGGGGGGAGGGTCCAGTCTCTTTAATTTTGCATTATGCCATACTTACCATGGCAGGTATTTTACACTATTCCACACCCCCATTTACCAACTTTTTTGTGACTGGTGGCCCCAGCACTCTCTCAAAATTTGAAACATGCCAACTGGTCCAAGAATGTTGGCAACTTCTGTTGCAGAATAATAGTGCTTTTCATCTGGTGAGATTTGGTCTTCAGAGCTAGTCTTTGTTAAATAGTTGAATTAACTAAGAAATGGATCTATATTGAAAATCTTCAGTTTTTGACATAACTGGGACTCTTAACTGTGTGCTGAGTTATCAGTCCTTTTTCAGACAGAACAGTTGTTTTTTCTGTCCTTAATAATTAGCATTCAAGATCATTTATTACAGCTGCACAGTTAAGGCATTTAATGAAAGGCAGATGGGCTGATGCACATCAATTGTCACCTTCACAAGTCTTCACATTAAAATGATTCCTGTACATAGATCCAGTCTATCCTGGGTTCTCTCTCTCTTTCACCCCCTGCCCTCATCTTCCAAATTTGTTGCCTTCCCCCACTTTCATTTTCCCGTTAATCTCAATGCATTATCTTTTTTCTCCTTTCTTTTCCTGCTTCTCCCCACCAGCACTCTTTCTTAAATTCAGCAGCAGCACACAATATTTTCCCTTTTCTAGTGAAAACTCATTGAAGAGGACATCAGAGGGCTGTGCGGCATGACTGACTGCAACAGAATGAACTGCCTGAAGCCAACTTCATCACAAGCTCCTGAAACAATGGAGAGGAGGAGGAAAGCAGGTAAGGGTTGACAACTGTCCCCTTCTGTGTTGAGACTTTCCTAGTACTTCAGCTAAACCCTCAAAGAGCCTCAAGGGGCTTTCCAAATATGTGATCAAAACATAGGACCTGTTGCCATCTCTTTAAGGCCCAATACTAGGGCAGGATAAGTAAGCGGGAAAGATGGTGGCTGGGGCAATTATTGGCAGAGTCCTTCTTCCTGCCAAGGACAGGAACTAACCTTCTTTAAATTATTGTAACGTCGCTGAATTAGATGTAGTGATGCAAATACAGTGGTACCTCAGGTTAAGTACTTAATTCGTTCTGGAGGTCCGTACTTAACTTGAAACTGTTCTTAACCTGAAGCACCACTTTAGCTAATGGGGTCTCCTGCTGCCGCCGCGCCTCCGGAGCACGATTTCTGTTCTCATCCTGAAGCAAAGTTCTTAACCTGAAGCACTATTTCTGGGTTAGCGGAGTCTGTAACCTGAAGCGTATGTAACCTGAGGTACCACTGTATTATTCTACCCTTTCATCTGCCTGGCAGGCCTTCTTACATTATGCTGACAGTGTAGGAACTGCTACAGTGTGGCTGCTTCCTAAGCCGCCAAGATAATGCAAGAAGATTGCATCCAACATTAACCATACCAAGACTAAAAAAGGTAAAGGTACCCCCTGACCATTAAGTCCAGTCACGGAAGACTCTGGGGTTGTGACGCTCATCTCGCTCTATAGGCCAAGAGAGCCAGCGTTTGTTTGCAGACAGCTTCCAGGTCATGTGGCCAGCATGACTAAGCCGCTTCTGGTGAAACCAGAGCAGCACACGGAAACGCCATTTACCTTCCCGCCGGAGCGGTACCTATTTATCTACTTGCACTTTGATGTGCTTTCGAACTGCTAGGTGGGCAGGAGCAGGGACCGAATAATGGGCGCTCACCCTCACAGGGATTTGAACCACCAACCTTCTGATCGGCAAGCCCTAGGCTCTCTGGTTTAGATCACAGAACCACCCGCGTCCCATACCAAGACTAGACGCATTGAAATTAGTAGACCTAACTAATTTGGGTCCCATAATTTCAATGGGCCTGCTCTGTGTAGCGCTTAGTTAGATGTCACTCAGAAACCCTATGCCACCTGGGATGACCCTAAACATGCTTCTAAGCATTCTTTTGATGCGTAACCCTCGCGTACAGTAGTCTGGAGCAGCAGCATGGACATCTTCATGGCTGAGGTTTTCTTGCCATTTCTTGAGTGGTGCAGTGGTGCTACACTGGCTCCTGCCTAGGGACTGCAAATAGCTACTGAAATCATTCCCTGGGTCTTACGTTGTGCCTGCCTGCCTCACAACAATATGATTGCAATGGCATGGCATAGCAAACAAACACAGGTAAAGGGGCTGAAGTGCTGATTACATAGGTCTGCAATGCAGCACATAGATTGTAGCAGTCTGTGCTTACAAAATAGGTTAAGAACCAGACTTGAAAGTGTGCCTTTCATTCTTAACTACCATTTCACAATCCGAACCCATACACTGGAACTCCTCTTTCCCACCCCCAACCCCCCTCAAACCTGAGTGACAAGCACAATAGCTTTCCTTTCTCTTATTGAATTCTCCAGCTCAAAATAACAAAGTAAAAGTTTTATCTAACCTGAACTAATGAACCATAAATCATTTAAAGCATGCAAACCTAGTTTTGAAAAAGGAAAATCAATAGCAACCCATTGAGTTTCCAAAGTAGATTTTTCTGCATGATGTCCTTTGGATCTCATTTCCACAATACAGAGTCCTTTGCAAGAGAGAGGAGATGGGGGGGGGAGAGAGCCTACTTTCATCAACATGTTGAGAAGGAATCAAGATGAGCACTGAAATCTCAGAAAGGTAATAACAAAATGAGGGCTATATTTTCATACTATATTCCCCGAAGGTGCTACAACACGTAGATGGATGAACATATCAATCAAACCGTTGCACTGTCTGAGAAAATGAAGTTCAATCAGCTTGTACTGGGAGTGGTGGAAGAGGGAGGGAGAGACCCAATGCTACAACCTACACATGATCAATTAGAAAGGAGAGGTGCTTCACCTTTTTAAGGGAGAGCCTCCTCCTTTGGTCCTTTAATCAGAAGTGCCGAACCCCACCTCATCAATCCGTTCCAAAATCCAGCTGTGAGAGATTAACCTGTTCATGACCTGGCTATGGATTTTGTAGGCTGAGGCCGATTTTGCTTGGCTCTCTCCAAAAAGGATGCTAGGGTAATGGCTGCTCTTCTGTGATACACCCTCACCATACGCTGAATTACTTGGTACTAGAAGGTGAGGTATCCTATGAGGAGAATGAGATCTTGGACTAATGGGTTACTGAGCCCAATTTAAGGTGCTGATATTAACTGTCTACAAAGCCCTGAAATACCTGGGACCTCGGTATGTGATGCAGTATCTACCTATATCAGCCTGCCCAGGCTCTGAGATGGGTGGAGGGTCCTCCCTATTGTTCCACCAAGCAGCTGCTACTTACTGCACGGGGAATAAAGGCTAAGACAAACTTCAATTGTGGAACTCCCTTGCCCTGGACTGCAGATGGCTGCACCTTTGATGAGTTTCCATCACCAACTTAAAGCACATTTCTTCATCCAGGCTTGATTAAGCCTGTTCTGGATCTCAGGATCGTTTGGTATGGTCCTAGTTGAATCTACGATGTTTTTAACAGGGTTTTATTGATTTAAATTTAAATGTGTGTTGTATTATTGACCATTTTAAACTGCTTTGTGGCTACACAGTGGTGAAAAGCAGTCTACAAATGATGCAAATAGATCTATAGTGATATCACATCTATACCCTACAAACCGTGTGTTGTCAATTCATGGGCACTCATTATGCATGAGATCAATCCATACAGTTGTAATCCCTTCCTCTCAATACTTGGAGCCGCGAACATATGCCCCTATTACAATAAAGCAACAAAATGCTTACAAAATACTTTAGAGATCAATCACTTAAGATCTCACAAGTTCTCTTGACATTCTCCTAAACACTTTAGCAAAACATCTTTAGCTTCATTGTCTGCTAAGGAGCTTGAACTGCGAATCATGATCTGTCTAACAAATAACAGGAAGAGGTCACGGATCATATACACTGAAGTAAGCCCTATGAGAATAGCTACACTTATGTTAATTAATCTATTTCCTCCATATATAATTATCATGCAAACGGTATTACCTTGCTCAAGGCTTTTTGTAGTATATAAACATCTAGTTGATACAGATGAAGCTTCCTACAGCATAACAATCACTCATGAGGAAATTGCATCCAATAAAATAGACACTTTAAAACAGTAAACCTCCGGGGAGCTAACGCTTAATGGGCCATGTGAAGTGAGGAGTGTACCCAAAATTGATGGGGATATTTGTGAGCCATTTAATTTATGAGCAATTTGGTTAATCAATAAACAGGTATATGTGTACAATCAATCGTAAGGGTTGGGGTTTTTTTTTCTTTTTTGTAAACAAGGTCAACCCTAGTACATTTCTGCTGTTGCCTTTCTTAATTGCCCTTTAAACAATAACATTTAAACAAAAATCAAATCCACTCTCCCAACTGTTCAGTACTGATAAGCAATAAAAAGTAATAGAACAGATAGCATTAAGCACTTCAAAAAAGGCATTAGATGCTGATGGACTGTGTGCTAATTGAAAAGTGGCATTATAAGTTCCAGTCCACATGACTGCACAATTTTGGAACGTGGTGGCTATCATCACATTTTAAAGTCCATTTGCATAAGGAAATAGGCACCATAATGGGGCAAATTTGCTTATAACATCCTTCTGCCCAGAAAATAAAGCCATCACTTAACTTAATTGATAATAATAGTGGTTTTATGAGCATGGCTAATGACAAATGTATGTGATTTGTAGGAGAGTTTTTGGATTATATTAAAGATATAAGTGAAGTGAATGTGCATAGTCGCATCTTTTTACTCATGTCACTGTTCAGTTACAATCTTAATATTTCACCAAAGAAAGTTCAAATAATAGGTTCAAATAATGGGTTTTACAAATAATATCACAGAATATCATTAAACCATGCCAGACACATCCTTAAAAAAAGAAAACCAAACACCAGTACTTTATTTCACAATACAGTACAGTATGATTCCTTATTGCTATTTCCCCTCCTTATAAAATCCCCCCCCCCGAAGCCCAGTATTTTGGGGCCTTCTTCCTGGCACACTGTTCTGCCTTTTGACTTACCTCATTCCTTTACGCAGCCTTTCTAGTGACTCGTTTCATGGTCCATTCAGTGTTATGACTTTGTGACTTCTTGTTTTCTTTTACATCTCAACAAAATAACTTTTTTTTTTTAAGTGTCAACATAATACAAAGTAACAAGCTGGCTTCGTCTCTTACTACTCAGTCTCTAAGAACATTTCACATCGAAAATGTAGATCTGCTCCAGAGCAGTTAAAGGTACTCAGCAGCCCTGTTTTGTGGAATTGTAAAAGTATGTGGAGGGTGACGGAGGTAACTGTGAGGGAGCCAATTTACATGTTTGTTTATAAAAGTATATTCCATTCTCTCATAAAATATCAGGGGTAGGGGTAAAGAAATATAAAAACACTTTTTTTGAAAATCAGTACAGAACGATCATTAAAATGACTGGCTACTCAGAAAAGAAATCAAGCACAGGCCTGCTGCCACAAAGGAAGTCTTCAAGTCACACATGAAAGTGAATTTAACAAGGGTGCCGGCCCAATCTCTGAGTCATCCTCAGAATGGAGCAGGCAACACTAAATGACGGACTTGTGGTTGAGGCCTGTTGGGCCTCTGTAACATGGGGTACGACTAACAGTGTTTCTCTGGGTCAGGACTCTGGACCTAAGTTGTTCAGGGCTTTGTATATCAACCTAAGAACACTGAACTTCTACTAACGAAACCTCTACACTGGCTGCACATGTGCAAACAGTGGTGTCATATCATTGTTGGCCATCTGTCCCCATCAACCGACTCGCTGCTGCTTTTGCTTCCAGACCAGGATCAGGGGCAGCCCCACATTGAGCACATTTTAGCAATCTTGTCTCAAGGTTACCAATGAATGAGCTACTGTGACCATGCTATCATACCATAAGAACTGTAATTGGCCCCCAAGCTTTGTATGTTGCCCCATGGCCCAGTATACCTGAAGGAGCATCTCCACCCCCATTGTTCTGCCCGGACGCTGAGGTCCAGCGCCGAGAGCCTTCTGGCGGTTCCCTCACTGTGAGAAGCAAAGCTACAGGGAACCAGGCAGAGGGCCTTCTCAGTAGTGGCACCCGTGGAATACCCTCCCATCAAATGTCAAAGGGATAAACAATAACCTGACATTTAGAAGTACAGGCAGCCCTGTTCAGGGAAGCTTTTAATGTGTGACATTTTAATGTATTTTTAATCTTCGTTGAAAACCACTCAGAGTGGCTGGGGTACAAATAATAAATTATTACTATTATTATTATTATTATTATTATTACACAAGGACAGTTTTAATGTAATATCAAACATGACAAAATAAGATGTTTTTTTAAAAAAAAGCAGGGTGAGGGGGAGCCCTCCATCTAAGACAGGGCTCATGGGGGCTCATAGAGGCACATTTGACAACTAGGGAAACAGCTGCAGACACCATACACACCACAGAACCAAATGCACACTGCAACCTATGCCGTTGGCTACAACAGAAGCATAGTTTAATTACGGAATTCACCCACACAGGAGATGTCCTCCAAACTAGATGACTTTAAAAGAGGATTAGACAAATTCATGTAGGAGGGGGCTGTCCGATGGCTGCTAGCAATGATGGCTACGTTCTGCCTCCACAGTCAGATGCAGCAATGCTTCTGCATAGCAGATGCTAGAAACCACAGTAGGGGCGAGTGCTTTTGTGCTCAAACCCACAAGCATCTGGTTAGCCACAGTGATAACTGGATACTGAACTAGATGGACCATTGGCATGATCCAGCAGGCTCTTCTTATGTTTTTTTTTTTTTTTTTTTTTTTACTAATCTTTTTATTGATATTTTGGAAACGACATCAAACGATACAAAAAAGAAAAAAGACTGAAAAGAAAAAAAAGCAAACAAACAAACAAACAACAACAGCAAACAACGCCTATAAACATAAAACAGACAAACCAACATAACATCACTCAATTGACTTCCTTCCATCTCGGTTTAGGCAAAATAAACTCATCACTTATCTGCAGATTGTATTATATCAGCTCTTTACATCGCAGGTTTTAGATTCCGCCCACTGTGATTTTGGTAATACCTAGATTGATTTCAATGTAACTTAGAAATTTATTCCAGTCGTTCGTAAACTTAACGATTTTTTGATGCCTAATTTTTTGTGACATTCTAGCTAATTCTATATACTCATATAATTTCATTTGCCATTCTCTAATGGTAGGGATATTGGAAGTTTTCCAGTTTTGCGCTAACAAAATCCTGGCGGCCACCATTGCATATTGAAAGAATGTTTGGTCTTCATTTTTGATCTCCTCTCCGATCATACCTAAAAGGAACGCTTCAGGTTTTTGGGGGAAGGTGTATTTCAGTATTCTTTTTAATTCATCGTAAATTTGTCCCCAAAATCTTTTCACTTCGTCACAGGTCCACCACATGTGAAAGAAATTACCCTCTTTAGTTTTACATTTCCAGCATGTGCTGTCTCCGGTCTTATACATCTTCCCCAGTTTTGCCGGGGTGATGTACCAACGATACATCATTTTCTCCATGTTTTCTCGGAGAGCAGCACATGCTGTGAACTTCATACCTTTCTTCCAAAGTTTTACCCATCTGTCAAACTCCAGATTATATCCAAGGTCTCTGGCCCATTTGACCATGACTCCTTTCACCTCTTCATCTTTAGTATCCCAGTCTAACAGTTGGTTATACATTTTGGATAAAAGTTTAGTATTACTTTCTAAGATTTCCACCTGGTACCTGGACTTTTTTTCACTCATTCCTATTTTTTTATGATCGTACCATAACGCATTAATTTGGTGAAATTGTATCCATCCAGTTAATTTATCCTTTAGCTCTTCGTACGGTCTAATTTTCCACCCTCTTTCTGATTTAACTAGGAGATCTTCGTATGTCCATCTTTCACATTCCAGATTTAACTTTTTTATTGTTAAGATATCAATTGGTGAAAGCCACCAAGGGGTGTCTCTTTCAATCAGCTTTTTGTTCCTGTTCCAAACTTCTAATAACGAGCCTCTAATGATATGATTAGAGAAGCCTCTATGGATCTTTCCTTTATCATGCCACGAATAAGCATGCCAGCCGAATCTAATGTCAAATCTTCTTATGTTTCAAGCCTAATTTCAGCGAAGGTCAGGATCCTGTGGGAAGGCCTCTGTAAGGCACATTTGTACTCACGGGCATCATATTGGTGACTCCTGATTTAAGCATCCTAACACACACAAGGCAAGCCACCATCCTGCACATTGTGGCAGCAACATGGAAAATACATCCCATCAAATCACATCCCGTGGATCAGATTGTTATAGGATGTCTTTATTGTTTCTATTACTTGTAAACCACCTTGTGTGTAGCTGTATATAAATGCAGTATACAAATTAAAAGTGAAACTAAAGAAAACAAAATCAGAGCTTGTTTCCCCATCTTCCCTAGGATGACATACGGGCCCTTCTTTAGAACAAGTTCATCTGAAATTGTCAAAAGCAAGTTGTTACGGAACCTGGGAGCCACGCTGAGATTAAAATTCACAGAATTGCTTTCTTGGAAAATGTATGTTTGTGAACTAAGCAACACTTAAAATTTTACAGTCTGAGTCCCAGCCTAAACAAAGCTGTCATCTTTCACTTTATGGCTACCATCAAACTACTACATTTCTTTCTTTCTTTGATTTAACAGCCGCTTTTCAGAAAGCCCCCCAAGTGGCAATGCATGCAAAATTTTTCACAAAAAAACCCCCTCCACACTCAATAAAACAATAATAAAAATAAAAAACAGCAACAAAGCAAAACAAGCCACACACACGCCAGTTTCCTACCTTGTTAAGTGGCAGATTACTCCAAACTGAAGGCCTGTCTAAATAATGCAGACCCCCCAACCTGTTTCAGACCACAGCCCCCATCAGCTCCAGCCAGCATGACCAATGGTCAGGGATGATGGGAGGGAGTGCCATGAGAGCACCAAGGGGGTTAGAGTGGAACCTTGGAGCTATAAACCTCCCCAGGTGACCTTGGACCAATCACCATCTCTCAGCCACCCCAACTTCACAAAGTTGCGCTTAAAATGGAGGTGGGAGGAACAGTTCCTTGGATGAAAGGTGGGATGATGATGATAATAATAATAATAATAATAATAATAATAATAATAATAATAATAATAATACAGAGTAAGGCTCTAATTACCTTGAGGATGCTAGCTTGCCCAACTGGGATGGGATTTTGCCCCATGGTAGTAGCAGTGGCTTCCTTGCATTTGCTTCCTTGTTTTATCTCAAAAGTACCATGCAGTCTTTGAGTTAGGAAAGAAATCTCATTTTTGAGAAGTTTTCCATTCATATGGTTTTTCTTGCTCCTGAGAGCTGTGTTGCAGCTTCTTCCAGGAAAGAGCACAGAGAAGAAAGGGAGGAAGCAAAGGCTGCTGGGAACCTGCCAAGCTCCACCCACTGGAATGTTGAGCTCAGGGCCCAGGTTAACCCTTTCATGCACACAGGTGTGAAATACTAACTGTACAATAAAACACCTCCTAGGAAGGAAGCATGGCAGTAGAAGCAGGGGCATCAGCCGGCAGAACCAGAAGCAGCTTTTAAACTGAATAGTAAGTGCCCCTTCTTGTGGGAATCAAACAGCCCTTCTCCTTTGCCAGTTTTCCAAATGCAGGTTTCAAAATGCATTTGAGGGATTTCATTCCAGCCCAAATTCTAGACAATAGTAGAAAACTGAGGAGGTCCCCCCACCCCACCCGTGGTAGATATCAGTGGGTTAGTAGAGTCATATGGAAGTGGGAAGTCCTTTAACAGTGCAATCCTATGCACATCAACTCAAAAGTAAGTCACACTGACTTCAGTGCGGCTTTAAAGATGAAAACTGGCTTTGAATTGGGCTCAGACACATACTGGGAGTCAGCGCAGAGTGAATGACAATATAGTTACATGCTCTGAATAGCTGGGCCCCCGTCATCAGCCTGCCCCCAGCATTTTGCACCAGCTGCAGTTTCTAAAGCCTTTTCAAAGGCAGTGCCACATATAGCGCTTTGCAGTACAGTCATACCTCATGTTATGTTTGCTTCAGGTTGAGCGTTTTCAGGTTGCATCCCGCGGCGACCTGGAAGTACCAGAAAGGGTTACTTCCGGGTTTCGTCGCTCACGCATGCACAGACACACAAAATGACATCACGTGCATGCGCAGAAGCGACGAATCGCAGATGCGCAGACGCGGGTTGCATTCCTTTCAGGTTGCAAACGGGCCTCCGGAACGGATCTCGTTCGCAACCAGAGGTACCACTGTACAGTCATACCTTGGGTTACAGACGCTTTAGGTTGTGCTTTGTCAGGTTACGGATGCGCCGAAACCCGAAAGTACTGGAACAGGTTGCTTTCAGGTTTCGGTGGTCGCGCATGTGCAGAAGTGCCAAATTGCAGCCCGCACCGCACTGTGGGTTGCAAACGTGCTTCCCGCATGGATCACGTTCGCAAACCAAACATCCACTGTAGTTGAAACAGATTGCAACCAAGGTGATGGTGGTCACATAGACCTTCGAGCCACAGCCATAGCCTGAGCAGGCAGGATCACCCTCAGATTGTGAACCTGGTTCTTCAGAGGGAGTTTCTTAAGTCCACCCTACCCAGAGCAGGCTTTGTCACGAATCAGCATTTTGTGCAAGGACTGTAGTTTCTGCTTTTTCACAAAATGTGCATCTTCTTTGATCCGAGCACCCTCCCCACTGCAGCTTGATGTTTGCAATGTGCGTTCAGAAACAAATCTTCATTCTTGAATCCTCTTGAGATGTATAGTGTCAACTTGGCTTTCTTTAACCCTGTTGTCTCTAATGCTCCACAGCATCTGTTGTTCTTCAGGCACCCAATAGCTGTGCCCACGTACAGTCTGTCCAAGTCCGCCTGGAGAGTTCGGCAGCACTGAGCAGTTAATAGCGCCTGCTATTTATTGAGGTGCTTTTCTTAGTCTCAGCATTAGATGCAGCTCATTTAACCAGCAGAAAATCCAACGATTACCAGATGTTATGTTGTAGGAGTGACTAATTATCAGGAAACATGACAGCCATGGACTTTTTGGGAAGAGTGAAAGAAAAAAATGCTTTCCTAGGAAAAAGTGACATTATGTATAATTAAGGGGTAGACTTAAATAATTCTTATAGATTTGGGGGTATGATAAATCGTGTAATCCACACAATAGGCATTCATTTCAATGGGTTTCATTTGCCTTTTGCTAGTCTCCAAACCATTCAACTTATACGCATTTGGTGAAGGGCCATAGTTTAATGGTAGAACATCTGCTTTCCATACAGTTCAATTCCTAGCACCTCCAGATAGAGATGGAAAAGACTCCTGAGGGAAATTCTGGAGAGCTGTTGCCTGTCAGTGTGGGAAATGCTAAGCTAGATGGACCAAGAGTCAGATTTGATATAAGGTAGCTTCCTGTGTTCATCTATCAGCTTTCTGTGGAACAGAATATCATATATTTTTCAAGCGTGCCTGTCAATATTATATTACAAATAATTGCTGATGTTGACTTATATAGGAGGTTACATAAATTACCTTAACACTAACCATTCACCAAATAAGTTATAGAAATGAAATCTGGCATATTTATAGTTAACCTATGAGCAGTAGTAAGGGGAAACAGCACCTAAATTTCTAATCTCAAACCAAACCAAACCAATCATTGCTCAACAGATTTGGTTTACTGAGTCATATATCACACCTTGGTTTGTCAACTTCAGGGAACATTAGTCTGGGATAACATTTATGGCATTCAGAAATAAGGAGAACGATGCTCTCTTTTTGGTACAGGCAGGAATTGTCTGTTTCCATACGGATAGGATGAAATGTCA
Source organism: Podarcis filfolensis (assembly GCF_964270895.1). NCBI lineage: Eukaryota > Metazoa > Chordata > Lepidosauria > Squamata > Lacertidae > Podarcis > Podarcis filfolensis. The sequence continues at coordinate 42,654,634 of NC_139604.1, forward strand.
TTTCTCATTTTGCCATCCCATCGGGGTGTGCTCATTTTGGCAACTTTTTCGGCTGCTGGCAAAATTCAACAAACATTTTTCTTTCAGGAGCCTTTTTCTTTCATCAAACTTTTAAATTATCTGCAAGACAGAAAGCTGTTTGGGGAGGCAAGTTGCCGGCCATCAATATTTTCAACCAAAGTGCATTACTCAAATGATGCTTCTAGCAGTGGCTTGTTGAATATAACTCCTGGCCAGAAAGGATTCAACACAGTTCAGCTGACAGCTACAGCTCCAAAATTCATCGTTTAGGGGCCCAAACTGATTTGCCCCAAAGCAGTTCATCCCCCAGCTCTTGTTTTTACCCACATTTTCATTGGATTATTTTCAATACTAATAAACCATAACTTAAAAGGAAGGTTGTTTGGGGAAAATTGTTAAATTTGTAGATGTGAAGATACTCAAAATACAAATTTATTGTATTGTCTAATTTGGTCTTACATTATAATTCTTTACATCTGCTAAAGGTGTGGCTAATAAAATGGATATAAGCTGGCAATCTGTTGTAATTTGCATGCAGCCATGTGTTTCCTGGGCAATTGGACAAATGTTGGTTTCATAAGCAAGCAACAGGGCCACGTATACTTAGGAATTGATATAGAGGAAATAAGTTCTAGAAGTGATCCAAAAAGTAAATGATTTCAAATATGAAACCTACTCAGAGGTTTAAGGTGAGGTGAATATGAAATGGCAGGTTCCCTGATGGACAATTATCTCTGAAGGACAAGAACAGCAGCTGAATAGGGAACACTTCAAAAGGGTGGAGGGATAGGAGTTCAAATAGGTTGGACCACTGGAATTGTGGAAAGTCTTATTTTAGTGAGTCGCCATACAGGACACTGACTTGCAAAAGCCCTGTTAAAATAATAAATAATTCAAATACATAGCTCCCTCACAAGGAGGACAGAAAATTCCTCTTCTAGATCAGACTTACCTGTCTGAGAAATTTATTTGAGGATCCCTTTTGTGTTCGCAGTAAATACCCTGGGCATATCATGAAATGGAGTAAAAGCTCATGAAGACCTTAAAAATGAAGTAATACACCAAATAAATAAAGAGAGTGCTGGTGGCTGTGCATGTGATAGCACAAGGTCATATTTAATTCACTTGGGGTGCAGGGAAGTAAGAAAGCCCAACTTGATTAAAATCTTTAGAATATATCTCAATCTGGTGTATATCAAGGATAATACTTAGCCCAGTGTTTCTCTCTTCATGTAGACAGTCAGATTTTGTGCACAAAGCAGCTTTGGCCCATACACAAATTTTATTGCAATATTTCCCTGATTAATACAGTGCTAGAACATCACACATACAACTAGGGAGTACAGTATTTAAATGAGTGGCAAGAAGAAGGTCATTGACTATTAACTCGATCATCTCCCAAGTTCATAATGATTTCGTTTGTTTGTAAATTTTAAGGACCCCATATATTCTAAGTACATTTTAAGGCCAGCTCCACAAGTAGAAATGTGAGAGGCCCCTCAAATGTGCCCTGAAGGCCAATTGAGCTTTTCACATGTTCCTGCTGAATGCTCAAAAACTTTGAATGAATTTGCAAGTATAAGAACATAGTAATAACTCTGCTGGTTAAGGCCAAAGGCCATCGAGTCCAACTGTTCTCACAGTGGCCAACAAAGACGCCTATGAGAAGCCCTCAAAGAGGACCAACAACTGGGATACACAAGAATTGTGAAGGTAGGTTTTTGGGTATGTCTATGGTAGTAATTACCGACGTGTGTGGCACTGTGGGGGTTAAACCACAGAGCCTAAGACTTGCCAATCAGAAGGTCGGCGGTTCGAATTCCCACGACGGGGTGAGCGCCCGTTGCTGGATCCCAGCTCCTGCCAACCTAGCAGTTCGAAAGCATGTCAAAGTGCAAGTAGATAAATAGGTACCGCTCCAGCAGGAAGGTAACGGCGTTTCCGTGCGCTGCTCTGGTTCGCCAGAAGCGGCTTAGTCATGCTGGCCACATGACCCGGAAGCTGTACGCCGGCTCCCTCGGCCAATAAAGCGAGATGAGCGCCACAACCCCAGAGTCGGTCACGACTGGACCTAATGGTGAGGGGTCCCTTTACCTTTATGGTAAAAAAGGTAAAGGTAAAGGTACCCCTGCCCGTACGGGCCAGTTGTGTCCGACTCTAGGGTTCTGCGCCCATCTCACTTAAGAGGCTGGGGGCCAGCGCTGTCCGGAGACACTTCCGGGTCACGTGGCCAGCGTGACAAAGCTGCTCTGGCGAGCCAGCACCAGCGCAGCACACGGAAACGCCGTTTACCTTCCCGTTATAAAGCGGTACCTATTTATCTACTTGCACTTAGGGGTGCTTTCGAACTGCTAGGTGGGCAGGAGCTGGGACCGAAAGACGGGAGCTCACCCCGCCGACCATGCGATCGGCAAGCCCTAGGCACTGAGGTTTTACCCACAGTGCCACCCGCGTCCCACCTTTATGGTAGTGATTCTCAAAAAGCACAACATATTGGCATGGCTCTCATCTTCTCTAACAGTCCCACTTCTCCATCTCCCTCCCACAAAAGCCTCACTTTGGGGAGGGGTAGTGGACTACAGTAGGAGAAAAGTCTCAGAGAGAGCCCCCACCTTTCCTTAGCTGCAATGGAAATTATGCACAGAGCTTAATTCCCAGTTGGGGATCATGAGGTAGCTTTCTTAGCAGAAAATTAAGCTCTGTGTGTCATTTACAGTTCAAATATTAATCACTGCATAAGTGATTAATCATCAAGTGATTTACAAATGAAGCTGCTATGAAAATATCCCAAGGATTTTGGAGCGTCAGCTAATCTTGCCTTTATCCACTGAGAATGCATTGAAGAAGAATGAAACTTTAGATTGTCCTAAAATGTGTGGGAAAGCGTTTCTGAACAGAACAAGCTGAAAGCCTAGATTGCTTTCAATGTGGCGGTCTACTGAATTGAGTAGGAATCTTGCAGATACAAGCTGCAGTCTAAAACTTGTGCGGTTAATTAAATAATTCAATTTAATATTTTTTAAACTTTTAAATAAATTGTATATCTCACCTTTTTGTGTTTGCAGCGGAGGCACAAGATGGCTTAGAGCAAACAGGACAAAGCAATACAACAGCAAAAAAAAATATGAAAAGTTTAATTAGAATTCAAATAAAGCTGATAATGGTACTGTAAGAGCAAATAGAAGCACTAAAACATAACCCTAGAATGTCTTAATTAACAAAAAGTCTGCAAAAACAGCCTTATTAGCTAATTTTAAACATGGGTAATGAGGGAGCTAGATGCATCTTTCTGAGAAGATCACTCCATAATCTGGGTGCTGCATTCAAAAATGGCCAGCACTCCTGTTCCTGCCATCTGAATACCTGCCAGTGTTGGGATAGCAAGAAGTGCTCAAAGTTCTTCTAGCAGGTTCGTGTGGAAGGACATGAGTTCTGAGATAACCCATCCTTAAACTGATCAAGGCTTCAAAAGCCAGCACCTCAAATTCGCCCTGGAAACAAATTGATAGCCAGAGAAGCTATAAGTTCAGCATAGTATGATCTATCATGCTAGTTCCAAAAAAGAAAGTATGGCTGCTATATTCTGCACCATATTCCTGATTGTCTTCAAGGGCAGCTCCACACAGATTGCCTTACAGACCAAGGCATGAATAACATCACCAGCTCCAACTTCTTCAGGATCCCATTTTTTCTTGCAGAAGGTGAACCTGGCTGTGCCAGGTAGATCACTGTAATGAACTCTATATAGTGATGGGTCCAGTAGATCTCACTGTTTCATTACAAGTGCAACCCTGTCCAAACAGATGCCTCCTCTGGCACTATCAGAAGCAGAGCCAGCCCAAGGTATTTTGCTGCCTCAGGCACCTGCTACCCGAGATGGTCACCTTGATCTGCCCAGTGGTAGGGCCAGCTCTAATCAGAAGCCCCAAACACCCTTTCCATCTTACTGAGATCATTCTTATTTCATGTACCTAAATAGACTGCAAATAAATTTCTAGACTGACACCACAAGAAAGAGAAAAGCGTTGCAAGGAATAATGGCAATTTACCCATCTTTCAACGAAATCTGTTTCTTTGCATCTATATTACCTCTAATAATCTTTAATCCTTTTACAAGATTTCACATTTCCAAGCTCAGACAAAAATCAACTAGTTGATATTATCATTCCTAATAGAGAGCTATATTATATCCTTGTTTTATCAATAAATGACATTTTGACAGACAGAATTGGTGAGAGATCAGAACACACAACAGAGGAGTGAAAATTAATGGAGAACTGAATCCCACCATTTGCATATAATGTTCTCACTCACAGGCATAGTTAAGGATACACTTTCTGTGAGATACCTTTCTTTTAGGGAGGGGTTGCCAACCTTTTTAGGCCTGTGGATACATTCAGATTTTGGGAATGGGTGCTGTGGGCACTGCCCCTTCTGGTCACTTCTCTTTTTCCATCCCTCCAAATTCCCTTTTCACTGAAATCTAGCTTGCTGAGGAAAAGTCTAGTCTAAAAATGTTCTCCTTGATATTTTCAAGCTGCAAGGATTTTGTTGGTTGATTTGTAGGGCCATTCAGTCCTATTGACACATACACACCAAGCACATTGAAGAGGGACGTAATTTCAACTTCATCTATTGTTTGTGAGGACATGGTTAAACCTGTTGCCATTTAGATAGCTGGCTCCTACAGTATGTCTGATTCTACTGGCTACCTGCTCAAGGCAAAGCAAGTAAATGAATGAAAGGCCTCACACTTATGTGTGGCATTCTTATCTTAGTTAAAATGCAGGCGGAACAAAAATCATTACAGCAGAATGCCAAGTGCAGAGCAACTTGGGAAATCACGCAGAAGATTAGGGTTGAATATATGTATTCACAATGGCTTTAGGAAGGTTAATCAGGTATTATGGGCTGTACCAAATAAGTCAATTTCACAGTTATAGTAAAAGGGGGACTTTGATAAATGCACTTTAAATGAACTGGAGTACAGGATCAACTTCTTCAGTGGGAAACATTGGACTGAGCAGTACCTTACAATTTCACCTCTGTGAATTTTGTAAAGGCAGCACATCCTTCTCTCTTTCTCCCTTTCTGTAATGATTTAGACTTCCATGTTTTGTCAAAATATGCCATTTTTAATCGCACACAGCTCAGTATGGTATTAAGTTACACAGTGTACTGTGCTAAACCTGCGAGATAAAATGCAAATAGCACCAGACGGCCACTGTTTAAATCCGCCTATAAGTGAGAACAGATTTTATATGTTTCAGTTTAACTATGTAGTAAATTCTTTCTCTATAACTGTTCACTGGAGTCATATTCGTAATAGGCATTTATGGAGTAAAAGGTAACATGCCAGTTAGAATTGAGATGAATGATAACAAATTCTGTTATACTACTACAACATGTATAATTTACAATACAAGAAGATGTAATTGATGTGACCGTATAGGGAATAATCTTAGGCAACAGCTGGCTAGCCTGACCCGATCCTCCCACCTGTAGCTGCCACATTGCGAGCAAGAGCTTTGCTCAGCAGTAAAAAACAGTTGCAGCCTATAATAAAAGGTAAGTGAAAACTACACCCCCCCCCCAAGTATTTTCATTTCCATCCCAGCCCCCTTACTACATATTCTTGCTGACTTTGGGGACATGGAATAAAACCTTAAGAGCCATAAGACCTACACTGTACAATAGTACTGTCACTATCCTCTCCAACTATCCTCCCTCATCCTTGTCCACAACAGAGGCAGGTTTAGGGTCGCATTACTTGTCCCCCCCCCACATAGTGCAGGGGCCAAGGGGGTGCCTTCTCGTCTCCTTCCCCAAGCCTATTAAGTGCTGGGCTTTGGGAAGGAGGTGTGAGGGCTCTGACAGGATCCTAGAGTCCTTCTGCCTTCTTCTCAAAGCCTAGTTAGCCCAGATTTGGGAAGGAGGTGGGAGGTCTCTAGGACCCTGCCAGAGCCTCATGCCTCCTTCCCAAAGCCCTGCACTTCCATTACCCAGCTTTAGGGAGGTAGCTTTGGGCTGGGATGTGTGCGTCAAATTTTGGCCTAACACAGGGCATCATATTACCAAGGTCTGCCCCTGTCCCCAAGCCTCTTATATGGCACACCCTAATGCAAAGGGATGTCCCTGTCCAGGAGAACTGGCCATCTCCCAGTTTTAGTTCACGGGGACATGCCAGGTATAAGGAGTGTAGTACCTGATCCAAAATTCTGAAAGCTGCACCGCAAGCTTTATAGGTGGTGGGGTGGTCAACTGAAGTGGAACAATAGCAAATCAGAATACTGCAGTAAGCAGATTGGTCTTATCTATATAAGTCTTGGTCGGTAGCTTTAAGTGATGCAGAAGGGTATTGTACTGGTTTCAGCTGGGGCCCACATTCATCCAGGATGGCGAAGGTTGGCATGGAAAATTTGGGTACTCTTCTAGCTGGCTTGGTCAGTTTCTCATTTGGAAAGGCATGTGGAATATACACACAGCCACAATTGATGCTCATTCTGTCTTGTGCTTGGAAGCCAACCTCTTGATACTGACTTCCTAGCCAGCTACTGTCCCCTTTCCAGCCTTACCATTTGGAGGGGTGGTTGAGTAGTGGGTGGTTCTTAACCTCATTAACAACTGGATGTTATTAACTTCACACTCCCCTTTCAGACTGGATTGCTGTCCAAATATTTCATTGAGTCTGAACCTATTGCTGACAATCTTTGTTTTTTTAAAAAATCAATCATGGTAATTGAACCCTATTGATCCCATTGTGGTCTCTTTGCAGCCTTTGATATAGTTGATAATGAAGTGGCACGGTTCTTGAGTTGCCTTGTTTGGCTTCAAAGAAGAAGCATTAATAATCATATCCCCAGGATATTCCGTGTGTTATTGGATAACCCCATAGTTTATTCAATGTGGTTATAAAACGAGTAGGCCACATTGTATGGACACAGAGTTTGATATCATACAACGTGAGGCAATGGCTTAATAGTGGACACTAGTGTTTAAGTCTGCACGAGCAATAACTCACTCCCATATACTCTTACTGGAGCCTGACAGCAACCTCAGTGTCTGTGAAATAACTGTCTAGGACTGCTGCTATTTACTCCTTCCTCTCACCTTGTCATAGTTGTGCCTGCAAAAGCCATCATACTACTCTGACTTGGATGATAACAGTATGGGGTCTCCTCCTACATCTACAAATTTCATCCTTCTAGAAGCAAAAATGCACACTGGCCATAAGTGAAAGTGAGGAATAAACAAGGATTTTCTAAAATGCCAGTCAGTTCTTCTCTACTATAAAATAATACAATCACACTTCGGCTGCAGCGATGCACAGAACTGTGCATACAATTATGATGCATCCATAATGCATTCCTTGTCGTGTTGTATGTGTTTCCTTTTGCGTTTGCTTCATATCGCTGCCTTTTTGTAGGTTATTCAGCAGCAAATCTTTCCCCAGAAGGAAAGCCAGGTTTGAAATCGTATTACATGCTTCAAAAATACATTGTTAGTGTTCAGATGCTATAAAATAGCAAAGCAACATCCAAACAGCTTGAGGTCATTTTGGCACCTGAAAGTAGCTGTGGATCAACTTACAACAATCAAGAAGAGAGGTTTGGGTTGGCTGTCAAGAATCCCAGATTTCCTTTAGCATGCAGCTAAAAAGGCAAGGGCTGGGAGAAAGTGAGTGTGAACATTAAGACTATGAATACGGAATAATGAAACATTATTCAGAAAATGAATAATTCAATAAAAATAAGTAAGTAAAGATAATAATGATGGAAATGATACAAAAATAAAAGTCAGAGGCTTAATTCTGTCTAGAATTTTGACTTCCATTACTATGATTTCATGAACATGGTTTCAACACAGTGCCAGTGTTGACCCAGCAGAAATACTTATTTTGTAGAGCTGTGCCACTAAAGGACTCCCTGGTTTGGCACATCCTGTGAAGAAAAATCTCAGCTATCAAGCCACATAAAGCATCTACAAAGGCCCAAGATCAGTTTTGTATCATTTTACTGTTAGCTGCTCTGAGCCCGGCTTCGGCTGGGGAGGGCGGGGTATAAATAAATTATTATTATTATTATTATTATTATTATTATTATTATTATTATTATTATTTTGCCATACAAGTCTGAGTTCTGCATTAGAGCCCTCTGTCTTCCATGTGTTTTCATCCCTGCTGATAAGATTGAAAACTCAATGCCCCACTTGGAATGCCTGTTCTTAAAAGACTAGAATCACTATCAGAGGCTTGGTGGTTTAGCACAACTTGTGGTAATATAGGGCTTACTCATTGGTTGACAGTGAGAGAAGTCAAACGGCAACTGGCAGTGAGAAGAGGGGAAGCTCTAAACCAGGCATAGGCAAACTCGGCCCTCCAGATGTTTTGGGACTACAACTCCTATCATCCCTAGCTCAGGGATGGTCAGGGATGATGGGAGTTGTAGTCCCAAAACATCTGGAGGGCCGAGTTTGCCTATGCCTGCTCTAAACCCTTACAAGCCCTATGTGCCTGTTGTGGGAGGCAGCTAAATCAGGAGATGGCTCACACAATTCACTTCAGGCATCTAGCCAGCAGCACTACCATGCGATTAATCACTGTATACTAACAATACTCTGCACAGTCTTGAATGTCTAAATGGGCCTTTGATCTGATCCAGCAGAGCTTTCCTTATGTTCTTATGAGCTATCACTGGCTTGGTTGCCTCCAACAGGTGTCTACCAGTAATGGTATCAGTTCCCATGCTTCTTAGCTGCATCTCAGTGGCAGCCTACTGTTTCACACTCAACCTGAGCTCAGCCTCAGTAGCAGAGCATCTGCTCTGCATGCAGAAAATCCCAAATTCAATGCCCAGCATCTTCAAGTAGAGTTGAAAGAGAGTTCTGCCTGAAACCTTGGAGTACTGCTGCCAGTCAGTGTAAAAATAATAATAATGATGATGATGATGATGATGCTCAGTTAGATGGACCATCAGATTCCTGCTTCATCGGTTGCCACTGGGTTTGCTCATTCTAATGGGTATCTGATGCATTTTTGTTTTGGGAGTTTGTTGGTTGGTAAAGTTGTACGTATGAATTATGAATATAGTGTGCAAAGTGCAAGCCAAGTATTTTTAATCCAAATAATCTGATGGGTATGCATTTTCCTTTAGATGAAATGCCTTATTGGTTGCTGATTTCTGTCACTGATTGCCATTTTCTTTATTTTGCTGGTGAGAAGCGGAAGCAGAGAAGAAAATGGCAGGCATGGTATCGTGGAACATCATCACATGGGTGCAGAAATAGAAAAACTGATTAAAGAATCTCTTGCAAAAAATGTCCTAAAATGGGGAAATGATCACCACTGGTACATTATGAGAGCAATTGTTATCTTTCTATATGGCAAACAAATGAATTTGATCTTAATAATTTTCCTTGTCCACTTGTACTGTAAAAATACTGGCCGCTTGCACAGGATTTCTTATGCTGCTGTCATTCATACATAATATTTAACAATCTCTTGCTTATCTGTTTTAGAGGGGAATGGGCATTTTGTTCTTTTCTATTTTGTGGTATATTGTGTCCTTGGTTCCCACTTCTTATGAATTGGCAAGTTGGTTCCTCTACTTGCATTTTACCTAAGGAGATTTCTTTTCAACTTCAAGCTTAGTGTGTTGTCCTTTTCTATACGCATAGTGCTGCAAGAGTGATTGTCAAGTGTTGTGACATTTCATTTCTGAGAAACAGGAGGGATGCTGTTTTGAAAACAGAGAGAAATGCTTACAAAATGCCTACTGCCAGATGTGGGAATCTGACAAATATAAGGGTATGATTTAAAATATTGGTTTAGCACAGGCAGGGTGTTATGTACTGCTGTTACATATTTCCTTTCTCTGGGGAGCCAAAAACTTGAAAATCATAATGGAACTTCCCTTCCCTGGAAAACAACTGCCGCCTCCTCCTGGTTCTTGCACTATATGAAAGTAAGAGGCTGGTTTGCATGTATGAACTGGCCCCACATTGTATATTGCAGTTATTATTTCAGAGTCACTAACTCTAATTTTGTATAATTTTTGGGAGAAGGGAAGTTGGATCCAAACAACTACACTCCAGACAGCCTGATGTCAATACAAGGCCAAATTCTATAAGATATTATTAAATGATATTATTAAATGATACATGTATCTGGAAAATAATGCAATGATTAGTGAATGCTAGTATAGTTTTATTGAGAACAAGCCATTCCAGACCAACTTTTTTTGAGCCTTTTTAAAAATAGGTTTGTTCTCTTCTAGTGGATTGTTTCAGCAAAACATTTGACAAAGACTTTGATGACACCTTTTTTGACAAGAGGGTAGTATGTGGGCTGGACCATACTTCCCTCAGATGGATCCCACAGCTGGTTGGGCAACCCAACTCAATTAGTGCTTATCAATGGCTCTGGGTCAAAGCTGAGGGAGGTCTCAAGTAGGGATGTCAGAGAAATTCTCCAGATACACATTTATGCATTGATATGTGGTGTTTTGACAACCTGAAGTCTGCCTCAGAACAAACCAATGAATGGAAACTGAAGGGAAGCAGATTTTGTCTAAATATTGTGAGAAACATTGTAATGCAAGTTGTTCAACAGTGGAACAGATTTCCTTGGGAGGTATCAGGCTCTTCTTTGCTGGAGGTGTTTAAGAAGCGGCTGAATAGCTGTTTTTCAGGGATGTTGTAGTTACACTTTGCATTGCAGATTTTTCATTGAACAGGAATTGAACTTGAGGATCTCTAAGATCGTAACTCTTAATTCTGTGATTCGAAATATAGTCCTCTTAGCATGGGGAGATTGAAAAGGCGAAATTAGGGGATGAAAGATACATGGAAAAATATTAGTCAGTGTGAGCCAGGATAAAACAAAATAATTGAATAATGAATATGTTTGCCATCTCCCGTAGGAAATGACAAATCACATTCCACTTTAGCTTAATCTAGTTATTGATAATATGAGTTCTAATCATGGATATCTCTTACTAGATAAGACAAAGTGGTATTGGTGTGAGGTAGTGCAAATTTAAATACATGTCATATTGGATTTGCATATGAACCCAGTTCAGAAAAGGTACTATTTTTCTTATGCATCATTGTTCTCATCTTTCAGTTATATTGAAAGATGTTGGGAAAATGTACATAAAGGTGTTGCCTACGCTTTAGTGTAACATTGGCAGACCCATGTGATAGTTGGAATATCACTTAATCTAATGTACGGTAATAATAGTAATCTATCTTCTCTATAGCTGCTCTGTATAATAGACTATTTTAAGATTACTAAGATTTTGAGAATGTCGATATCCAGGTAAATTTCCCTGTCATGTTTGAGGTGATCAAAACCTTTTGAAAGGGAAGATACTCTTTTGGTGTAATTTGTATTACCAACAATAAAGAGTCTATGAATCTAAGATGAACAACAAAACTTGCTGAAATCAGAGGGACATTGCCATTTGATATCCAAAGGGGGATAGTCATTGCATTTCAAAATTCAGACACAATGTGCATTTAGGAAAATGGAGGGAATGGAGAACCAACGTACCAAAAAATAAGAATCCCAAATCTCATTGTAGGAAAGTACTTACAGAGTGCAGTGTTTCATTGCAGTAGGTCATGACATCCTACTATTACCTAGCTTTTGATACTGCAGGATTTTCTACCTGCATTGCATTGCATTCTACCTTTTAAAAAAAATTTAAGCAAGTAACACATTTGGAGGTACATGAATATTCCGCTTATGTAATGTCCCCATCATGCTTCTGGTCCTCTCAGCATACATAGCTCCAAGTGTCTGCAAGGGAATTAAATTCATGGAATAGAGTGGTACCTCAGGTTAAGAACTTAATTCATTCTGGAGGTCCGTTCTTAACCTGAAACTGTTCTTAACCTGAGGTACCACTTTAGCTTATGGGGCCTCCTGCTGCCGCCACACTGCTGCCACCCATTTTCTGTTCTCATCCTGAAGCAAAGTTCTTAACCCGAGGTACTATTTCTAGGTTAGCAGAGGTTATGTAACCTGAAGCGTCTGTAACCTGAAGTGTCTGTAACCTGAGGTACCACTGGATCACATTTAGCTATATAAGTCTATGAAGAATAGGAAAACATGTAGGTTTCAAATAGAGGCGAAAGGTTTCATATTTGTGAGTTAACTAAAAGTATATTAGGATGCTTGAATTTCTCCCCCACCTCAAATTGTATGGTGTGATTAGAGTAATGAGAAGCTACCATGCTTGAGGAAGGCACTTGTGTGAGCAGATTCTGTACACATTTTAACATCCATGTTTTTCCTTCAATGGTTCATTCCATTGTGGAATGGTGGGTGGGCAGGGCACAGTCAACTAGAGGTATTCCTAGAGTATTTAGCAAACTAAACCTTAAGAGTTCAATCCAATGCATGGTCAGGCAGGAATTAATTCTTCTGTGCTCAGTGGAGATAGTGTGCTTGTTACCAAGGGCAGTCTAAGAAAATGGGGACAGTGGTAAACACCTACTCTGGCATATGTGTCACCAAATGGTTATATCGCTGGACACAAGGTCAAACCGTAAGCCAGAATTTCTACAGTCCATTATCATTAACCTTGAAATGGTTGCCAACTTCATGAGGTAATGATGACCCTCACCTTGAAAAGAGATCTTTCTTCTTCTCTGCTAATATTCTGAAAAAGCAATGGCTTTAAAAATGCCCATCCCTCACATAGCAGAAGCACTAACATCATGAATTCCCTACATTTGGGCCCAGTTGCCTTTGCAGACTCAAGCGCTATCTGAGGTACCTACTCAGTATTCTGCCTGGTGTATTATGCATGGCTATAATTAGGTGAGTGTTCAAACGAGTTTCACGCAATGACATTTACTGAAAGTGTCTGCAGCACAGAATGTCCTGTCAAGTTGTTAATACAAAATGCTGGTGATTTATATGTTTTATTACCAAGTATTCATCTTGGTAACATGCTGCAGTGAGGACTGAGATGCTCCTTTTATTATCTCTTTTGGGGAAGGGATGAGAGGGAGATTCCTCCACCCTCCAGTATTTTATCTGAAACCAAAACGCCTCTGTAAAGAAAAATAACAATGGAAAAGTCAACCATGTTGCTACAAAGTGGAACCTCATTTATCTTGACCTCGGAAGTGCACATTTGTGTTCCTTTTCTATAGATCAGGGGTCAGCAAGGTTTACCTCGCCTGGGCCAGTTCACTCCTGCAGAGATCACTCCATGGGCTGGATTGTGTCTGCGCATGCGCAGACGCAATTTCCAGTGCCGCAGAAGCGAGTCCCTGCTCCGTGCTGTGCCGGTTTAGCGCAGTGCGCAGGGACTCATCAAGCAGGCGGCTCGGTTTGGTGGCGGCTCATGGGCCATTTAAATTACCCCTGTGGGCCGCTTGTGGCCCATGAGCCACAGATTGCTGACCCCTGCTATAGATGTTACATGCTCCCAGATCAGGCTGAAGAGTTCATCAGGCTTTTCTTCCTCTGCCCTTGCCCCTTCCTTGTGATTCCTTGAAGCCCATTGTTAAGTTGTGGGTAGACATAGCAGATGACACAGCGATTCTTCCAAAGCAGCTCTTTATTTGTAAGCTGGAACAGAACTGAACTGAAGTGCTCAGTTAGCCTGCTTATATAGAGCTCCAGTACCTTTCTAAAACTATCCAATCACTGAACGTCACTTTCGATCCTTCATTTGCATAACTATCTACAGTATCCCCCTGCTGGCCCAGGGTGAGAACTTCAGTACATAATACCCATTGTACTGCTGTGCTGTGAAGGAGCAAGGCCAGTCACCTTTATCTTATGGATTATTGCTTTATTTTTTAAAAAATCTACCATGCCCTTTGCCACAATCAGTCTACAAGGCAGTTCACAATGGGTGGCAATCAACTACATTTTGAATGGTCACTGAAATTAATAAACACGACTAAGTTAGTGCCGTTCATTTCAGTGGTTCTACTCTGAGTAAAACCTAGCTGAATACCGTGCAATCCGATTCTTTAAAATCCAATAGTTGAAGGCAGGTAGGGGTGGAAGAATGTGTTGCTTTCTCTTCTCCCAGTTGCTCATATTTTTCTGAAATTAAATTCAGTTTTCCACATTTCTGTTGCAACGTCTGACCATTGACAATTCTTTGGCATTTTAGTACAAATTTCTCCTGATAAACACAGTTTCATATACTGTTTTGAATAACGTACATTTTCGCAAGTAATTTGCTCAAATATAATGCATCAGAAATATATTCATTTTTATGCACACTTCCTGTTATTATTATTATTATTATTATTATTATTATTATTATTATTATTCCTGAGCAGTATTCTGTTGGAAAGGTGGAATATAAATATTCTTAATAATTAATAAATGAATGAATAATGTTTTTTATGAATGTTGGTTCAAGAACTACATTGCAATATTTGGATAAGTGCGCATTTTGAAGGATGGCTGTGTTCGAGTTCTCAAACTTTTGGAAAGTGCAAAATTTGATAAATTCCACTTTAAATGCAAGCTGAATCAAATGTCTCCCCATCCCTAAAGAAAACACAGTACTTAAAATTAACAGTAAAACACATCCGATGCCACATCCAACAATTCCCCGAACACTGTCTCAGGCACAGATGGTAGGGGAAGAAGGTTATTATCCACATCCTACTATTTATACATATTTCTTGTAAACCACTTTGAGGTTTTGTTACAATAAGGCAGTACAGTATATGCATTTTGTTAAATGAATGAATAAATGCACTCATAATAATTGTTTCCGAGCACAATTTAAAGTGTTGGTGCTGACCTTTAAAGCCCTAAATGGCTTCGGTCCAGTATACCTGAAGGAGCATCTCCACTCCCATCATTCTGCCCAGACACTGAGGTCCAGCTCTGAGGGCCTTCTGGCGGTTCCCTCACTGCGAGAAGCAAAGTTACAGGGAACCAGGCAGAGGGCCTTCTTGGTAGTGGCACCTGCCCTGTGGAACACCCTCCCACCAGATGTCAAAGAGAACAACAACTACCAGACCTTTAGAAGACATCTGAAGGCAGCCCTGTTTAGGGAAGCTTTTAATGTTTGATGCATTACTGTATTTTAATATTTTGTTGAAAGCTGCCCAGAGTGGCTGGGGAAGCCCAGCCAGATGGGCGGGGTATACATTATTATTATTATTATTATTATTATTATTATTATTATTATTGCAGCCTTTGACCCACTGGCGGAGGAAGGGGTGTGTGGTGGGTGCGGTCCGCCCCGGGTGTCATCCCAAGTTCCCCAGCATTATGCTAAAGGAAAAATCTTAAGCAGCAGCAACCAAAAGAGATTGGGGAGGGTGGGAGATGATGCAGGTGGACAGCATATCTAGTAGCAGAAAATCTCAGGTTGTAGCAAGGCCTAGCACCAGGAAGAAGCAATGATGGTTGTCCCTTTAAAAATGTAGCATTCATCAGTCATTCAGAGCTAACTGAACACACATGACCCTTCTAAAGCAAACAGCAACAGTAAAGAAAAATGTAGTTGTTTATATATTAGCAGAGATAGACATTCATTTTAGGTGTTCCAGTAGAAGAAGAGTCAATAAAAGACAAATCAGGTAATTTCTACACTAGGGACAGTCTAGCCTATTCAAGTCTGCAGAACACCTTCATTCTATCTTAAGGCTATTACAGTTGCAGACTTGGCTTTTCCATCATCAAGGCCATCAACATTCTTTCTCCCACCCCTTCTTTTTGCTTAACACTCAGCTTAAATAAGAGTTCTGGTAAACACAAAGCAGCTCTTTGTGATGCTTCATTTGGTCCTAATAAAGGTATTAGGCCAACATGGCTTCCTGCAATCTTTGCCTTCCTTTCTAGAATATCAAATTTAGCAGTTCAGGACCAGGAGAAGAATTCTAGACCTGGAAAAAAGTGATTTTTGACTGTACCTGTGTGTTTGCAGTGATGGCTGGAAATAAAGGCATGTTGGTGGGTTGAAGTGTGTGAACTGCTTGTATTAACATTAATCAAACCTGCAGAGGAAAACCCAGTACTGCAGGAACCGGCTATGAAATCAAGCCAGAATGGAGAGAAAATATCCCTGAGAAACAACCCCAAAGTCAAGGTAAAACAGCTGCAAATAAAGAATATATTGTATTTTTCAATTCTTAATAAAGTCAACCTACTGACATTTCCAATGCTTATACAAGCATGTGATAAGAATGCATTTGACGCAATATATACAAAGATTATAAACAAAGATACAAAAGGATAAAAGCTTAGTAAATACAACCTTCCACAGAACCTGTTCAATTCAAAAACCTCGGAAGGTTGAATCCATGAACTATAAGATAGTAATAATAGTCATATGTAAACAACATGTATTAAAAATATGGCAGATTAAGCGTGATCTGTTAAAATAATTAATGTCCTTCAGTGAAGTTCTCTGAATACTTTGAATGCCAAATGCATTTCAGCCTGGTCAGTGACCCTTAGTGGCACAAGTTCTCATACAGAAGTTCTGTATACATGAGCTCTAAATGCCCATAAAGCAATTTTTTTAAAACATACTTTACCCATATGTCTTCAGTTCCTATGACTTCAAATAATATGCTAACTAATGTCTCAAGATACCATGCTTGCAGATAGCAAGGTGAATAGTCAGCATCTTCAACTGACAAAAAAAATGCAATGTTAAGAACAATTTATAACACAATGTATAAAAAATGTAACCCAAAGGAATGATATAATTATTTGAAATATGTAAACTCGCCAACTCATGTATACATTGCGTTTTTGAAAAGTACAGCCCACTTCTCAGTTTTCATAAATGCACACCTTTGTGATACCATGGAGAGCCTTCTGGTAGTCAGAGTAGACAATACTCAGCTAGTTGGACTCTTTTTTGAGTTTTTTCCTTATTTTTGCTTAGGAGAGAGAGGGCCTGTGACTGAATGAGATTACCTAGCTACAAGTAAGACTGGCGTCCTGAGTTTTGGCTTTTCTCTTTTTAAAATTTAAACGTATATTTCGTGTTTGTTGCAAACTGAAAAGTATAAATAATTGGGGAAAAGAAAGCAAGCTCCTGCCTGAAACCCTGGAGAGCAGTTGCCAGTCAGCAAAGGCAATACTGGCCTAGATGGACCAATGATCTGACAAAGTATATGACAGCTGGTTATGTCATATATGTCCAGCTTTTGAATACTGACCAGAGATCGATATTTCACACCAACCTGAACAAATATAAATTAAAATTCCACTGTGTTCAAAGATCATTACTCATCAGTACATATTTCAAGAATCATGCACTTTCAGAAGAAAAGGCAGAGACAATAGAGAAATGGTTGTTTCTTATTGTGATTCTTGGATTCTTACTATATTTATTTATTTATTTATTTATTCATTCATTCATTCATTCATTTATTTATTTATTTATTTATTTATTTATTATTATTTATACCCCACCCATCTGGCTGGGTTTCCCCAGCCACTCTGGGCGGCTTCCAACAAAATATTAAAATACAATAGTCTGTCAAACATTAAAAACTTCCCTAAACAGGGCTGCCTTCAGATGTACAGAATAAAAATTTTAATGTTCTGATTTACATAACTTCTACTTCTGGGGCAGGTTGCAATTCATAAGGAGTGGAAACAATCTCAAAAAGTGTCATGATCAATATATTTACACACCCGGTGCTTCTTTTTTTAAGGGTCTGGCAGAAAATGGGTGGTTAGAAGCACGTTTTACAGTGGAGACAGAGATTACTTTTGGATCAGTTTGAAATGAAGTTATTTTGATGTAAATAATAAAATAATAGAACATGATCTTGTAAAGAAGCTGGCCGTAGGGTAAATGCATAAAAAAGAAAGCATTTGAAGTTGAAAACAGCATTAAAAAACATTGTTCTGTCACATTCCGTTTGATTACAATAGGCCATCTTTCACTTGTGTTGCACAGCAATCAGGGGAAGGCATTGTGAAACTGCATGTACTGTATGTCAAATAAAATCCCATCTTATTGAATTTCACAGATAGGAATGAGATAATGATATTCAGAAATAGGTTTCATTCTAGGCGACTGACACCTGTTTTTAATAAGCTTGCCTATTCCAAGGTGACATCTCAGAGTAACATGGAGTTTTAAAAACATGGCATTTCTCTATAAGCAGATGTCACCTCAACTTATTAACATAACTGCATCCTCTTTGTTCTATAGGAGTGTCTCCTAGGACGGTATTTTTATTTCCTGAAAACACATCGCGTTGGAGCTGCTTTTGAACTTGTCAACATTTTTCAATACCATGAACTATGGCATCTTTCTGGATATGCTGTCTAAATTGGGTGTGGGAGGCACTGCCTGGCAATGGTTCCACTCCTCCTTGGATGGGCAATTCCTGAAGGAGGCCATTGCTCAACACCTCTACAGCTGTGCTATGGGGCTCCACACAGTTCTATTTTTTACTCATGTTGTTCAGCATTTATGTGACTGGAAGGACAGATCCTGAAGCTGAGGCACCAATACTTTGGCCACCTCTTGAGAAGAGAAGGCTCCCTGGAAAAGACCCTGATGTTGGGAAAGATGGAGGGCACAAGGAGAAGGGGATGACAGAGGATGAGATGGTTGGATACCAGCATGAGTTTGACCAAACTGCAGGAGGCAGTGGAAGACAGGAGCGCCTGGCGTGCTCTGGTCCATGGGGTCACGAAGAGCCGGACATGACTAAACAACAACCAGGAGTTCAGTCTGATTTGGTCTGAGGTGTCATCAACGCAAACACATCCAGATTTACCTCTTTTTCATCAGGTGGGATGCTATAGACATTGAGAAACGAGTGCTTGGATGGGACGAGGGTGAAAAACTTGGAACTCAATCCAGACGAGACAGTGGCAGGACCAGGTCTGAAAGGATCAGGTCTGAAATCTGGGTGCTTTTTTTATCAGCGTTGTCGCAGACATTCAAGGAGCCTCTGTGGTTTGAAGCACCTTTTATCAGATTCATCATTGGCGCCCTGATATTTAGACTGCTGCAATGTGTTAGAAGAGGGACGCGGGTGGCGCTGCGGGTAAAACCTCAGCGCCTAGGACTTGCCGATCGCATGGTCGGCGGTTCGAATCCCCGTGGCGGGGTGCGCTCCCGTTGTTCGGTCCCAGCGCCTGCCAACCTAGCAGTTCGAAAGCACCCCCGGGTGCAAGTAGATAAATAGGGACCGCTTACCAGCGGGAAGGTAAACGGCGTTCCGTGTGCTGCGCTGGCTCACCAGATGCAGCTTGTCACGCTGGGCACGTGACCCGGAAGTGTCTGCGGACAGCGCTGGCTCCCGGCCTATAGAGTGAGATGAGCGCACAACCCTAGAGTCTGTCAAGACTGGCCCGTACGGGCAGGGGTACCTTTACCTTTAATGTGTTAGAAATGGAATTGACTTTAAAAGAAATTCAGAAACTGAAGTAGGTTCAAAATGGGACCCATAAGCTTATTAACTGGGGCTGGTTGCTTTGGCCATTTTTCACTTGTGCTGTATCAACAACAGTGCCTCCTGGTTCCAGTATACAGTGGTACCTCGGGTTACAGACGCTTCAGGTTACAGACGCTTCAGGTTACAGACTCCACTAACCCAGAAATAGTGCTTCGGGCTAAGAACTTTGCTTCAGGATGAGAACAGAAATTGTGTGGCGGCAGCGAGAGGCCCCATTAGCTAAAGTGGTGCTTCAGGTTAAGAACAGTTTCAGGTTAAGAATGGATCTCCAGAACAAATTAAGTTCTTAACCTGAGGTACCACTGTACCATGCTATTTTTATCCTCAAAGATATAAGAGCAAGTTACCAGGTTTGTTTTGTTCTTCTTCTTGTTTTTATTATGTATTTTGTGTTTTTATCTTGTATTTTTATACTGTGAACTGCTCTGAGATCTTCGGATGAAGGATGGCATACAAATTTAATGAATAAGCAAAAGCAAAATGTCACTTTCTCCTGTAAGTGTCTACCCAATCCTTAAGATCTGCTTCAGAAGTCCTCTTCTGAGTGGCCCAGCCAAATGAAGTGAGGGACTTGTCTGGAGAGGCTCTTTTCAATAGGGACACCCTGACTATGAAATAGCATCCCCAAAGAGGTGCTCCTCCCCCCTCCTGAAGTAGACTTGGCCTCATACCTTGACCCAAATCTTATAGTCTCCCATGAGCTTCAGACTGAGAGAGATTGTTTTCCAAAGCATTGAATCATTGTCCAGATTGAATCTTCTGCTTAGTGCATACCTCTAATATGTATTGAAGCACTAGTGTGTGCTCTCTTTAACCTTTGACATAACTCGAGTATGTGCTTTCTTTGACTTTTCCTTTGTATCATTGTAGGTCATTTTGGAGTGGTCACATAATATTCTGGATATTACCCAAACACCCTTCCCTTTCTCTGTTTCCTATTGTATTTTTGGCCCAGTGCGCTACAACTCTACTGCACACATCTAAGGTGATTATTCTTATTTCCCTTTCTCTTTCAAAGCCTTGACAACACTCCTGGTGCCATGTCAGAATATAAATTGGGGGCTCAAAAAGCTTCACCTACCGCTATTGTTTAACTTAACAGCTGCCTGACAGCAAGCTCCTTCTCTAAGAGAAAGCAATTTCCTCTCTGCAGTTCAAGAACAATGGACACCAGTGGGGAAGGGATCTGACATCTGATGACACTACCAGGCAAGAAAGTGGCTTCAAAGTCAATAATTTAACAATGGGAAAAATAAACATTTTAAACACCACAGTGCAAATTGAGAGAACTTCCCCTCCCTGTCAGTCCAGGGCTTTCTTTGAGAGGTGCTCTTTTTAAAGTAAGCCTTCAGCAAAGTGAAATGTGGACCCATCGTTTTGTAGTAACGCTGGTAAAACCTGAATGTACTATTTGAAAGAGCAGCACAGAATACGACTCAATTATTTCACAACAGGAATCTTTTAACGGTTGTATGAATGACTGCTTTTATTGAGTCAACCAGTAGTGGCATATTATTTTATTTCCTATATGTTTGTGTGTGTGTAAAAAATAAAAAAGTTGCTCTCTCTGCTCTTTAATTCCTTTTTTGTGTTTCACAGAGTCCTGTGAATTTTGAAGCATAGCTGTATTTTGGTTTGCATTAGTTCAAAAAAAGGTGGAAAATAGGTTGTTTCTCATTAAAATGAAAACAAAATGGCATTTCTCTTCCATCACTGATTACAAGTCAGGCTTCATATTCTCAGAAATGTGGAGTGGCCATTTTTTCCTTGCCCCAGTGTCAGCACAGAACAGAACCCACGAGTGTGCCTTCATCTGAGGTTTTCAGAGATCTATGCACAGGGGTTGGGGGCTGCCAGAACCAGAGAGTCATGGATACAGGCAGAAGGGTAGATTGCTTTCTCAGACTGTCAAATGCAGAGAAGTCTACCTCAGCCCCCTAGCTGTGATACATCTCCCTAATCTCATATCTGACAGTTTTAGATTCAGTCAGTGTACCTGTGTGTGATCATTTATATTTCTTTGTTTTACTCCCTTCACCAGAATGTCTCCTCTGATGCAAATGTGTTTTTTTTTATGATACCCCATGCCTTCAATTGAAAATGCCAGATGTGAGGGTAGGAGGAAGAGGGAATAGCACACCTAAAAATCTGTTTTAGATCCCTGTAGCATATACTGTATCTCACAGTCTCAGATGCAAGCAGGTAGTAGTCATATTTATTTTGAAGTTTCTGGGAAGGCAGTATGGTAAGGTTCCTGTTTACCTGCATCGGAGGTCACATGCCTATGCTAGACCTCCTGTCCCCCAATCTAGCAGTCTCAAATACAGGATAGTTGTGAAAAAACTGCTACAGATTCCATGACTGACTGTAATTTTGGCAAAGAATGACAAATTAATTCCACACCCTTTGAAAACTGAACCAAGTAAAATTTGATGGTGTCCATCCCAGTATTTGTAGTGATCAAATGCCACCTATTGATTTGTGCTGAGTTTCCAACATAATACACTAGCAGCTGAGAATTAGCAGGGACTGTACCAGAATCACAGTCCCTCAGCACCGACAGAGAGACAGAGAATCTGCCTCTGTTTCTAAGAAGCAGCTAGCTGCTTGGATTCCTGTTTCATTAAGGACCCAGATGCCCCTAGTCATCCTCATGGTCCCTTGACCTGAGCTCCAGTTCTAGAGTCCCCCAGTGTGGGCATGCAAGGATTGAATTCTTTTTGGCCATGACATTTCTTATAATCTTCATATTACCATTGACAACCTTGGGTGTTGCTTGGTGCTTTTCTTAAAGCTCTGCTACTAAACTCACGAATCCTTTAGCAACGCATTTCATTTCATTTCAGGGTGCTTCTATCCTTCATGTTTATGGAGTGGAACCCAGTGGGGGAAATGATCTAAACATTCCTAAAAGATTCTGAAAGCACCAGTCTTTAAAAGAAAAATAGAGCCCTGGAACATTTTAGCAATTCAGCTTTGATACATAATACCTAGGGACTTGAGTCATGAAGTTTTAAATACACGTGCCATACTGTGTATAGGTTTCTACAGCCACATATTTTGCACTTTGAAAGATGCAATATAGGGACGCTATTCTGTATATGCATCTTTTGCTATGAAGATCGCATGCTTTTCAAGCATTCCCACAAGACCTTCAGATGTGCAGAGCCATAAAACCCATGTTATAGTCTCCTCCAAAACCTCTCTGGTTCACAGGAAAGAGAAGGTGCTTCAAAATCAGTGCCATGATGTCTCTCCCACCCCTCTCCTACAAATTTCAAGGAATATTCCTTTCAAATCTTCATTCATTCAAATAACCCCATGGATTTTATAAAGCAGCAATAATATAACAACTTGCTTTAAAGGAGCAACATGCACAAAGGAGGAGAAATACCGTATTTTTTGCTCTATAAGACTCACTTTTTTCCTCCTAAAAAGTAAGGGGAAATGTGTGTGTGTGTTATGGAGTGAATGCAGGCTGTGCAGCTATCCCAGAAGCCAGATCAGCAATAGGGATTGCTTCTTTCACTGTGCAGCAATGCCTTTTGCTATTCTGGCTTCTGAGATTCAGAATATTTTTTTTCTTGTTTTCCTCCTCCAAAAACTAGGTGCATCTTGTGGTCTGGTGCGTCTTATAGAGCGAAAAATACAGTAATTCTGGGAGATGCAAGGAGTCTACCTTTACTTAGAGATGTTATTGAATGTTGATGGTCTAATGCAGGCCAAACATCTGCAGTAAAGTTGAAAGAATTTCAATCAGTTAGAATTGGACACTTATCTGTGGGGAAATGAATTGTACAGGCTCTGCTTTTAACTAATGTGTTTATGCTTGAACTCTGTTGCACCATACCATTATAGTAATCCACTTTATAATTTTGTGTCTGTGACATAGGATGGCCATGAGCCTCCTTCTTCTAAAACAAATAGGTTTAATAAACAGTGCTGCTCATTTCCCAGTTTGCACATTTGAAATACAAGATGCAATATCAGAAGCACCGTCAACCAAAACAACGTAAGATCAGACAGCAGAAAGATTTTAAATATTTTAGACTTCTTCTTGCTCAAATATCTTTAATGTTTTATTTAGGACTGGGAACCCAAGCCGCCAAATTTATGAAGTTTTAATTTCTCTCTTCCCCCCCTCACACCCCCACCATGAGAGAGAGTCAAACCCATGCTCATCTCTGCCAGAAGTCAATGGGACCTGGAAGTGCTAAACCTCGGTTACATCATGCAATAAAGGTATAAAGTCATAACTGGATACAGTTATAACTGGAATGGCAAAGGCATAGCAAAATAAAAAGTGTGAGAGAGAGAATAGAATTTGATTCTATTGTCAAGGCAAGGTAACTGTGTTAAGAACCTACTAGTCTTCAAGAAACTGGATGGGATCCAGTGTGTCCCCTTTTGGAACACAAGGGACTGAGATCCAACAGAGGCTCCTACTGGTGGAATATTTATTTTTTTATTTTTTTGCGGGTTGCCTTCCGCTCACATGTAGATAGTGTGGGTGATGGTGGGGAAAAACTGGTGGCACACAATATAGGATCAGAACAGGAGGCTTAGACTCACCCATGTGTTTTCCTATGAGCCTGGAAATGGCTATTGTTGACAATCACTGCAGGAGTTATGGCTATTTTATTCTTACATAGGTGTTGGACAAATGTATTTTAAACCCTGCCTGCCCAAAATTTCCTTAGAAACGAAAATGGCTCCGTGTTCTCCATTACTGTATTTTCTCCTGGGAACACAAATCAGACAAGGGCATATGTGTGTGAGTGTGTTTATTTAAAATATATTTCTCTGTGGATCTGAACTCACATTGCTGAACTCCATAAAGCTCTACACCTTAAGGTTTAATCCCTGGCTAGTATGATTACATAGTCTACATCTTCCTGAGTTGTGAGACATTATAGAAGTTAGTCCTCAGGATTAGACCCAGCATAGATGGTGCAGTTGTCATGTGATCATCAACCTAGCCAGGGTTTATCTTTAAGAAAAAGAATACAAATAGTAGCTGTGAGGAACCATTTCCTGTTAAGATTATGGTGTTTGGTGAGGTGAAGCATGTATACTGTTTCCTATCAAAAGCCATTCCACAAATGCTGTTTTCCTGGCATATTTCAGGAGTAAATGGCAGCTTGCAGGGAGAGATTCTCAGGAGGGAAAGGACTTGAGGGAAGAATCAGATTCTCCATCTGTATGTGCCATTGTCCCAATCCATGGCTACTATTTCTTTTTCTTACCCTCACCTTGCCCACCCAAGAGCAGAGTGACGTCTATCCTAGGTCTTAGTTTCCTTTTGGATGCTGAATACTGGAAATCTATTGTGTCCTTGCAATATTTGGTTTATTTACAAGGTGCTTTGGGATGCAAACAGATACTCTTAATACAAGCAGCCTGTATCATACTACCAGAGGGAAACTCTGAAGTTCTCGGGATTCCCCCAGGCCACATTCTTGGTTTTCAGCCAACTTCAGCTAGAAATTCCCAGCTCTCTCATTTTTTTGTAAATTTGTAAAACAGTCACTCTCTCATGCACATACCCTGCAGATTCACATATATCACTTCTGCAGGTGAATAATCCATTTAAAGAAGCCTCTCCTCACAATTAGCTCCCATTGGAGGAATCTTACTATTGCAAGGTTTTTAAAAGGGTGGTCTGTCAGCAGCCATAACAATATTTGACCATACTAAAAGGTAAATATGGTTCTATGATTTAATGTTTCCTCCCAACATTTGTAATGGGGCTATATGAAGTATGTGATGTGGGCAGCTGCCAATATATTATTTTTAAAAATAATAATCCTAGGCTTATAAGACCCAAACGGGGGGCGAGGGAAGAGTACAGATAATGAGCTTTCACTGATTTGGCAAAGTATGCCCCTGTGTTAGTATTTTCATACTTTCTTAGGCAGTTGTAAGCCCTTGAAAAAAATACAGCCCAGATCCTTTTCCACATGCAAATCCCATTTCTTTTCCTGTAATACTTATCCACCCACTCCCATACTGGCAATAAATCTGCGTAATTTTATGTGTGTAATGTATGCACATCCAGATGCTTGGTTCCCACTACTGACAACATTAGAGCTGGTGACAATCCTTATGCATCATCACTGTCTCCTTCTGCTTTCCCACCCTGTATCCCCAGGTGGAAATCTGGAAAGGAGTGACAGACTGTGCTGTGCTAAGGGAAAGGAAGACTTCTTTTCCTCCGGCACAACTTGGCCTCATTCTCATTTCAAATTCTGGAAAAGGGGGAGGACATGACTTCAAGAGGAGCATTCCCCCTGTTACTTATATGCTCACGCCCAGGAAAGGTCTGTAGGTCAGTGGTAGAGCATCTGTTCTGGATTCAAAAGGTACAGTCCTTGGCATCTCCAGGTAGGCTTGAGAACGTACTCTCCCTAAAACCCTGCTGCTAGCTAGTGTTGACACTACTGGACTAAATGAACCAATAGTTTCATTCAGTAGAAGACAGCTTCCTTGAATGCTAGTTATTTCCTCTCATATATTTCAGGAAGTTGAGAATAGAAGGAGGCTTAGAGGAGACTATCACCTGAGGGGGACGTCTGTTGGTGCTTAAAGGTAAAGGTAAAGGGACCCCTGACCATTAGGGTCCAGTCGTGACCGACTCTGGGGTTGCGGCGCTCATCTCGCTTTACTGGCCGAGGGAGCCGGTGTACAGTTTCCGGGTCATGTGGCCAGCATGACTAAGCCACTTCTGGCGAACCAGACCAGCGCA
This sequence comes from Podarcis filfolensis, assembly GCF_964270895.1. Classification (NCBI taxonomy): domain Eukaryota; kingdom Metazoa; phylum Chordata; class Lepidosauria; order Squamata; family Lacertidae; genus Podarcis; species Podarcis filfolensis. The sequence continues at coordinate 42,680,831 of NC_139604.1, forward strand.
CGGAAACACTGTTTACCTTCCCACCGAAGCGGTACCTATTTATCTACTTGCACTTTGACGTACTTTCGAACTGCTAGGTGGACAGGAGCAGGGACCAAGCAACGGGAGCTCACCCCATCGCGGGGATTCGAACCGCCAACCTTCTGATTGGCAAGCCCTAGGCTCTGTGGTTTAACCCGTAGTGCCACCCACGTCCCATCTGTTGGTGTTTACGCTGTGCCTAAAGTCAATCCCTGGTATCTCCAGTTTGAAAAGATTCCCAGATTAAAGGGAAATGGCTGAGGCCTTAGATAGCAACTGCCAATCAGGGAATTCATATTGTGAATTACACCATTGGTTCATCTAGCTCAGGGGTTGTCAACCTGGTCCCTACCACCCACTGGTGGGTGTTCAGGATTCTAGATGGGCAGTAGGGGGTTTTATGGCACAAGCTGAATCCTCCTTCCATTGAGCACTGGTGGGCGGTAAGGAAAATTTACCATCAAGAAAGATGCATTAAAAGGTTGACTCCCCCGATCTAGCTCAATATTGTCAGTTCCATATGGAGAACAAGGACCGCAGTTGCATCCCAGACATGGTTCTTATGTAATCTAGAAAAAAACTGTCCCATAATGTATGATATTTAATAAGGAATATATAAGTAAATGTTTAAATGAATAGAGGAAAAAATGAATGAGCAAATGTATGCTGGTTGTATATAACATGAAAATATAAAAATGGGCCTCTGAATCAGTATCAGGAACTCCCAAGTTTTCTTCTTCTGTAGAAAACTTTTGCTAGGAGTATGCATTCAGTATAGATGAATTCTGAATTCTGAATCCTGAAAGGAAGTGAGATATTTTCAAGAGATTTGGTGGTTGTTTAAAGTGTAGCATTACAGGCATTCCTCTTCTTTAAAATATCAAAATTTAAAGACTGGTTGCATAAAACTGCCTGCACCTTTAGCATGAAATCTGCCAGTCTTCGACCATTCAGAACAAGCTGTTATGCCTGCGACAGCCATTTCCCCTTGTAAGTCAATGGGGAGACATATAAAGCTTCAGGTTTTCTGAAGTGAGATTCTAATTTGGACCCACATCCCCTGAATTGAGCTGAGCTAAACCAACCCACTTTCTCAAGTGGGATCTGAACCAAATATTGTCCTCAGAGTACACCCCTAAAAATTATACTCATCATAGCCATTTTTTGCCATTATGCACAACACAAAAAGCGAGCTTCCTAAAAACAATATATCTCCCTTCCCCTTAAAAAAAAATATCCCTGAATAAAATTATTCACCAATAGCCAAAACTGTGGTAATGAGAAATGTGACGCACGGGAATATTTATGACATGCAAAGGCAGAATGTATGAACTTGAAGGAACTGATGCCTTAGGGGAAAGGAAAATCAGTCCACAGATCAAGGTGATAGCTGGGGACTTTGATATAATTTGAAACTCCCACATCACAGGATTCGAAATGCCCCAACATGAATAGCGATCAAAGTAAAAATTCTACCCATTTCAGTTTCAACTCATAACACAAACAGGCCATAAAGAATAAAAACATTGTCACTGGATACCATTATTTGCGTTGGCTTTTTGAAACTTAAGAAACTAATAAGAAAACAAGAAACAGTCCTTTTTTAAGTGAATGCGGAATGCAGGCAATATATTGAGGAAGCTGTTTTCAGGAGTTCTTTTTTTTCAGATTATAGTGGGACAACAGCAGGTGGTGAGGTGATTTCATGAGCAGAACTGCTGACAGCCATTGCCTTTATATCAAAGGATGAGGGGCATCCCATCCCAACCCTTTAAGCACAGCTGGGAGGAAGAGATGGAGATTGATGCAGGTGCACAGTCGCTTATTGCATACCTGTCAACTGCTCTGGAAAAATAGGACATCCTGTTTTTGCTCACAAGAAGACAGCAGCCCAAATGACCACTGTGATCTTGTTTGATTACGGGCCTCACTTTTTCCAGCAGGCACCCAAAAACATGTGTTTTGGTGCACTATGCAAGATCACCACCCTGAAAAACTGCTTTTCTGAGGCAGTGATCTTGCACAGCACCCCAAAATATGTAGTTTTGGGTGCTGTGCCCTGAAAAAGCTCTTCTTGGGTGGCTGCGATCTCGCATGGGTCACATGACTCATGTGGGAGGGGGGGTCCCTGAAAGATGTTGTCCTGGTTTGGGGCTGCTTCATATCTGAAGGTATGTTATTGAGCAGTTGTCCTGATGTAGACACAGACTGCTAATGCCATCAGGGCAGCCATTCAGCCACCAATTGTGCCTTGCCTGGAGCTGGCTGTGGCATCTCTGCTTGCTTCTGTCAGCACCTCACTGGGTTTAAGGCATAGACAGGATTCGCTTTCCCCCTTGATTGCTATACAAAGGCCGTCAGTAGTTTCTTTTTTTAAAAAAAAAAATTTAACCGGCCAATCAAATCAAATTAAATCACATCACATAAATTTCGAATTACAAAGCCGAATTTTAAATTTTGTTGGGGGGACCCATATTTCAAGATCCGAAGGGGGATTCTGATCATCTTCTTGCTACTGTGTTAATATCCAAATCAATCCAAATCAGTCCAAACAGAGTTCATAATTCTATCCAGTCTTATCTTGCTGTTTCCACATCACATCTTGTTCATATATTTTCTCTTTTTTCTTTATGATCTCTTCTGATAGTCTCCTTAAGCCGATAAACACCAATAATAATCCTGTGTGAATTTTTCCGTTCTTCCAATCCTCAACTCGAGATGGTTTCCATATATCATCACTTTCATAAATAACATCGCTCTTTGCATCATTAATCTCGCAAAACTGTCGCTCTTAAGTCCCTCTGAGGAGTTTCACCCACAATATATAAACAGCTCTATTTCTCTCTTTCTCCTCCCAGACTCAAGACCTCCGACAGAACTTCCCAATATGGCAACGGCATTTTTAACTGCGTCATTCCAAAGCTCTTATACATTCCACGCTCTTCTTAAAACATGCTTTGGTTCGAAAGTTTATCTCCACACAGCCTTAAATCCACAGCTTAAGTCCTTAAAACGACATTTCTGACTCGTGAGGGGAGGGGATTCTTGTTTAATCACATAAGGAAAGAAAGGAAAGTTTTTCCCCCTCCCCATCAGTCATTTGCCATACCGTATCTTGGCGTATCTTCTCATGTTTTATTCTTGTCTTGTTTTATCAGAGATCTCTTCTGTTAGCAGTCTTTACTCCCCCTCCTTCCTTGAAATATGTGCATTCCTTCATCCAAATTGTTTCTTTTGAAGTTCTTGCAGCTAGTGGCGCGGATCAGGGATGGCGTCCAGGAGCGCCGGAATCCCGCAGGAGGGCTTTGTGCCTAGTGCCCCCATCCCCACAAATTCGGGGGTGGTATAGGGCACAGCAGGCAAGGGCAGTCCCCCCCACCATCCGGGGGGGGGGTAGGGAGGCTAATTACTCCCATCATAGCCTCCAAATTACCTCGTGTGGGTCGGAGAGATGTTATTGTCAGCCATCTTCCGATGCGCCCCCTAGTGGCCCCCAAGGCCGTCAGTAGTTTCATCAAGCAAAGTGCTAACTGACCACTGCTGCAGAGGCAGTTTTAGGGTGGTGAGGCCAGTTTGGCTGCACTGGGCACCACACTGCAGGGGACACCATAGAAATGCTATAGAAGGGAGTGAGAGAGGCAGAGGGCTGCCAATTTTTAGTGCCACAAAGGGTGCCACTGAAATTTGAGAGCCCCAAATCCCCCACTGACTACTATACTGGGCTTTGCATGTGGAATGTAATGCAAGGGTCAAAGGCCTACACTGCATCAGACTCAATTGCATATTGCAAAATCACAATGTCACCTGAAAAGGACTTGCTATGGCTGCTTTATATACCTTACATAGAAACACACCTCTCTGCTCACTCTAAAGGGCTCTTGTTTTGTTTCTGAAATTGGAATCTGGATAGTATTAAGCTGATCTATGTCATGCATAGATATATTAACTGGGCGCAGGCGGCTGGTGAACACATGCTGAGCAGAGTGATTTCTGCCAATGCCATCCCTTGATTGCTTTATCTCTTACACATGGCTCCAGGCAGTTTCACATCGAGACCTGCTCAGTATGAATGTCTCATTTGCCTCCAGACTTTTCTCTGGTCTTTCTTCCACAATATACTCTAACCACTAGTAGTGGTATGATGACTGATACTTTGAAATCTTTCAATGCAACAGGAGTTAAGGCAGCCATAGGCAGTCCTTGCCCATTTCCCCCAGCACCCAGACCTGTCATCTCCTCTTCCATGATGTGCTGTAATTGATCAGGGCTCCAACCTATACCACACAGCAAACAGTAAGTGTGTGGGTCACATATTTAGGATGAGAATAGACATGTCTTATCTTCTGCTGGATCAGGATATTTAAAAGGAGATTAACAGATGTCTTTTTGAGGAGGTATTGGCCAATGTGGCTTCCCTGTGCTCCCTTGCTATCCTGGGGGCCTCACTACTGCCCTCCCTCTCTGCTGCCATGGTGCTTGTTGGCTTGCTGTTGTCAGCAGTGGTGACTGGTGCCCATTGGACTGATAAGGTAGAAGGCAAGGAGACCAAACAGTAGAGGCAACCAGAGCCAATGACGGATAGAGCCAAGTCATTACAATTTTGCACCCATTCTCCTCCCTGCTGAATTCTGCAAGGGCATCACTGACAGAAGGAGAAAGCTGACAGTCAGGGCCCTCTGCCTGGGTTGGTTGTAAGTAGGAAGGTAGGCAGTGGGGTCTGGCAAGGGCAGTCTGAGATTGGTGGGGTGGTGTTCCATGTGCCTTAGTCACCGCTGGTTTTCGGTGCTCTTCTTCCTCCCTCCCTGCCTAGAGAAGTGGGCAAGAGTGGGTGCCTGTATGTGCTGTGAAGCAGAGTGCTCCACCAACCATCTCCAAAGCTCCAGTTGCCCAGCTCCTTCACTATTCCTGAGCCCTCGTGGGCTTCATGCTGTTGAAGTTGGTGACGTTTACAGATGCTTTCCAGTGCGTTGCTGCTTCAGGCTCTCTGGCCAAATGTTGCAATATGTTGACACGATGAACATAACTCTCTGCTCTTTTTCTTATATTCACCATTAAGGCAGCAATCCTTACCCCACTTAGTGGGAGTATGCCTCATGGAATTCAAGAGGACTGGCTTCTGAACAGACAAGGTTAGGATTGCAGTCTAAGACTGCATGCACACCATACTGTAGTTAGAGTGCTGGGAATTGTAGCTCTGTGGGGGTAAACTACAGTTCCCAGGCTTCTTTGGGAGAAGCCATGCACTTTAAGTGTATGGTGCATATGGAGCTGAAGCTTCTTCAAGATCACATCCATTAAGTCAGGCTTCCTCAACCTTGGCCCCCCAGATGTTTTTGGCCTACAACTCCCATGATCACTAGCTAGCAGGAACAGTGGTTAGGGATGATGGGAATTGTTGCCTCAAAACATCTGGAGGGCCAAGGTTGAGGAAGCCTGCATTAAGTGCTTGCAGGCAGCCCTGTACAAATTACAGCACAGCACACCCAGCCACAGACACACAGAAGAATTTATTTGCTTGCTTGTCTGCAACATTCTATATTGTGCATAAACAAAAAAATAATCTACAAAATTGAAGAGGACAGCAATAGTCTCTTCTTTTGTAAGTACTTATCAGTACTGTATCTGGCAAGGTTTAAACCTGAGATACAAATTATGTTATATATCGGCAGTTATCCTAAGCACTCCCATCTTTGCTTGTACAGACTCGTCACTCCTAAAAACAGGCTTCTTCATCAGCAGCAGGGGCTGCAATGCTACCCTTCCTATCCTCCTATCCTTGGCCCTTCTCCCAAGTTCACTCCGAGTGATGGCTTTGTCCTTCAGGGGCAGCCTGCAAAATGTGCCTTTTGCACTGCAAACAATGGGGGAAAGAGCTCATTGGAAAATTGTGCCAGATTGGAGACGCTGAGCATCGCCGGTGAGACCCTTTCCCAAAGCTCTTCACATAATGGCTGCCTGCGATTCGTGGCAATTGAAGTGTATGTCTCTCTGTGGGGGTCTTCTGAAATGGAAGAGGCGGCATAGTGCAGGGCAGGCAGGTGTGCTCCCAGGCAGCTCCTCCAGAGTACCTTAAACCTTGACGCGGCCTTCGGTGGAACAAAGACTCCCCGCTGGGTCTAATTTCGTGGCCATTTTGAGATGTGAATTGCAAGTAGCATTATCAAATACACTTGTGTGATCTAAACTGGCATTTAAGACCAGGCCTCTATGGGTGGGTAGACGGTACATTAACCCACCGCCACCAGAAGAATCTCTGTGCTATCTCTTTGCAACGCGGTTCCTAGGGTAAGTCTCATTTCAAAAGCTGTGGGTTCATCTGTTCTGTAAGGTAAAGGGAGTTCACTTCACTTCACTCAGCAAGTGTTTTGAAGTAGGCAGGCATACTTAAACACATGGCTTAAAAGCTTCTTGTGTTTAAATGCAGAAGAGGAAAAAGAAACACATTTAGTGTTGAGCTGAAACTGGGTAGCTGGGCTGGTATACATTTTGATGAAGATTATTGTCTCTCAATATGTAATTTCTGATTTTTCTCACCCCTCCTTTTTTACAGTGTGCTGGGTGGAACATGTCCTCATTGCTAAGCCATTTTTGTTTCTTAGAATCCTCATTTTAAAAATACTAATTCACACAGTAAGTAAGAGTGGATACCGCATACAGTTGTATCCACAATTTATTTGGCTAGCCAGGACAGGATACGGCTGCATATCCAAACTCACTTTCTGTCGTAAGTGCAGTGCAGATGGTCAACGTCTTTTTGTGCATTCAAAAGTTGTCCAACCACACAACATTGCAGACTGGAGGCGGGCAATTGTTGTCCCAATCAGTGCTGTTTTTCTAGAAAAAGAGGTGCTGGAACTTATCAGGAACGCTTCCCTTGCTTTCTTATAATGGCAACAGCATCCACCTGAGAGGTGCTGGAACTGAGTTCTGGTGAGTTCTGGCTGAAAAAAAGCCCTGGCCCCCGTTTTCAAAAAGAAGACCCAGGTAACTACTTACTGTGAGCTTGACACTGATACCAGGAAGAATTTTCTGCCCATAAGAGCTGTTTGACAAGGATTCCACCTGGATGATTCACCACTTATGCATTACAGTTGCATCATTAGCATGCTTCGCAATGAACCCCTCACCCCAAACCCTAGTGTGGACTGCCAAAGCAGTGTTTCTTGTTCAATCATTTGGCGGAAAATTGCTCATCATTGGCAAACAGGTGGAAAAAGTTTGTATACTTCTCTGTGGGAGACTATCCAGAACAATTAGACTTTTGCTTGTCTGAAGACTATGAAGTCTTCTAAAAGAAGCGATTCCCTTTTCAGCACTAAATGGTTGGATTTCTTTCCTTATAAATGGGAAGATTGAAGAGGCATAAGATAATTATAGCTGGGTGTTGTTTTTCTCCCTTATTGTTCAGCTCTGGTGCCTATTGAGATTGTATCTTGGCGCAATTCAAGGAATTGAGTTCATCTATAAAACTGTATAAAGTTTGGGCTCCTGGTTATTTTCAGATGGCCTGACAAACTATGTCTCCTCAGTTTATGTTGAGGTCAGCCAAAGAACACTTACTAACAGTCCCAAGGGGGACTATCTTTAGTTGACTTTTTCTATATCCTTGAACAGTAATTTCTGTTGATCCACATCTGCTGGAAGGTGGAGGGAGATGCCAGAGATGGATCCACCAATCCAGAACAAGTATTTGCACTCTATAAACCCAAGGACACTCCAGGATCCACAATGCTGGAGAGGACACACCAGGGAAAACAATGTTGATGGCCCTCTCTGTTTCAACATTCTGTAGTGAGACAAGGAGTGCCAACTGTGTCAATTGTAAGCACCCCCAGAAGATTCAGGAATCCATCTGGTTTCACTGGTCTCTGGGGTCAGACCATCTTCAGGGGTCCCCCACTCCTACAGGAGGAAGATACTGCCCCCAGTTCAAACATCACCAGGAAGTGGTCCACCCATGGTCCACCCATGGAACTTATTAACTCCTCCAGTTACTAAACCACACCAGTCTGTACTATATTCATATTTAAAGATAGGATATTCAACGTGATAATGTGCATATTTAAGGTCAGGGGATACAGTGTGATAGTCTTATTTAAGGGTGGTATACATGATATAATAGTATTTTTATTTAAATCTTTATATTTTAAGGTGGTGTATATATCTTTGAACAAACAAACAAGAACCCTAATTATGTGATATGATGCATATGCAGCAAGGGCATTTTGGCACTGGTTGCCTTTTAAAAAGCTAAATACAATTAGTGGTTATGATAATTGGCAAAGCAATCATCAACAATGCCAGATTGCAAGGTATGTCACCTTTTTTGTCCTTAAAGGGCAAAACAAAACAAACAAAACAAAACAAAAAACCCACCCCTGAGAAACAGACCTGAGAAAAATTGGATTGCAACTCAAATGAATGATAACAGAAAGAAAACACATCAAACCCTTGGAACAACAACAACAACAACAACAACAACAACAACAACAACAACAAAACGTATGTCGCACCATTTTCCTGTTTCTTCTCAAACAGTATAAGGAAAGTTAATTCACATGTATCTAAGCAATCCCCAAAGAATGGAGGAGTGCTTTTCATAGAAGACTTAGATCTGGTCATTGTCAAAGGTAATTTTGCCAATGACTTTAGTAGGAATAGAAGAGGTTGTTAATAGTACAGGAAGTTTAAAAAAAAAATTTTTTTATCAGTGTCTTTGTGGGATGACAAAGGAATTGTCTATAAAAGTGTGCTTCATTAGATGTACAACATCAGATATGTCACCATTGCATACTTGACTTTGACATTTTAGCAATTATACCATCATGCTGGCTGTGTAAAACACTGCCCCACGCTAAATGCAGCCAACTGTCCCATTGATTCTGATGTAAATATGGGCATGTCTGCCAGCGTTTGGCTTCCTTTATTTGTGTCTGATACATTCAATGGCTCATCTGTTTTTCTAAGATCCCAGATCCCAAAATGGTAGATGCAAGATGCAAGGTATTATCTTAAAAAAAAAATAGTAGCTAGGCTGAAACGAAACAATAAAAAAGAGACAAGTGGGCTTAGGCATTGAACTCTTTATTAATAATAAAATAATAAATGAAGATTCTGCTTTTCAGGTTGCAATAATTTGAGAAATGGAGCACTGTCTGATCAAAAGAATCTTCCACTTTTTATTGTTGAAAAGTGATGGGGGAGGAGGGGAAATAATTCTGGGTATTTGATATGGTCTTGGAGGGGGAAAAAATTACACACAGAGATGAAGGAGGAATCCACTTTAAATGGTTTTATATACAGTATATGGAATTTGGCAGTTCTGACTCGGATTAAGATTTGCCAAATTGGACCAATTCTTGTATCAGGCATCCGCTTAGGTCTGAGTTGCTTGTGTATTGTCTAATTACATGCAAATTGATAAAAAATATGTATATTATATGTATCATATGTAAAATTGTTTCATTATTTAGAAAAAATTATAGAACAATTAATTTAAAAGGCATTTTAAGCTGTGTGCCTGATAAAATTACTGGTAAAGCACACGGGAAATAATTATTAACAAAACAACAAAACAAATATGTCATGTGCATATAGTTTAGTTATGTATATATTTTTAAAATGTTTAAATAAATGTATAAGAGAGACAAATTCTACCCAGTACTATTTTTCTGCTATATTAGTATTAATATATATATGCTTGTGTGTATGTGTGTGTGTGTGTGTAGGTCTATATGGTTATAATAGTACAATATATATTAATACATATAATATACTAAAATTGTTTGTATTATTTGCAGAAACAGTAAAAAACATTAACTTGCTTTCCAGTGAGATCAAGGAATAAGAAGGGAATTAGAAAAAAATCCATGTGGAAAACATGGAGAAGGGTAAGTATCCAAAATCATTCACACACACTCCCAAAATAATATATTTAGTATTGTAGTCCTTGCGCAGGAATGATGAACCTCTACTTCACCTGGTCTCTTCATCTGGCTCTCTGGCACTCCCTTCAAGTTATGCAATGTTCATAAAACTACGCACTTCTCTGTGGCTGCTCCCAGACTTTGGAACTCCCTTCCTAGAGAAGCTAGACTGGCTGCCTCCTTGTTGTCCTTCTGTGGCCATGGGAGTAGCAATACCTTCTTGAGGTATTAATGCTGTGAGCCCCTGAATCATAGGTTCAGGTTGAATATATGTGTAAATAAACCATATATCATAAAGACACCCCAGTCTCTGCTGTCCCTCATTCTGAGGAAACCAAACCCTGGGTAAGCGCCTGGAATCCCTAGAATCTTGCATCATTCCAAGATTGGGGTAGTGTGCAGCAATATACAGTGGCACCTTGGTTTACGAACTTAATCCATTCCAGAAGTCCGTTCTTAAACCAAAGCATTCTTAAACCGAGGCGTGCTTTCCCATAGCAGCGGGGGACTCAATTTACAAATGGAACACACTCAACAGGAAGTGGAACATATTCTGCTTCCAAGGCAAAGTTCACAAACCAAAACACCTACTTACGGGTTTGCAGCATTCTTAATTCAAGTTGTTCATAAACTAAACTGTTCTTAAACCAAGGTACTACTGTATTTAACTTTCCTGAATTAAATAAAGCAAGGATGCCCTAGACTTTATCAAGACTGTCAAAATCAAAATAAAAGCTTCTGTGCTATGTATTATTAAATAATAGGCCACAATTCATCCATTGTGAAAACCTAAATCCAGAAACTCAGTGGGAGCTGTGCTATTGCTTTCTGTCAGGACAGGTTGCACCCAGTGGCTGTAGTCTTGTATACAAATGGCACTGACAGACATATGGTATTTTTCAACATTGTGTTCCATGGAGATATTATCTTAGAAGTTGAAACAGTTGAGCTGCCAGATATATTTTCTTGTTTGCTGATAAGGTTTGATAAATATGTAGTGTCACCTCGTTTGGTTTGTTATTCATCAAAAGACATAGATCAATCTTTTTATAATCTATTTCTGTGTTATGAAAGGATTATTTCTTCTTTAAGCAAAGCTTTGAAAAATGATGACATTGTTAAGATGTGCCATTAATGCCTAGGATCTGTCCCTGTCCTTTGACAATCTTTGTTTCCTGTTAACATAGCATTCACTGTTTAGCTGACATTAGAAATGTTAAATCTCAAATTTAATACACCCCCCAATGCCCTCTATCCATGGCTGTGCAACATAAATATATGTCACGCCTAGCCCCGACTTGGTACCAGAAAAAGAGTCCTTGGACGATGAAGCAGACACTCCACAGATTGAGGACCTTGAGGAGCAGCAGTGTCCTCTGAAGCTGGTGCTAAGGGTCTTCTTGTAGGACCTTCCAGATTGTGACCAACTGAAGCTATCAGAGAAAGAGGTGGAACTATTCCCCCAGTTCTCAAGAATGCCTGTGCTAAAAGGGTTGGGTCCAGGGTGAAGAGCAGCAACATAGTTTAAGCAAGCTTCGCGCCTCCCAGGTCAGCCATTTAAGGAAGCCTCCATGCCCCTTCAGCTCACATGAGCCAGAGCGGTATGGGGGCTTGCTCAGCTGCAGGGTTGGGCTATGTATTTTGACTGCTTCTTCCTCCCCTAAGGTGGGAAAGAGAAAGCAGTTGAGATACATTCCAGACATTGTGATATCTGCATCACATTTCACGATATTTAGCTGCTGATCTATCACAATGCTGAAAACAAGATATCGCCCAGCCCTAGTAATGGCATTGTCAGAAAAATTCCCCTTTGATTATCTCTGTGATGGCCCTGGCATATATTGAAGGTTATCTGCTAGATAACCTGGTTCTAGGTTGTACAAGCTTTATATGTTAACTATAAGACATTGAACAGTATGCTGATGACAAAGTAGTGTGTGCATGCTCAGAGGATGACCTCCAAACCATCCTAAATATCTTTGCAGAAGCTTAAAAAAAGCTTGGCCTATCACTCAACATCCAAAAAGCCAAAGTGCTGCACCAACAAGTACAAAATAAGCCCTCTGCAGTGCCACAAATCCAACTCAATGGTGTAACACTGGAAAATGTTGATCACTTCTCCTACTTAGGCAGTTATCTTTCCACAAGGGCCAACATTGATGCCAAAATCCAGCATCGCCTGAGCTCTGCGAGTGCGGCTTTCTCCTGATTGAATTGCAGAGTGTTTGAGGACCAGGACATTCGCAGGGAAACCAAAATGCTTGTTTACAAAGCTATTGTACTACCAACCTTATTATATGCTTGTGAAACATGAACCACTTATAAATACCATCTCCAACTCCTTGAAAGATTCCATCAATGGTGTCTCCAAAAATTTTTACACATCACTTGGGAAGACAGGCGAACTAATATCAGTGTATTGGAAGAAGCAAAGATCACCAGTGTTGAAGCAATGATTCTTCAACATCAACTTCGTTGGACTGGTCATGTTGTGCGGATGCCTGATGATCGTCTTCCAAAGCAACTACTCTATGCTGGTGGTCAACAAAAGAGGTTCAAAGACTGTCTCAAGGCAAATCTTTAAAAAATGTAGTATAAACACTGACAACTGGGAAACACTGGCTTGCGAGCGCTCCAGTTGGAAAACAGCCTTTACCAAAGGTGTCATGGCTTTGAAGACACTCGAACTCAGGACACAAGGAAGAAACATGCTAAGAGGAAGGCATGCTTGGCAAATCCATACCGTGATCAACTCCTGCCCGGAAACCAATGTCCCCACTGTGGAAGGACATGTGGATCCAGAATTGGCCTCCACAGTCACCTACAGACTCACTTTTAAAACCGTGTTTATGGAAGACAATCTTAATCGGCTACGAGTGATCGCCAAGAAACTTTATACGTTAACTCCAAGACATTGAACACCAGGTGAGAAGTTTGTTTTAAGAAGCCAAAAGTTTTAAAGTGTTATTTCTTGAGTGTAGATTTGGTTATTTTATAGGGTTTTAAACGGTGTTTCTGGTTCAGGTGTTTAGGCTGTGTTTGGCACACTTCAGGGGATTCCCACAAAAAGAAGATGGAGAAACCATTAATGGAGAAACCATTCAATTGCTTGGGAAAGCAATTGAAGTGTGATTGAATTGAGCTGCTTGTAATTTTTCAATCCAGAATTTGTGATTACGACACCCCTTCAACCTCAAAGCCCTTGGGAACTACAGGTAGAGTCTCAAGAACCTGGTCCTCCAGATATTGTTGGACTTCAGCTTCCATATAATTACCTGAATCAATTGCCCCCCCCAAATAATATTCTAAAAATGCCTCTCCCCACCCTACCATCCACTCAATTTCACCACCCACAAATAGGGTGTAGATTTTGCGTGTTTGACTTCTTGAGCGCCTTCTGGACCACAACATTGTCCTCTGTAAATTTGTGCTACTGCATTTGGCATCTAACAGATGCCTACCTACTTAAGTTGCCCCATGAGTATAATACTTTGTGGTTTGTGTTCAGCCATTATTTTGTTTTTAATTCTAGTTGTCCTTCAATCCAGGATGTCTGTGACATGTTTATTTCTCATAGTTTTGATTTATATGGCAGTATTTTTCACTTGTCTTTCCCTCTTATGAAATTACGTTGCATTGATTTTATAAATGCTGTTGAGATATACAACCCTTACAATTCATGAAATATAAAGCATTTCCTTGTCTACAAGGGTTTTTTCCCAGGTATTATGGCAAAGGGTACAATCACCGAGAACATTCTCAGGTTTATGGTTTATGTAGTTTGGATACATTCACCCATTTTGGTGTGAAGGATTGTATAAATGAGAATCTGACTGCAAGGCTGCACAATATGTCCTACCTCACTGGGGGCATAATTATTACTGGGGTGCATTGGATTTAGACAAATCTCAATTTCTAAATTGAGGCAGGGTGTCTTGATGGGATCTGTATGAGTTGCAGAAGTTGAACCAGGCACTCCTGATGTACTTTCTGGCATGTCAGTGATTTAGACATACAAAAATGCTGTAGACAAGAATCTACTGAAACTGTCTATAAGCTTGCCTTATGAGGAAAATGTTTGTGTGTGAAGGGGTCAGGGTATAAAATAATAATAATAATAATAATAATAATAATAATAATAATAATAATAATAATACTTTTTTATTTTGCCATTTATAAACATGGGGGGAGCAGGGAGTTCCCTAGTTGCCTGGCTTCCTAGCCTTTGCATGAGCAACACAACAACCTGTACTATGGAGCTATTTTTTAAATAATAATTTTTATTGAATTTTCAATTATACAAACCAAACAAACATTTTACATACCATTGAATATCCAATGACTTCCCTCTCCTTCCTCAGTTCATTTTATTTATCTTATTTCCCTGCATATTTTACTAAAACCATTTTTGTCAGTTCTCCATTTTTACATCCCTCAAACAATAATTACACTGTTGATTTTATCTTAATGCTGCCAGCGTTTTTAGCTGTGTGCAGTTATTTTCCATATAGTCACTAAATGTTTTCCACTCTTCTTTAAATATATGTTCTTCTTGCTCTCTTATTCTAGACATTAAACCTGCAAGTTCCGCATATTCTAACATTTTAAGTTTCTAGTCCTCTTTACCTGGGACCTCTCTTACTTTCCAGTTTGGGGCTAACAAAACTTGAGCTGCCATAGTAGCATACATAATTTTTTCTGACATCTAGGAATTTCTGTCCAGATTATTCCGAACAAAAAGGACTTTGTGTTTTTTGGGGGGGACGGGGAGTCATTTTAAACATTTTTTCCCCACCTCATTATAAATCATTTCCCAATAGTCTTTTACCTTTTTACATGTCCACCACATATGAAAAAAAATACCTTCAATTTCTTTACATTTCCAACACATCAAATTCTGATTTATACATCTTGGCCAACCTACTTGGAGTTAGATACCATTGATTAATCATTTCCATATAATTCTCTTTCGGTGAAAAACATGCAGTTAATTTCAAATCATACTTCCAAAGTTTCTCCCAAAGGTTTAAGTCTATACTATGTCCTACATCTATTGCCCAATGTGTCACTGAAGCTTTAGCAAGCTCATCTTTTGTTTCACATTCCAATAGAAAATTATACATTTTAAACAAATGTTTATCCTTGTTCTGTAATAATTCTCTTTCAAATTGTGAGCTTTGGTCCAAAAATCCAATTTTAAAATCTGACTTAAACATCTCATGTAACTGGTGGTATTGTATCCAATCCATGACTCAACTCCTTAAGTCTTCCATTGGTTTCAGTCTGGGTTCCCTCCCTGTATTAGTTCCCTGTAAGTGTATAGTTTGGTGATGCATGGAAGTGAGAGCTGGACTATAAAGAAGGCTGATCGTTGAAGAATTGAAGCTTTTGAGTTATGGTGCTGGAGGAGACTCTTGAGAGTCCCATGGACTGCAAGAAGATCAAACCTATCCATTCTTAAGGAAAGCAGCCCCGAGTGCTCACTGGAAGGAAGCTGAGGCTCCAATACTTTGACCACCTCATGAGAAGAGAAGACTCCCTGGAAAAGACCCTGATGTTGGGAAAGATGGAGGGCACAAGGAGAAGGGGATGACAGAGGACGAGATGGTTGGACAGTGTTCTCGAAGCAGCCAACATGAGTATGACCAAACTGCGGGAGGCAATGGAAGACAGGATTGCCTGGCGTGTTCTGGTCCATGGGGTCACAAAGAGTCGGACACAACTAAACGACTAAACAACAAGTGTATAGTTAACCTAATGGAACTCCTTCATACAGGACGCAGTGATGGTCACCAACTTGGATGGCTTTAAAGGAGGATTAGACAAATTCTGGCCACAATGGCTATATACTCTACATCCAGGGTCAAAGGCAATAACACCTGAATGCCAGTTGCTGGAAACTGCAGGAAGAGAGAGTGCTCTTGTGCTTGTGTCCTATTTGAGGGTCTCCCACAGGCATCTGGATGGCCACTGTGAGAACAGGATGCTGGACTAGAGGGGCCATTGTCTTGATCCAGCAAGATGCCGCATGGAAGCCTATGTATGTCAAAGAAGAAGGATTGCTTGGCAGTTCCTTCCCATGTGCACCACCACAGGAGCAATGATACTCAAATAAGCCATCTGCTATTCATGTTTGCAGGAATGAATTGTAGGTTTCCAACCCAATAAAGTGTGAAGCGTAAGCCATTGGTTCAAGGCAGCTCCTTTAATTTATTTTAGTACCTGAGAAAAAGTCATTCAAATCGAGCATGGTTTTATATGCTAACATCATTTCTATAAGAAGCTGAATATTCTTCCTTGAATTTTTATATCATCCCCAGGGCTGTAGTGCAAATGTATGGTTATTGCACTACTAAACCTTTTTGAGTGATCACATACTTATCTTGCTTCCCAGTAGTAGGACTGTGTGATGTTCTAGTAGAGAACTGATATCGTATTTCCCCCCATCTCTAAACAGTACCTTGGGATAATTAACCATTTCTTTTTACTGTCAGTTGTGGGCCTCTTTCTGATAACACACATAATTTTTACTTTTACATAATTTGGTTCCAACAGGAATTAGCCTTAAATGTGCTCAGTTATCACAGTGTAAGAGTCAAAACAAGCAGGGATTTGACGTTAGAGTATTTAATCCAGTACTGGGCCAGCACTGGAGTGGGGGTGAATAGAATATTGAGATGGAAAGTGAGAATATTCTTCCATGATCAATCTTTTTTTTAAAAAAAAGAGGTTGTTCTTTTCTTTTCTTTTCTTTTCTTTTCTTTTCTTTTTTAAGTAGCAAAGTTCTCTGACCCTCTGCAGTGCTCCATTTTCTCTCTAGCTTTCTGAGTTCATTCTGCCTACGTGTGTTCTTTTACTCTAAGATCACCCTAAGGGCAATGCAAGTCAGTACCATTTACCTGCATGGTGATCTTTGATCTCATTCTCTCTGTTTTGGTTTTTCATGTCATCATAGGCATAGGAAGGTCTCCCCCCCCCCCCCCCGGGGAATGCAGGAAACCACTTTCACCATACTTGGACTGTATTGTCACCCCCCTACAGAACTGACCTGCAGGGTACCTGTGCTCTGCAGGTCATCTCAAACATGGGTGTAATATCTGTGAGTCTTGACATTTGAACTGGGATATGGAAGTACAAGCAGACGATTTTCAAGAGGAACTTAAGAACTAGAGAACATGCAGTTTCCAGAACCTCCAAGTAGCAGCCATCAGCCCAATGGACCACAAACTTCCAGTCAGCACCAAATTCAGCCACATCAGAGACCAGCCACCAGCTGATATTAGTGCTATACTAAAAAAAACAAAAAACCTGTGCCCCCCCCCATTTCCCATCAGTTAATGAGGAAAGAAAGTTAAATAATCAAAGGGAAGAGAAATGTTGGAGAAATTCTCATGACTAGATTGCCACACTTATCCTACTTTGAGGGGATGTTTGTGAATGTTCTTTCTTCATTTCACTAATAATCTCACCAGTGGTCTGCACTTACCAGCCTTCCTGAATGCTCATGCTTCAATCAAAGCCCGGATAATGAGATCATGAGGTAAACACCTCCCATACAGCCATTTAACTTCAGGAACCATAAGCAGTCAGGTACATACTTCCACATATTAGCCAGATGGTGTGGTCATAAGAATGCTAGGCTGCTACCATAGAGACTTGGGATTCAGCTAAAGGTAAAGGTACCCCTGCCCGTATGGGCCAGTCTTGACAGACTCTAGGGTTGTGCGCCCATCTCACTCAAGAGGCCGGGGGCCAGCGCTGTCCAGAGACACTTCCGGGTCACATAGCTACCGGGATTATACACATACTTCCGGGATTCAGCTACACAGCTGTAAATAAAATGTTTTAAATGTTTTGTAAAGTGCAATATACACATGTGACACAAGATGGAGACAGTGAGCTATGCAAAATTCAATGTATTTTTCAAAATGTTTTTTAAAAGAAGCATTTTTCACAGTGTTTTTTTATATGTGTGTAGATTCCACCTTGGTTTCAAATGCCTTGTCAGCCATGTTGCTCACTGGGTGACTCCTTATCCAAGCCTAACTCACAGGTGGTTTTGAGGATAAAATGGGTGAACTTCAAATCAATCCTGTGGTTGTCTTCTCTTTCTGCTGTTGTATGGAGAAATAAAACAGCCCAGGTTTGCTTGCAAAGCGGCACACACACACCCTTGAGAGTCAGCCAAATTTAACTTGGTTGGGTCTTGCTTCTAAGTAAAATAGGATCAGGCTGCAAGTTTTCCTATTGAAAGCTTAAAGTCTATGATAAATAGTTGTATTAATATTTTCTTTCTGCATCTACCCTGCTGTTATGTTTTTAACTGATGCTACTTTTCCTAACAACTAGTTTTTCTCATCTGTCTTGTTATTTTTGCATTCCTTAAAAAGAACTGCGTAACATAGAAAGTAAGTAAGAATACAAAACAAAAATAAAACGAAACCTCAACCCCAAAAAACCCAAACCCAGATGGAATAACTAAAAAGGCATACAGTATCTTTAAAAACCTTCCTTTCATTTGTATGGTAAATATTTACTAACCTACTGTAGGAGTTATCTACTGTTTCTTGAAGCTGTGAAGAAAAGATTAAAATTTGAAAAGAATTTAATGATCACAAGGTAACTACCAGCCATCTTCAGAGAATGAAGAACATGATTATTGAAAATGTGTTGAGTATTTATTTGAAAGATTGCAAGGAAAAATAAAAAGACTTCAGAAATCCATCTTGCTTCTTTTAAACAAAATGCCAGATACCATTTGCATGGTAGCCAGGATAGCCAAAGAACTTTTATGTGCCTGAGTCTGTCACTTTCTAGATAATGGTATGGACATTCAGGGTTACAGACACTCCATTCTGTTTCCCATCCAACTGGGTTTCCTCCACAAATACCAAGCAGGGTGGTTCAGTCCTCACTGGGCTGTTTTGGAGAGAACTGCTTCATTGGTGGTGTATATGTGTTTGTGTGTGGTGATGATGGTGGTCATAGAGGTATTATCCATTTCTACAGTTGTGCTTCCTATGAAGATATTTCTCCATCTAGTGTGTAGGTGATGATGTTTTACCAACTGGCACCCCAGAGAGCTGAGATTGGTAATGGTACATGCAAAATATTCAGGACTTACTGCCACTTGCTCCTATCAGCTCCATGCCCAAGAAGCATGCTCAGTCTACGTTTGGCAACTTTTGATGGCTATTTTGGACTTCCTTTTTTGGCAGGGGGAGTAGAGTGTCTTTGATTTTCTGCTGGTTTTAATGGGAAATTTTAATTCCATTTTCTGGGAACAGTATTTAAAAATAGGCTGTTTCCTGGTTCCCACCGAAAAGCTACAGGGACAATTTGATTTTCAGTCTACTCTTTTATACCCATGTATACACCACAAGTGTGGTGCAGTGGTTAAGAGCGGTAGACTCGTAATCTGGGGAACCGGGTTCGCGTCTCTGCTCCTCCACATGCAGCTGCTGGGTGACCTTAGGCCAGTCACACTTCTCTGAAGTCTCTCAGCCCCACTAACCTCACAGAGTGTTCGTTGTGGGGGAGGAAGGGAAAGGAGAATGTTAGCCACTTTGAGACCCCTTCGGGTAGTGATAAAGCGGGATATCAAATCCAAACTACTCCTCCTCCTCCTCCTCCTCCTCCTCCTCCTCCTCCTCCTCCTCTTCTTCTTCTATGTGTTGCCATCTTCCTTTTTGAGCCCCACCCTCCTGTCTGTTTTCTTCTTTTCAGTCAGTCAGCGTTCTGTGGTCATTAGTCCTTACTGGACTATATAGGGAGATTCCCTCTCTCATTAGCCCTCCCCCCCGTGTTTTTTATACTCCTATAGACATCCCAGGTCTGCTGATAACTCTCTTGTGTGTGTAGGCTACATCTGCATGGCAGGTGACTTGAATAAAACTACCTTTAAAAAGCTTGTTAATGTTTTCTCCCTGAAAATGCTTTTGTTCATGAATAATTCTGAAAGATTGTTGAAAAGGTTTTAGAATTCTTCATCTTTCCTTTGTTTATGAGTAGTGCTGTGGAAGCTTGCAGTATATCTGATGAATGCTATTCGCTATAGTTGTGGGCGATGTTGTTTTTAGAAAGCATGCATTCTTTCCATTTGGCATATTATTTCTTTCCCTTTGATATATGAAACACACTGATGGCTTCTATTCTCTCTGTAGAGTTTTTTTTTGGGGGGGAGGGCCATTTCTGATGATAGATGATAGATAGATAGATGATAGATAGATATAGATAGATAGATAGATAGATAGATATAGATAGATAGATAGATGATAGAGAGCGAGAGAGAGATGATAGATATAGATAGATGATATAGATAGATAGATGATAGATAGATAGATAGATAGATAGATAGATAGATGATAGATGGATAGCACCACTGTGATGCTTGCATTGGGAAATCCACGTTGTCTTCTGCCCCCCCTTCCTTTCTTCTTCTATCTTCTTTGTTTCTACCAGCTGATAGGTCTGGGGTGACAATATGTTCTCTTGAGTGGGGAGTTCAGGGTTAGTTGGTTGGTTTTACTTAGTGGCTGATTATGGTATCTTTGGCCCATACATTCTGTATATGAGCCAGTATTGCCCCTATCATACTGCCACCAACCCCCATCATCCCTGAGCTTTGCTGCCTGGGCATGATAGGGAGATAAGTTCCAGCAACATCTTGAGGACACAACATTGGTTACCACTGCCATAAAGTAACTTGGTGCCCTTGGGTATAGTGGAGGAGGATGTCCTTTCCCTAGTGTTAAAGTAAGATCCAGCTGCTAGTTGGTTTCTGCACATGGAATAGGGGTGTGGGTTACCATCTAATCTTTCACTTCAGGCAGCTAAATATCTTCAGTTGGTTCTGCTCACAAACTGTTTTTGTTTGACTTTGTTCACATTAGAGGCAAGAACAATTGCATGGAGGGAAGTGAAACTATCATCTCTGTGACTCCCTGCCCCTCTTGCAGACATGTCCATTGGCATGGGAACCACTTCCCCTTGGTATGACCCTACACTATAGGACATATCAGTGGAATTAATTCAATCACATGGTCAGGTGTCCATTTGTCTTACAATGGACATCCTTGCTCTGGGTAGACTGCTAACTGGATGAGAGAGAACTGTGGGGTGGGTCTTATTCATGTGGCCTGTCTATGCACACAGGGCTACAGCATTCTAAAGCAGATCATGCGCCAACCTACCCAGCAGTAGGAGAGAAACATTATACAGACTCCCAAAATGATTGAAAAGTATACTCATGTATGCATGTGCATACCACACCTGCATGCGCACCTGCATGCATGAGTATACTTTTTAAGCATTCTGGGGGCTGTATAATCTTTTCTATCCTACTGGATCAAAAATACCCTACCAATGAGTATCAAACATGAGCTGATGGTTCAAGGATAAATAATGTAGATGTTTCTGTGATCCATGAAGCATAGTTCAGAATGTATCAGATACTTTGTTTATACATATAGTTCAACCCCAAGGGGTTCTCAGAGTAGCTAATACCTCACAGGAAATTAAAAATAACCAAAGAGAACCCAAATAAGTGATTATGTTGTTTTAATTTAAAATAGGTTTTATAACTAATACTAGGCCCATGAAAATTTCAACATGTGATAAAACAGCATGGAAAAGACCCTGGTCAATAAAAAGTCCTTATTATTTGCGTACACCAAAACCAAATACTAGATATTGCTATGTGTTTACCAAATGCCCATTTACAATAAAATACCTTATGGTGGGCCATGAAAACAGAAGAATGTCTTGAAAGGAGGATCCAAGAATTCATATCAAATATCAGTGTAAGAATTGGCAACTTGTGGCCCTCCATATTTTGCTAGACTCCAGCTCTCATCAACCCTGACCATAGGCCATGCTGTGTTGACTACCAGTGTCTTGAGGGCCACAGGTTTCCCATGCTTTTATTAGTGAATATTTGTTTCAGATCTGTTCCGTATCCCCCTTCTCTTAAAGGAAACATAATGTGCATTTGGTAAATTTACAGAATAATTGAGATGTAAAGTTTTACACATGTTTCTGCACAGGAGTACATCAAGCTTGCTGATGGGACTCAGCAAACATTCAGTAAATAACACCAGTGGGATTTATTGTATGGAATTAGAGAAATGCAATATATGAATCAATAAATAACAATGTACATATCACATAACCATTTCTGACTGACGGTTCCCAGCTTAATCAAAGGAACTCATAAGGGCCTGAAATAATGCAATAGGAGGAATACTCATTGCCAGGCTTCCCTACTTGGTACATAAATTATAGTGGCAGGAATCATACATCAAAACTGGTAATAGGTCGGTCTGCTTAAAATTCCTCCTTCTGTTCCTAAGCATGGAATATGGCTTTTACTTTTAAAGCACCTTTAAAATGTGGTACTTGGTTTGAGGGCAGGAATTCCTTTTTACTCAGTAAATGTTTTATTTCATGGGTCAGGCTTCCCTACAGTAATTTTGTCATTGAGAGCCTGAAACAACCAATCCCCGAAACACCGTAGAATCCAATTTACTCTAGAACTTCATGGCACTGACTGGCACTGTCAGTGAGCCCCACTTTCAAAGAAACAATGAGCTCACTTTGAGATCCAAGTTGTTCCTCTGGATCAGTGTCCTTATCTGACTCATGGCTGACATCACATATGATGTCAGGTGCAGGGGACACGGGAGTGGAGAAAGTCGTCTCCCTAACCGTTTGGGATCCTTGTTGAATCTAAATAGGTCCATGGTCTGGAGGTTCATCTCTTCTAGTCTGTAAGTACATCAAGTAAACAGACTATGGGTAATAGCCAACATTAATCAGCTTTCATTTCAGTTAGTCTATTGCATATGACTCGGTTGGACATCACCCAAATCGAAGAAACAAAAGAGACATGTGAGGCACTATTGAGATAAGTGCAAATTGAACAACAGTATGGCTTGATACTTTGTAGAACCTCCAGTAATTTCATGGCAGTTCCCATATGGACTCTCAAGAACTGCTAGACAGATCAGGAAATGCCCTTTATATTTACATGCAAGCACAGGCCAAATCTCACTTGTTCCAAATTATACTTAACCAAGACATGGAGGGTGAATGTTGAAGGATGATCTAACTATATAACAACCTCTTTAACTTTCATTTTGTAACCAGATTTGAGAAACATTTAAAATCAATTTGTATCTACCAAATCAATTATTTGGTCGTACAAGGCAGCTTGTTGAATAAATATTTGGCAAATACTTCCAAACATAGTTACTGGCATGGACGCATAGCTAACAGATGTTAAAATTAAAGTCTGTTGGTTTTGTGGTATAATTAAATGTCTCTTTAGTTGTGAAGAGCTCAAGTAAATACACCACTGCTATGCTGTCAGAATTGCCACCAAATTCAAAGTGTCCTCAACCCTGGGATGGGGGGGAGAGAAACCAGAAAATACAAAAATAGCAAAAAGATAACATGCATGCACCCAGTGACCCCTGCAACACAACCCATGCCAGCCCCCCAATCAGAAACTGCCCTGGACACAGAATTAACCTGTGCCTCCATGGACAGCTGTGAGTCCAAAATGACTTCCAGGCAGTGCACCTGGTCCTTCAGGGGCACAATTGCCCCATTCAGGGGAGAGCCACTGAACTCTGATGGGTAGATATACATCACCACAAGCTGGCTTCTCCCATGTTATTGCCTTTAATTTTTCAAATCATTCTTGCATTTGAAATACTGGAAGTCACATATTTGGACAGGCCGTGTCAACATTCAGAGAAAAACTTACAGTGTGACAATAATGAATATGTGTTCATTGTCATATAAGGTGGAAGAAAGAGGGGGTACACTACATGCACATTTTCCTATGTTCTTCGTCGGGTCCCACAGTGTGTATATGCTCATTTTCTAGGCACTATCATATATCACTATGGTTGTACCAGTTGTCTTCCCAGTGGTGTAGGAGGAAGGTGAATTTGCTGTCAGATGCAGCTCTAGGGGAGCGAGACCGGTGCAGTTGAACTGGATATGAAGCTTTTGAGGCACCACAGTGGATGCCACTACTGTTATGTCCAATGAAAGGTGAGGCAAGGGGGCATTGGATTTTAGCGTCACACAGGGTGCCACTGAAATTTGTTATGCCAAGGTCCACCACTGTTGCTATGGTTACACTTGTTAGCTATCTAGTTCGAAGAGAATCAGTAGTGTCTAATCACATCAAGGCAGGTAAAATCTGGTCAAGGTAAACACAGTTTAAGTCACAGTAGGGAAGGTCAGATTGAGGAGGCAAAGCCTGGACAAGGAAGGAAAAGCCCATGTCACAACATGAAATGTTAGGTCAAGACAGGGAAAATGTAACCAAGGTAAGGCAAGTGAGGACAAATGATCTCTTATGCAGAGGGCAGATAAAAACAACATAGGGACCCATCTTGAAAGGCCCATGGTATAGTACTATATACATTCAGGACCCAAGGAGTTTAAAGGCAACAAGAAAGTGGTATAAACCCCTTTATGTTTCTGGGGGGGGGGAATGTGCTTCCTTAAACAAAAACAGTTTTCAAAGATGCCCTATTTCAGTAGAAATATCTTTTCCCTTACTCAAATGAAACTTGGTGCACTGAAGTAATTGAGAGTCAAAGTTAGAGTCCCTTTCCCTGTCTTTTGATCCGAACCTGATCAACATGTTAGGCATTTCATATACTCTCAGCAGGGGAGACCTTGGAAGGGAGGCTCTAGCATGAACTTCAAAAGAGAAATGAGAAGAACCCGCTGCAAGTAAGTCACGACATTTATTCCTAGCTGCTATCTATTTGTTTAACTTTATATTTCAAGGAATTATTGCAGTCTTTCTTTACCCTTTTATGTCTAGCTAAAGAGAAGAAGAAGGAGCATGTGCTTTATGGACTGCGAAAGATTCCAAAAAATATGAATTAGGGGCCATATGGAGGATTTACTAGGAAGCCAAGGCAGATGTACTAAATGAGCCATCTTCACTGCATGCTTAAATCAAAGAAAATGTTAAGAAGGAAGCAAAAGTAAGATGACCCAGGAAGCAATGGTGCAATTGCATTTATAGGTCACACAACTGAAGTTCAGGTTATCTTTGGACTGCAAATGCCAGATAGATAGATAGATAGATAGATAGATGATAGAGAAAGAAAGAAAGAAAGAAAGAAAGAAAGAAAGAAAGAAAGAAAGAAAGAAAGAAAGAAAGAAACTGGGGTGGAGGGGAGATAGATTATTTGCCATTGGGCAGTTCACTAATGTGGGACATGAACTGCTAATTACAAAGTCTGGGTCATCTTTTGTTTCTACTGAAACAAAGTTAATTAAATTTAATCTCTAAGATGCTGGTTTGAAACAGGAAGGATTCTTCAGGGAAACGAAATCGTAAAAGGTTGTTCTTTCTGATTTCAAGCAAAATATCCAACCAAAGAGCTCCATTTTCTCCTCCTGCATGCTCTTTTATGGTAGCATGTTCTTCTTGTTTATATTCACCCTCCACCATTTTCTAAGTATTTGTCCTATTTTCAGATTGAGAGCATGTCCATTAAATGGATTTATACCAACCTCATACACTTTGCAACTAAGGGATTGGTTTTACAGCACTTAGGAAGAACTTCTGGATGCTCTCCAAGTAGCAGAAAACAAAAACAAACCTGCAGTTAAAAAAAATTACCTGCAAAGGCTGTACTTTGGAATGTTCAGTTTTGCTGTCTGGCATGGTTTAAATGAGAAGTTTGGAAGGAAGGGCGAGTAAAAGTCCTTTGCCAGCAGCAGACAACTTTTGAAAAGCAGGGTCAGTTTTTCAAAGCTGGAGCTTCTGCTTGCTCCTTCTTCTCTATGGGTGCACTGTAGCGCAGCAATAGATCAACAGGGCTCCTTTTCTCTGATGTATTGTTGCAATATATCATAAGAACTGTGTCTGGCAGGAACATGAATTTCAGACATGGACCTATTTTCTGTGCTTTATTTGAGGACAATCTTAAGAAAATCAATGTGTGAGTTTCAGAACTGGCAAGAAGAGCTTAAGAAACTCAGTGATACTTCCAAAATGGTTAAAGGGTTCACAAAAGTTTTTATCAACTCTTAAATGTAAGTGGGACATTATAAAGCTCCTATAAAATAATGACTCACTTTAAGGTTGACCTTGGGGCTTCACTGTAGCCTCATTGCTTGAGTGTCTGAGGTACCTGATTAAAAAAGAAAATATCATGCACCCTCCAAGTCTTTTTGGTCAAATCCACACCAAACATTTAAAGCGCTTTAACAGTCATGGTGTCCACTAGAGTATCCTAGGAATTGTAGTTTGTTAAGGGTGCTAAGAATTGTAGCTATGTGTGGGGTGTGTCTTGTAACAACTAGCATGGGACTCCACTAATGAGTCCCATTGGTGGAAGCCCAGAACAAGGACTTCTGCTTATGCAATGGGGCTTCCCAGTGCTTCCCCCCCCCCCAGAAAAATAGGTGCCAGTAATCACCATGAAGTTGTTACAGTAAGTGCCACACCTTTCATCAACATCAAAAAGAGGTGCTGGTACTGTGTACCCTTGAGTAACTCCTGGGGGGGGGGAGCACTGGGGCTTCCCTATGCCCCAGATTTTTTTTAGGGAGCGTGGTAAGGAGATGTCCTAGAACAGCACATGGGAGGTGGTGGTGGGGAATCACTCCATATGGCAAGACAAAGTGGTTTTCCTGATGGAGCAATTGCCTTAGAGCAACATTGAATTCCTTCCTTGACAATGTTGGTCACTACACTAAAAGCCCCTTCATCTAACTACAGATTAGCTAGCATCATAATGTATGCATAAGAATGTGTGTGTGTGTGTGTGTGTGTGTGTGTGTGTGTGTGTGTACACCCCCCCCAAAAGGCCCATCTAGTCCAGTATCCTCTTCTCACATTGGCCAGGCAGATGCCCATGAGACGCCTGTATGCAGGACACAAAATCAATGCCACTCTCACCACTTGTGATTCCCAGCAGCTAGTGTTCAGAGGTATACTGCCTCAGATGCTGAAATTGGTACTCAGCCATCATAGCTAGCAGACGTTGATAGCTTTTTGGAGAATCAGCACAAGACCTCCATGACATACAAGTAGCCATAAACAGCTTCTGCATAGTGGATTCTTCACACAAGTCCTCTTAATACATGTAGGGCAATATTCATAAAGTCAGCAGAAGCTCACAAAGAGTTGCACAGAAGAAATTATCGCTGTGATTGGCATCTTAATGACAAGATGCCCAGCCAAATGGTGTGTAGATTCAAGGAGCTGTCCACTTTTGATGTTCTTGGGGCGTTATTGTTCTTCAATGGAAATTGATTGATTGATTGATTGATTGGAAGGTACTAAGCACCAGGTCTACTGGTGGCTGTATCCAACCCCCCACAGAGTCAGAGTCTGTTGGCAGGGAAGGACAATTCTCTACAGGTGAGTGATGGGGAAGAGGGTCTTTGTTTGTATCACTTCAGATGAGAGATGGGGTGGAAATGAGTGTCAGGTTTGTTGGCTTTTCGCCTATTGTTGGATTGTTCTTATTCAGTGGACACATCTACCTCCACATGATTATTGGTTGATAAATGCTTGAGTGTTTTACTGAAGTGAGAGTTGAGTGGATGGAATGCTGTTGTGGGTGCAGGGGGAGTATGATTGTTGAATGATTGGGTATGGCAGCATAGTTTCTGAATTCCTGTTCATAATTCATAATTCATAAAATAGATAAAATAGATAAAATAGATTCTCAGCAATCGGATTCTGACCAGTGGGGATTCAGACTAATAGAGGTGCCTGGGGAATGTTTTATAAAAGTTCTAGGTCTGCTCTTTTGCTGTAAGTTTGCTTCCACCTGACCCCTATTTTTATTTAATCTCTTTTCTTTTTCAGCCAAGGGTTTTCTTTTTGTTTGAAGCACCTTCCTCTATTCAAAAAGTAGTGCCAGAATACAAAAAGCTGGTCCTGAGCCTCTGAACCTTTGACATTTTTCTTGTCCTGATTGGAAAGAATAAGCACTTCACTGTAAGTAGAAACTTTCTACAGAACACTCTCTTTAAAGAAATGGGGGTAAGAATAATCAGGATAAAATAACTCCTGACTTAGTTTGCCAGTCCGAACATTTGCAGTGAAGAAGAACTTCTCCCTGCTACCATTAAAGGTCTGTTTTGAGTCATATGTCACTTTAGGCATAGCTGCAAAGCATTTGCCTGGGAGGCAGCACGTTACTTGCCAAACAGGACTCTTTTCACAGAAGAGAGCAGTGCAAATGCATGTGAATCTTTCTGACAGTGCCAAATGGTTCCATTTCCCCCGCAATTCTGTGAGAAACAGAGTATCATTTTATACTTCGAAGATTAAACCGTTCAGCTTGTTTTTCTGTAGTAGAAAAAAGGTAAAATGTTGTTTTCTTTTTGCTCTGTCCTTGTTTCATTTTGTTTATCGGATAGCCCTCATTTCATATCACTCGTCTTTAGTCTAAAATATCACTTTTCCTGAGGAACCTTATGGATGCCTCAATTTCAGACCACAGCATCTCTGTAGTGTTCTATAGGCAAACACATTAGCTTATTTGGAGTTGGTTTTCCCCCCCTTTGGACTTCTTGATATGTGCCAATCCTGTTTCAGGTTTTTCATTGCCTATGTGGTCATTTATCATCTGTTGAATGTAATTCAATCCAGTACATGGAACGAGTGGCTTTAGGGCTGTGCATTACTTGTAATTCTAAAGAACTACACGTCACTTTCTTCACCCCCAGATGTCTGCAGTCATTGCCCCAGGCAAAGCAAAGGTGAAATTCTCTGTTGCATTGTTTGGAAAGCGGCTTTGAAGGGCTATCCCCAGAAAAACTGGTCCAGGGAGCAATAGCTCTCTATTTACAGAGCATTCTTTGGGCAAGAGGGTCCCTTGCAGGTTTTGCTGGGGAGGGCACTTCAAAGCAATCCAATCCAATCACTCATAGACTGGGGTGAGCTCAACCATCATTAGTATAAAGAAATGCATAGCATTGTCACTTAGTGGCAAGGTTGCTGTCTAGCTACTGGAGATGCAGTTGGTACCCACGGATCTTTAAGCATGACATTGTTTAAGTCCATAAGTAACATGTGATGCTAAATCTTCAGGAATATTGTCAACATGAAGAACTTCCTAGTCACTATTGAACTGCTATGCAGCTCCAGTCAAGCCATGTTTGCTTGGGAGCAAGCTCAATGGGATATAGCCCCAAAAGTTTAAACGGGACTTCAGCTAGTTAGTTCTTAAGCACTAAAGTCTGAGAAACTTGTTTTTTACATCCCTTCAGCATACTGACACATGTTTTGTGCTTGACAAAGGAGAAGACCAAC
This sequence comes from Podarcis filfolensis, assembly GCF_964270895.1. NCBI lineage: Eukaryota > Metazoa > Chordata > Lepidosauria > Squamata > Lacertidae > Podarcis > Podarcis filfolensis. The sequence continues at coordinate 42,710,090 of NC_139604.1, forward strand.
AGGTCCCTTCTCAAAGAAGCATGCAATGTGAGAAATGAAGATAAGAACCTTGGAAAGAACAAAAGAACCTGAGGAAGAGAAAGAGCAGGGAATAAGAATATACAGTCAAACTCAAGATCCTAAATGAAACACTTTACACTGTACCATCATAATGTGTTCTAAATTTTGTATGCAGGCAAGAAGAGCACATTTCACAAGACCAGTCCTCAGCAGTAATTCTTCTGAGAATGCTTTATTAGCAGTCGCCAGCCCTTCAGTGACATAGGAAGACTGTGACATACCCCAAAGGCAATATGACAGAATAGGAAGTTATGCTGCCTTTGCACCTTCAACCAGCTCAGCACTCACAGCGCAGGTCAGGTGGGAATTTATTTCTAGACAAACATCATTGCAGGTATCGGAAGAATTGAATCTATTATGTCTTGAAATTCTATTGAAGGGAGTAGTGAATAAAGCCCCAAATGGTCAGGAGCAAGACCCTTGATAGATCACCTTTCCCAGTAACTCCCATTGCAGCCTTTAAGATTAGCTGGGGGGACCCTGTAGGTGCAGCAGTGACAGGTGTTGCCTGGTACACAATGGAATGCAGCAGGACATTCACCATCATGGCATCTCAACAAATGAAACTCCCATCTATTGGACATACAAACAGTTTCCTTTTGTCACTTTCCCCAAGTGTGTTGATGCATTCCAGCTTTGGAAAGAGCTTGATGTCATATGGGCTATTCAGAATTCATTGTGATGTCTGTTGCTTAGCATGTATTATGATGTAAAATGTATGGTATTCACTTTTATTTATTAATGCATACTGCTCTATAATCATCTGATGATGTTCTGACAATAATATGATACTTATAATAATGATAAGACAGTAAGCTTGGAGCTGTTTAAATTACCAAGGAGAACTTGGTTACAATAGATGGGGATGCCTGTTTATAAACAGGCAAGGAAGGGAATGAAGGAACATGAACACAGGAATTTCTATATCCAATTTCATGTTTTAAGATACATGTTATTTATTCCAAAACATGTGCATGAAAAAAGCATAACAGTGAGTTATTTTCCACGGATGTCAAGAGTACAGAAGGAAAGGAGACTATTATATTTAGTCATGTGTCATTTGCTCCCTGAATCTGTACGCTTTATTTGGAATTAATTCATTTCAAACCAATGTTCTGTGACTTGCATTTAGGGCTAGGTTGTGAGATAACAGGTGAAGGATGCCTGCTGGATCACAAGATAACTATGCACACATTTGAGTAAGACCCAAACAGAGCAAATTGTTTTGGACAGAAGATCTAGCATAAGTGTCTTTTGAGTGAGAGTCACATACAGCCATAAAACATCAGATGGTCTAGAGACTTTGGTAGGGTTTTGTTAGTATTTTATATGGGCAAAATAATGCAGTGCACTTGCTTCTGCTGCACATTTAATCTTGAATCATATTTTGAATTCATAAGGAAAACATAGGACATCAAAACTTGGAGAGCTAATTTACACGTATTTGGTCATTAATATACTGGACACATTTGGCTGTTTGCAAATGTCAAGACCTCTGGCTATAAAATATGCCAGCTTGATTACTTTGAAATATTCTTGCACCAAAGTCTCTTTGACTGGATGCTGTAAATCACTTTTAAGAGGAACTGTTATAGCTACGGAAAGCTCAGCTTTCATATTGTAACTGGGGGGGATGCAAACAAACAGCTGCGGAAACGTGAGATAAACCAAGAGAGAACAGGTATAAGCTTACATATCAACATACCTATCTGTGTACTTGTGGTAAAATAAAATAAAGATCGTTGACATAAGTGACTGGGTACATATATCTTTTCCCCTTAACCTGAAGTTATCTCCATTTTGGTTATGGAAAAGGGCAACAGAAACGAATAAAGGCATGAAGCACCTTCTCTATAAGGAATGACTTAAAACATTTAGAGGTTATCTTGTGTCTATTTTCTCCCCCTCCCCTTCCTTCCTCTTTCCTTGCATACACCGATTCCTACATAGAAATACAGTGGTACCTTGGGTTACAGACACTTCAGGTTACAGACTCCGCTAACCCAGAAATAGTACTTCAGGTTAAGAACTTTGCTACAGGATGAGAACAGAAATTGTGCGGCGGCAGTGGGAGGCCCTATTAGCTAGTGGTACCTCAGGTTAAGAACAGTTTCAGGTTAAGAACGGACCTCCAGAACGAATTAAGTTCTTAACCCGAGGTACCACTGTATGGGAAGCTCCCTTACACTGCAGCAAATCATCCATCCACCTAGCTCAGTATAATCTATGCTGATTTATGGTGCCTCTCCAGAATTTTAGACAGGGTACATTCTCAATCCTAATTTGGGATGTCAGGAATTGAACATGGTATTGAACCTGCCATGAAGTAGAAGATTCACCACTGAGATATGGCCCTTCCCTCCTTTCCTATTTTGAGGCAAAGTATGATTTGCTGGAGCATTCAAATCAACAAAATATGGATTCTGCTTGCTTGGACAACCAGGTGTCATGGACTGGCAGGACTTCAGGAAGGAGGAAGGGGAGGCAGAGGATCCTGGCATGGGGTGCAGCTGGGAGTGGGTCACACAGGAGCAAGCTGGGGATGGGGAAAGGGAGGGTGGTGTACACAATACTCAGAGGGTGGACAAACACAAACCCCTGTCTTGCAAAATGTAACAATCAACACAAATGCAAACACAACACGCTGGCTAATAACTGGTAGTGGATATATAATTAATTACAATGTCATTCAAAATATACTAATATGCCACTGTTCACTGTTTCAGAATAAAGTATTCATCAGCTGGAAATGGAACAGAAGGCATTGCTAGCAATGGATGACAACAAAACTGAGCAACCTGCATGTATGTTATACAGTAAAACAAAAATTATAAAGAGGTACATACCGAATAATTATCAATGGGAAATTTTCATACAAGTGGGAATCTTGCTAGTGGATCGGTGCTCACTGGATAGTGTAGCTGCTGATGCTTACAACACAAATGCATAGGACATATAGAGTTGACCACAGATGTTTCAAATAACAATAAATTGAAGATAATGTAAAGAAACTTAAAGGGACAGTACATCAATATGGTATCACGATGCAAAGGCAACCCATAAAGTGACAGATTTAAAATAGCACAGATTTGGATAGCATGAAAAAATTTCATACTATGACTTTATTCTGAAACAGTGATCTATTCCGGATACACTGTCCTCTTGAGATTTCCTTTTAAGATTTCTGAGAGACGTCTTCCTTTGAGATTTTTATAGACCATCTTCTTTTGAGAGACGGCTTGGCGTTCCTCATTATTCATTGACTTGTTTGACTCCTCATTTGACTCATATATATACAACAACTTACAGTCACTTGTATATTTTGTGAGATGTATTGTATGATATATACATTATTTTGAAGTGGCGTATTAGTATATTTTTAATACTCACAGGGTGACAGAGGATGATGAGGGGACAGGGGCTAATGCACAGGAAGCCGAGCAGCGGGACCCCTCGCCAGAGCCAGAGAGGCCCCCATCCCCATGAACACAGCGGGTCCTAAGAGGTAGGGTCACATGCCTCATCAAGCCCAGATGCTGCAATCAGCAGACACAGTATCTGCTCAACTGTCCATGTTGGGGGACCTCGCCTGGGATTCTCTTTGGACCTTCATGGGTTTCTACTTCGAGATTGACTCTGGACTGCATCCTGACTGCTGAACTTGTCTTACTTGGACTGACCCCGGACTACATGTCCTGATCTTTGGACTTGGCTTGTGTGGATTGGCTCCTGGACTTGGAACTTCATCGTGCGAATTGGCTTTTGAACTTTGTCTTGGCACACTGTCTGCCAGGTAGGCCAGGGGATCAGAACAGCAGGGTAGTCCTGACATCTAGGCTTCTAATTTAGACTTCTTTAAAAATGCTCCAATAGAAAGTCACTATGGGAAAAGTAGATATGTGTGCTTGTGTTAAGTGTGGGTGTGAAAGTCAATCACTCTCTGTCCCTATGTGTTTGTGCTAAGCTGGGAGGAGAGGCAGATCCAGGCCCCCAAAGAGCGCACCCCCTCAGCCACCACCCACCACTGCTACCTTCAGGCAGCAGCAACAGAGGGGAGGGCAGAAGAGATGGGGGGAGCAGAGGCAGAGGAGGCAGTGACAGAGGTTGTCATTTTCTGTTTTGCCTCAAAATGTCCTGGGCCAGTCCTGATTGGCTCCACCTGCTTTTGGCATGCAAACCGTTTGGCCAATATAATAATAATAAATAATAAATTTTATTTATATCCCGCCCTCCCCAGCCGAAGCCGGGCTCAGGGCGGCTAACAACATTCAAATAATCAAACAATCAAATAAAATATAAGGTGTTCCTCATCCTGATAAAACTTCACTGATATTTTTCTTCTTAGAATTCCCAGGCCATGCTCCATACGTGACTGCTAGTAAGATTGCACTATTCATTAGTTAAAAGCTTAACGGCGATGCAAGAAATATATACTCAAATATACAATTCCTAGCCTTTAAAGCTAATTGTAAGCTATATTCACTTTTGAGGGACTTGCACCAACAAAAAAGTGTGAGGATGTGGTTCAATGAATAATTGATTTTCCGGATTGTCACTCCATAACTACAGCATTGCTTTGGTGATGCATTTCATTCTGTTTGACATTTCAGCACTTATATAATCTAACACAGATTTGTTAGGTTTCGGCAGGTTTCTTGCCCCTGAGATCAAAATAATACAAGCAACCAGAAGAATTCAAACATTCTTCTTGACAAAAGTAAATTAAGAGCCAGTAGGATTTTGTGCTGTAGAATAACAGCCTAAAATGTCTTTTTGGGTTGGAAAAGGATTGCCTAACTACTCTGATTAATGTGCCTGTCAAAATGCTGAATAGATTATTAGCTTAATAATTTTTACTTTATGGAGTTTTATTTTATTTTTTAAAGAAAAGCACTAGTTTCTTAATATGCCAAATTTCCTAAAGTATATGTAGAAAAACCTGATTTATCTGAACAGTTTTGCATATTCATCAAGGCTATCCAATACTAATCTGCAACGTGGTTAACTGGACAAAAGGAAATGCGATGCATTCAAAAATAATAAGGTTCCATTAACATAATATGCAGGTGGAATTCTGAGAAGCAGAAGGTCCAGGTGCTTGTTTGTTTAAAGCCCTTTTAACCTGCCCTTCAACTGATAGGGCTCCCAGAGCTGCTCATGAAAATCAGCGATAAAGGCAATCCCTTTCCACTAGCTGAAAGAAAAAGGAATGGGGAGGGAGGAGAGCAGAAAGCAAGCCAGGGTACCAGTTCTTAAAGTTCTTATAATGACAAGCTGGAAACCGTTCAGGTATTATGACGGAATGGTTGCTGCAGTTGCAGGAGGCTGAGGGCAGCTGGTCTCTAGGTAAAGATGAGCAACTAGCCCTGTTGCTCTTCTCTTCCTGAGCTCTGCAGCCTGATACTGCTGCTAGGTGACTTTTCAATGGTTTGTTGATCAAATGATGAAAACCCAACTGCTTCATGTGGTGATATTCATCTATAGACCACTCCTGGGCCACTGTCTGTTTGTCTGGGATCATTGGCTCAGATTGGTGAATCTCTGATGAGTTCTGGAATTTTCACTGAAATGAAAATAGCAACAAAATGAGATTCCACAGCAGGTCTTCCAGGCTCCTCAGACCACCAGAGCCCAATTCAGACCAGCAGAGCTCATTGGCTTCATTGCTGCTCCTCTTGCCATTGTCTCCTGCTTGCCCACTCTATCCTACTAGTGTCAGTATGGGGTAGAAGTGATGAAAACGAAGAGCAACTTCCACTGGCTGCACACCCATAAGCCCTACTTTGGATAGTAATGGGGACTGAGGTCAGAGTCACCGTGAAAGCAAGTGGGTGACTGTGTGGAGGAGGAGAGAAGACTACCTGAGGGCATCCTCTGAGCGCTTCCCCAAAACTGGAGCTGGCACTGAACCTTATGGTCATTTAGATAGTGTTTGCTCCTTTGTTTCATTGAGGTAGGATGTTTTTGTGGTTTGTTCTGTGTCAGGAATGTAGTTAAGATGCTAACCTGTGACTTTCTGGTTTCCGTTTGACATGGGATAGCGTTCTATTACACATGCTTTTGTAATTTTGGAATGAAAAGTGGCTCCTCGCTCTTTAAACCAAGATGTAGCTTTGGATCCATACTCCTGCCATTCACAGAAAGAGAATTGTGCTCATGGGAGGACCCTTACTGTCAGGTCATTGGCCCATCTAGCCCGGCAGTGTCTGCACAGATTGGCAGGGTTCAGTCATGGGTCTCATGCAGCCCTACCAGTAGATTGTCAGGGATTGAACATAGGACCATCTGCACACAAGCCAGATGCTCTTTGACTGAGCTGTGTCCCTTCCCCTCCTAAGAGCACAAGTCCCCTCCTGTGAACAGAAGTGCCTTCCAAGTCTAGCACATAAGCGGCAGTCTATACAAATGTGAAGAGAATGTATTGAGGAAGCAAACAAGCAGGTGTGGCCTTGTATAGTACAGCAGGTATGGGACCTAACCTCTTTCTATTTCAACCAGGGCTGGTACAACATGGATGTGAGTACATGGTTTACAATACAGAGATGCTCAGGAGGTTCTGAAGGTTCTGGCTCTGGGCATTTTCTTTCTTAGAATGTCAGACATTTCTGAAGCAGAGCACTGAAGCACACAGACAGGCAAAACTCCCCGAGACACATAACATGAAGAGGAGAAGTGTGATCCGGGATGTTAAAAGTTGTACTTGTTTTGTAGCATTGCTTTTATTTTATTCTCATATAGTGCCGTAGGAATGACAGACTTAAAACAGGGAATGACAACACAGATCTGTCTTTCTCTTGGAAAAACCTTCAAACAGGCCTAACACTGGGGAAACTTCTTAACCTTGCGTTAAGGATGCGTCTATCTTCCGAGCTTAAATGATGCATGAAATGGAAACCAAAAAAAAAGGGGGTGTTAATCCCTCAAGATGCTACTGTGTGAGTGTTGAAGTGTTTGGCTATTTACTGAAATAATAAGCACACACAATTCTGAAAGCTCAGAATGATAAAGCCAGAGAAGAAAAACAGAAACTCTTTCCCATTATTTTTTAATTTTATTTGCTAGTATGGGATCCCTAGGCAATCCTTGAAGTTAACTGTTTTGTTTTGGTTTTTTGACAGCAAATGGCTCTTCTCAAGTTATTTTGCTAGCTGCAAAATGATGTTTCCAAAAGAACTACATTGTGGAAATTAATTCATGTTCCTTTTGGGCATTTCCCCTTCAAAAAACATATATTTGTAGAATTATTAGCATTTATTTCTTATGTTAATGTGTATTTATATGGGATGCTTTTGCTATAGCACTTCATTTAGTGCTACAATTTTATCCATTGTTTGGTGGATTCCTGAACACCTCTGAATGGACAAAGCTGAACTGATAACATTAATTTCTAACTGATGTTCAGATACAGTAATCCAGGTGCTCAAAAAGAATACAGTCTAACAATTCATATTTTGCTGTTTGTTTTAAATTATATCTTGCATTAAAAGGTCACCAAGGGTGGAACTGAACATCATGCTAATATGATTGCTCCATCAGGCAAGCAGAAATGCTATGTCTGATGGAACACTCTCCCCTCTCCTGCTGTGCACTGTTCTGGGGATACTCCTGACAAGACCTCCCCCAATCCAAATGGGGGAAGAAGAGGAGGGGAAAGCCCCTTTGCACGAGCAAGGGCTCTTGCACTGGCTTCCACTAGTGCACTGGGTTAACTGAATCCATCCCGCAAAGTATTGTGAAACCATAGTGGACTGAATAAATTAAAATGAAACACCTCCTTGTGTACTTAATTTGGGGAACCAATATAAGAAGTTTAAGCTCTGAAATTATAGAAGCTATAACTGAGCCATCTCTCTCCCAAGTGACCTCTGTGGCCTGTGGCGTTGTTGTTTTTTAATCAGCTTCAGCTGGTAGGCCAGCTGTGGTGGATCTTGGGCTGTGATAGTCTGGCTACATTGGTCCATGAATCAGCAAGACTTGATTACTGTAACACACTTTATGTGGTTCTGCCCTTGTATCTGGCCTGGAAGATTCAATTGGTGCAGAATGCAGCAAAAGCAGACTTCTGGCAACATGTTACTCTGCTGCTGAGAAAGGTGCACTGGTTGCCCATTTGCTACTGGGCTAGGTTCAAGGTTTTGGTGTCAATTCACCAAGCCTTAAACAACTTGGGCCCAACATGTGTGTGTGTGTCTATATATTGATTCTTACCAGGCTAGACCTTGTTAACAGCCCCAGTTAAACTACAGTCCCAGGGAGCCGTTGTTGTTGTTGTTATCACTTCTTAGTTTTAAAAAAAGTCTCAGAGCAACTTCACAGGATAAAATATAAACACATGATAACAAAAACCAGACAATTTAAAACTGCGTACCATACAAAATACCCAAAAGGCCCTTCTCAGTCTCAGTCAGTTTTATTGCACATAGCCAAAGGCTGCCACAATGTACACAGAATTATTTGACAATTAAAAGAAAATATACTGAATTGATAAAAAAAAGACTTAAAAAAGGCCCTTCTAATAACACAATGATGAGGGCAAGTTCTACCCACCCCACTAAAAGATGAGCATCACCCTAGAGGCCAACTTAGTTACTTAAAGCCTGATACTAATAGGGCTGTGTCCTGGATTCAGCCAAGGCCTGAGCCAAATTGGGCCAATTTGCATACACACCAGTTCTGCAGAACCAGCAAATCTAACTAGCAAAATCAAAGAACAAGAGAAAAGAGTATTCAATGGAGACTGGAAAATGTTTGTGGAACATATGAAGAATCGCTGTAAACGGGTTAAAACGTTAGCAGGTTTAGAGTAAATTCAGCAGTATAAGTTTTGTTAAAAATGAGATAGGTTAAGGATTGACTAGAATATGCAGTAAAAATGGATATTTGGAGGAAACCATGGAAGGGGGGAGGGAAAGGGAAGTCAAAGATCAACGTATAGTTACTTTTATTGTGGAAAATTTGTAAGATGAAAAATTATTTTCTTCTGGCCTTTGTTAAGGTGGGTTGAGACAGCTAGGGATTGCTGATGGTTGGGTTGGATGGTCCAGAGTGATCTGCGACTGTATTTCTCAGGAGAAGGTCGGAGCCTGAGGCTACCTGACTCTGCATCCTGCGTGATACAACCACACCCTGTAGGATTACTGCCTCTGCATCTGCTCACTTGCTGGCAGAGAAGCTGTTTGCGAAGGGGCACCCTGCAGAACTGAACCCTCCTGCTTCGGGAGAGGGGAAGGACACAATTTGTAGAGTGGTAGCCTGTTTGTAGTTTGTAGAGTGGTTCTAGCCATTCTATTCAAGCAATCATATTTCATAAATAGGGCATTGTGGTGGACTTTAATAGAATACATCCAGTGACAATGGCTGATGTATTCAGCAACAGCTTGCAATGGAAACATTTTGAATTTATCCACATTTGTGATTGTGATATAGTGTGCAATGCCAAAACATTTCTCATTGAGTTAATGGGCTGTAGGCTGCATCCTTTAACGGGCAGTGTAAGTTGCAATTTTTTTACACTGAATTGCACTCCTTATTCTAGGTCGGATGCAAGAAAGCAGTGAATAAGATGACATTGTATGCTTCAAATAAAAGCATCATAAACCCTTAATCTGTTTTTAAAAGTAAACATTTGATTCTCTCACAAGCAGCTATGGTAAAGCTCTAAAACTTTTTAAAGTCTTGTGCAAACATCCCTCATTTCGAACAACAAAAGTAGTCTGTGCAGAACCTGAAATTACCCTGGAGATACCATGAAGAGCTATTAAAATGCTGCAGCTGCATCAAAACAATTCAAATGTTAAAAATAAAATTCTAACCCTAAAAGGAGCTGTGAAACATATTTTGAAAAGATAAATACAATATGAAGTGTCACTTAATTATTTAGCATTTCTGAAGCACATTTATTCCAGTATGAACAGAAGGTCTGGCATGTTGCAACTATTATTTCTCCTTTTTAAAAGGAAAATATATATACATGGTACAAAGATAACATTTCTCTAAGGAATTTCTTTAAAGTTATCTAGTCATTTGCATATCAGGTCATTGGATTAAAGCACATATGTACTTTTCAGTTCAAAGGAAGGAGAAAAAAGACTATAGGTATACAGTGCTGATTTCCCAAAAGAAGTCTTTAGCAACCTCAGTATTTCTCTTTTCTTGTGTATGTGACCCACATACAGTGCCTCTGCTTTAATAACAAGCAAGTGCAACATAAGCTATAGGATTCTACAAATTTGCATTATAACTATGGCCATCCAAGACTGGCATATGGTGCACAGGTAACTTTGCTGCATGTGTTCATGGATGTAGAGTAAAAGCAGCATCTTGTTCCCGGATTGGTGTGCTTGCAAGATGCACCTTACTGCACTGAAACTGAGTGTACAATTCCAGGCCAGTTTGTACTTTCTGCAGTGCCTTGAGAGCACCAATCACTTGTTTTGGGGGTAGGAAGATTGATTGTTCCTTCACTTTGAATGAAGACGAAAAGCAGGGTTATAGATTGTAATCAGCACCACAAACTTAGATCTGAAACAGGGTGTTATCATCCATCCCCTAGCCATCTCTCAGTGTAGTCACTATCATTAGGGGAAAGTTTGGAGGGATGTTTCTGGCTGACAATCCTGTTTGTACAATACCACCCTGCCTCTAAGGTGGGATCATCTTTGTTGGCCCCCATTTAGGATAAATGGCATTGAACAGTTGGTGTCTGTTATGCCACCAGGGCCTCAGGTTGCTGCCTTACCAGATCTGCCTGAGGGGTTAGTTTGAGTAAGTCTTCCTTCACCATAATCCTGCCTCGCAGCTAATCCACGCACCCTACCATGACCACCACCCCTCTGCTGTTTCAGTATTGTGCTCCTTTCTCAGGAGGTAGCCAAAACTGTTCTTTGTACATTGTGGCAGAACAAATGGATGGACAGACATGCATGTCCACAAAAACAAACAGGTGACCACTTGCACTGGACTCGTAACCCAGTTATATCACTTTGTGTCCTCCTTTCCTGGCCCCTCTTCCTCAAGGGAAAAAAAATCACCTTAAGGAAGGAGTAATAGGTGCTGAAGACTTCCATCAACAGCAATTGACCCACAAAACATTGTTTTGTGCTAAGGATCATGGGTGCCACATAGTTCTAGAAAGAAAGGATGGCCCACTGAAGAGGAGGCCCCACAGTGACTTTCATGGGGCGGCAAGGCTGCAACATTTAATAGAATAAAAATGCCAACATGTATGACATCGGTGTATATAAAAGCTTCAAGGTTGTGAACCATCACATTATTGTCATGTGTTTTAAAGGCAGTTATGAACATGCCACTGCAGTACAGTCGAGTCTCATGAGTGGTAAAATTTCATGATAATCCATGTAGGTTGTTTTAAAGTATACAGGAACATAAAGGGAATTAACATTCCCTCACTTTATTGATGAAGGGCAGAGATTCTGTGTGATTTATTGGGATGACACAGAACAGAAAAGAAAAGATTTTGCAAATTGTTTACCTAAAACCATTTCCCCAAAGGCTGGCCGCAGAAACATTGTCAAACAAATCACGAGCTGTGATAGAAAGAAAATAACAAACACAAGACTGATAGCCTGACTACATGATTTCTAGGGAAGAATAATTTTTATAGTCTCACTACAAAGATGAGTTAATAGATCATGGAAAGACCCAAATGGCAATAGTCTGCCCCCAAACTATCAGCAATTTCCAGACTAAAACTATTACAAATGTCCATGATAACCTATTGCTCCACCACAACTTAAAGCTATGCATTAGAGAAGGTAGTTTCGACCCTGACCTTTCCATTATTAGCCATCAAAATTTCCCTCCTATAGCTATCCATTTTATAGCAGAGTTCTTTATAAAGTGCACCAAATTATCTATTGTGTCATTCCTGAACAGATTCTCTTCTACACTGACAAGCTTGCTGTTTACTCTTAGCAACAAATAGCAGGAAAGTGTATGATGGAGAATGTATACCTTTTCCCCGCCCCTGCCTCCATATATATCCAACATGGCAGATGAATGTACAGCAGTTCTCTCGTTCATTACCACCACCACTAAGACTTCTTTAGCAGAGTTGGGCAAGCCACAGCCTTTGGGCTGCATGAGACCCTCAGCCTCCATCTACAGTCCCCAGCGCCCTTACTGTCACTGCCACAATCCTTCTACTGCTGGACAAAGAGAAGGGAGCTGTTTAAGGGGATGCAAAGTGGGGAAGAGAAGGGAGAATGCTCCATCACACAAAGAAAAATCCTTGTGCTAATGGAACATTCACCTTAGTGCTACGTTGAATGCAAGCCAATGAATGGAAGAGAGAACAAATGGATGGTCAATGAATGGGGTCCATGCTTGTGTTGGACGGGTGGGAGCTGCATTTGTGTGAAAGAATTCATCACCACACACTTCTGATCCCTCGTACCTACGGGACCATCTCTCCCGGTATGCCCCACGGAGAGCCTCAAGGTCCATAAATAGCAACACCCTAGTGGTCCTGGGCCCTAAGGAAGTTAGATTAGCTTCAAACAGAGCCAGGGCCTTCTCAACACTGGCTCCGGCCTGGTGGAACGCTCTGCCTCACGAGACCAGGGCCCTGCAGGATCTGATTTCTTTCTGCAGGGCCTGTATGACAGAGTTGTTCCACCTGGCCTTTCGCTTGGAGCCAATTTGATTCCCTCCCCCTCTTTCTTTTTTCTTTTCCTTTCTCCTCCTGCGATGAGGCTACATTTTAATATTTTAATGTTTCAATATTTTAATGTTGTATTTTAATTTTGTTTTTAAGTTGTATTCATTCAACTTGTTTTTATTAATGGTTGTTAGCTGCCCTGAGCCCAGCCTTGGCTAGGAGGGTGGGGTATAAATAAAAATTATTATTATTATCATTTCATCAACAGAAGTGTTTTTGCTTGCCAGATGGAATGATCTTCTTTTCCTTCCCCTCTGTGCTCTTCCTGTGACCCTTCAGAGAGGATTTGGGGGAGGCACAGGAGCACAGAAAAAGAGAAGTCCTGTTGCACTAGCAGGAGTCTTTAAGCTGGCTTCTGTACTGACGCACTGAATTTTGGGTGGAGCAGGTGGTTCCCCAGCACAGGGCACCAAGCCGAGGGGGCACGAAACTGAGAAGATCCATAATTGGGAAAATCCATTTGGGGACACCAAATTTTGGCTTCACACAGGGCAACATATTTTGAAAGATTACCAAAGTCTGCCCTGCGTGCTGGGTTAGTTGAATCCAAGCAAATAATCTTTGAAGCAGTACAAAACAAACAAACAAACAACCTTAAAACGCCATACAGTGGAACCTCGGGTTAAGAACTTTATTCGTTCTGGAGGTCTGTTCTTAACCTGAAACTGTTCTTAACCTGAGGTACCACTTTAGCTAATGGGGCCTCCTGCTGCCTCCACGCAGCTGCTACATGATTTCTGTTCTCATCCTGAAGCAAAGTTCTTAACCCAAGGTACTATTTCTGGGTTAGCAGAGTCTGTAACCTGAAGCGTCTGTAACCTGAAGCATCTGTAACCTGAGGTACCACTGTACTAAAAAATGGTAGGAGAAAGCTTGCCAAATGTTAGGCTTCCAGAAAAATAATGTCTTCAGTCTGGTCATTCTTCATCCAAGCTGACTAGCTCAGACAGTTACCTTATTAGGTAGTCTCTTGAAATATACTTTTGAACAGTCTTCAATAACAGTGGAAGTCTGTCCATATGGAAAATAACAACAAGATCTTTAGCAGGGAGATTTCAATAGTTGTTGTGCCAGTGGTTCATTGTGTAAGAGATCCACTGTTCCCTTTTTCAACAGCGGATTGATAAAGTTTATGTCAAATCCCTCTTTGGATGGCCTTCTGTCATGCATGATTTAGCTGAGATTCCTGCATTGGAAGGGGTTGGAATAGATGACCCTTGGGGTCCCTTCCAACTCTACAGTTCTGTGATTCCACGAATTCCATCTGTTGGTGATTAGTATGATCAATTAGTCAGGTATGTGATTAAACAACCACACAAGCTGCTCACCATTTGCAGGAGAAGCAGATGTTCCAACAAGCAATGGCAGAAAGGCTTTATAAATCCCACACCACTTTACAACATCTCCAGTAAGAGGGAACAATAGTTAACAACCCAGCCTAACGAGCGTTTCCTTTAGGTACATCTACTGATAGAACTTTTTTTTTTTAAAGGTGAAATCCAGTTCCGAACAGACTTCCAGTTGAGCAGCATGGCTTCCCCATTCCACTTCTCCCCACAGCCCCTGCATACCTCTCAAACCCGCTTCATGGGGTCCCCCATATTTGAAGGATTGGAGGTGGGAGAAAAAGCAGAGTAGGTGCTATGGCACGAGTGGAAGTCTATTCCATTTGTGTTCTGCCACCAATAGATGTCACCCATAGTTTGCCAAATATTGTAAGACTGATTTTTTATTTTTATTTTTATTAAAAAATGTTTCAAAGGCATAATTTATTAAAAGTAACTTAGTTCTGTGAATACTTTGATGATGCCCAAAATCTTCAAAAGAATATGTATACTATGTGAGTAGCATTGTGAGACTTTTCATATTGTGCTGTTTACCTTAGTGTCATCTTTTTCAAAAAGAATTTACAAGTTAAACTAAGTGAATTATTAAACTGAATTTCTGAATACAGAAACCGAACCAAGCTGAGGTACAGAAACATGCCTTGGGCAATGAATGGAGTTGGACTTTAAATTTAAGAAACAAAACAACTTTGCCTCTCTGGAGTCTAATACTAAGTTTTGAAATGCTAAATCAATTATTAAATCAAGCACAGCAACCTGTGTGCCTTTTACTCTTATGACAAGCTTTGTAACTTTTATTGGGGGGGAGGGGTCATTTTTGGAAAAGAAGAACATAACCCTGAGTGGTTCAGGAAGAGAGAAGGAACAACTGTCAATAGATTTTCATTTTAATGTGCTATCTTTAGTTTGTTTCTCTCTCTTAGTTTTATTCCCCAAAACATTCTGCAGAAACTACGTGTGGCAGTAATAAAGAAGCATTGTCTGCAATGGGGTTCAAAGGTCAGAAATGAGGAGTGAAAGCTGAAACTAAGGGCACTGACTTGCATCGCTGACGTCAACTGAAATTTGATAGATGGCTTTGGTGACAAAAGAGCGGGGGCAAAAGATGAATGAGGAAAATATTAATTGGAAAAACTATGGTCTGTGGCTTCTTTTAGGATCCTGTCTTGCCAATTAAAGCAAGTACACAGGAACTGAGGAGTATTTGTGCAATAAAACACAATCTCTGTCCCGTCCTGAAGTCCCTTTAAAAAAAAAATCTGTAAATTATCATTTTATAGTTGCATGAATTCCAGAACGTAGAAGATGTACTCCTTAGGTTTAATCATTTTTCTTGGTTCTTACCATTTATTTCTCCATTTGACTTTTAAATTCCCTCTATCTTACTCTCAGATAATTTGAGATAAAGAATCGAGAATATAACCTAGGCAGGTTGGCAGTATAAAGCATCTTGGTCTTAATCACCTTTCTGTAAACCCTCCTGCTGATTAAAGAAGAGGCAGCAGGTAATTTTGGATGGCCATGTAGTTTTCCCATTGCACCATTTGTGGTGCTGATAAGACTCAATTAAGGAGGATAAGTTATAAGTGAGGTACACACCCACACCCCAGGTATACAAAGAAGCTATTCATATTTAAATACTACAAACTATAAAGTATATTGTAATGTGATTTCATGGTAGAACATATTTAAAGAAGCCATAGGTTAAGAGAGTGAAAACCCAGAGCAAAAGAAAAAAAATTAGAAAGGAAACATTACAGCAATCTTCAAAATCATTGTTTAAGCAGTGTAGTGCCAGCTAATTGTCCAGATCACATGATTGCCCCCACACCACCAGAATGAAATGAAATGCAATGTGAGCGACATCTTTATTAAGGCCCCATCTGCACTGTACATTTATAGTAGTATCATGACAAGTTGAGCTTGAATCCTGGCAAGATGGAGGCACTGTGGGTGAGTAAGGAGGTCTTGTGTCCATAAAACTGGTCAGCTGCCTACCCTGGGTGGGGTTGCACTCTCTCTGAAGGAGCAGGTAAAGCTTGAGGGTGCTTCTGGACCCAGCTCTGTCACTGGAGGCTCAGGTAGCCTCAGGGGATAGAAGTGCCTTTCAGCAACTGCAACTGCTTTGACAGCTGTGGCCATTTCTGGACCAGGAAAGCCTTGCTGCAGTAGTTTATGCATTGGTTACTTCAAGACTGGATTACCACAACACACTCTATGTGAGTCTTCCTTCAAGCTTGATCCGGAAGCTGTAATGAGTGCAGAATGCTGCAATTCAATTGCTGACAGGAGAAAGGCCTTGTCAGCATATAACACCTGCGCTCAAAGATCTGCAGTTGTTGCTCATTTGCTGCTGGGCAAAGTTCGAGGTGCTACTTTTAGTATATAAAGTCCTTAACAATGTGGGACCAGTTTACCTACAAGATCATCTTACCCCATATGTGCCCACTCAACAGCTCCATTCAGCAGAATTGGCGCTACTGCAGGAGGTCTGGATGGGGAATAGGGGCCTCCTAACTACTCTCAGTAGGGGCGCAGGTGGTGCTGTGGGTTAAACCACAGAGCCTAGGACTTGCCGATCAGAAGGTCGGTTGTTCGAATCCCCGCAACGGGGTGAGCTCCCGTTGCTCAGTCCCTGCTCCTGCCAACCTAGCAGTTCGAAAGCACGTCAAAGTGCAAGTAGATAAATAGGAACCGCTCTGGCAGGAAGGTAAACGGCGTTTCCGTGCGCTGCTCTGGTTCACCAGAAGCGGCTTAGTCATGCTGGCCACATGACCCGGAAGCTGTACGCCGGCTCCCTCGGCCAATAAAGCGAGATGAGCGCCGCAACCCCAGAGTCGGTCACAACTGGACCTAATGGTCAGGGGTCCCTTTACCTTTTAACTACTCTCAGAATCCTAAACTGCTGGATGGGCTGGTGTTCTGCAGGCATAATGAACTTGAGTTCATGTAAATTCTGCACCATCCTTACTATGAGGAATCGCTTGATGTAACATTGTTATAAGAGGCATAGCCATTGTGGTGCACTCCATATCTTTTGGACTATGATTCCCATCACCCCTGGCTGTTGGCCATGCTGGTTGGGGCCAATAAGCGTTTCAGTCCAACAAAATCTGGAGGGTACCATATTTATAGCAAGATGTGTGGATGTGATATATCTGTCACATCATGGTTATTCTTTTCTTTCCCTTGCTTCACTGATTTCCCAATATCGGGACCAATTTTGCTGATGCTCATAAAGTTTGGCAGTCTCAAGGCTTTCCAACTTTGGAAACGTTTGGGTACAATTTGCTGGCTATGTGCTATCACTGCTGGACAGAGCTGCTGTAAAAGTTCAATCAACAGCTCAGCTAAGCATGAGAGAGAAAGCAGCCCACTTTGAAGTGTGTTTCTTGCCACTCATAACAAGCCAAGACTCCCTCTAATGTTGTTGCCTTGAGCTAATTGCAGATGTTGCTGGACCGATACCTGGAACTAACAAAACTGACTCAACAGGGAGCCAATTTTCTCAGTGTTAATTTAAGGATGTGGTTTCCACTTTTTGATCTTAATCTTTTGTTATAAGAGCAACAGTGAAGTCAAACAAATAAAAATACAAACCCCATCCCTGAGACAACTAACTGCATGAACTAGCTGTAAGGGTGATGCACCATCAGTTTGCATGAATATCTGTAATAAGACTGTGTAATTTTATATTAAAGTATTCTAAGAGCTTTGACTTTCAGTGGATTCAAGGGAATTCTTCTTAATTCTGGAATGCACCACAGAAGCTTAAAACGCCCACATGTAACCAAAACAATCCAGTCAAATTTTGGCAGAGAAGCAACCTGCAGTTTTTGTGCCTGCGTTGGCTACAGCTCCTGTGTTACTCTGCAATAGCAATTAAAACTTCATTAATATTTAATCCATTTTGATAAATGACTCTGTAATATAGCTATAATAATGACACTGGGTTTGCCTTGAGCTCTAATTTATAATGTCTGCCTACTCGCTTCTTTACTTTGTTAGGAACAGATTGGGAATTAAATTACGTTGTCCAAGTATAATGCACTGTGTGCCTGATGAGCTGTGGCCCCTATTCACATATCCAGCATACTCCAAGAAGTGTTTCGCTGGGGAAATTACATTCTCTGTCACCGCTATATTAATCGGAAAATGCAGTTGGTTCACCTGAGTGCTGTGTGTATGTCTGAGTAAATAGAGTATACAATGAGGTGGCAGTTGTGTTCTTCAGGCCCATAAACTAGCACCATCTAGCACTCTCGCATTTTCCCTTCGCTTCTGAGTTGCTTGGGGAAAAGCTGGCAAGGAAAGATAGCCTGGTAGGATTTTTCTTTTTCTTTTTTTGCAAACTTTATTGAGAAAGATTCCAAGAGCTTTGGGGTAAATATATTACAAAGCAGGTGTGTGGGCGTGATTTGCATGCTTCAAAGTGCTGAACCAAGTGTTAAGAGCAGCGCCAAACTTCTAGAAACTTGAGGAGGAATTTGTCACTCCACAATGACTGTCCATGAAAGTCACCGCTGTTTCTTTCTTAGAAGCACCCGTCTCTTGAAGTGTGATCAATCTTGACAGTGCCAGGAGGATTAATCGCCAAGTTGCTCTTTAGTTTTCCTGGATAGGATCCATTATTAGAGATGACATCACAGCAGCCCTCGTGACACAGCGGAAGGTTCATTCGCAGATCAGTGGGAGGATATCTGTCATTGTCTGGAGGTGCCCAAACACAGACATTTGCTGGAGTGCAGCATGGTCCAGCTCTGCCATTAATGCGAAATGAAATTACAGGTACTACATACGGTACGCAAAGTAGTCTTGGAAACCAAACAGCAAAGGTAAAAACTTGCATTGGGGCCCATGTCCATGAGGTAGTTCTTCCACTTCTGTGGAAATCTGTGTGGAGAGCTTTCCAGTGTAAACCATTGTGGCCTGCCAGTTCCCATGAATAGCCTCAAGTCTATATGCCAACACGGAGCTTGCAGTCATACAACTTCACAGCCAGGTCATTCGCGCATAACTAGGTCCTTCCATGCCTCCTTCAGGAAAACTCAGTGGCTTTTTTCCATTCTACTCTCCTTGCAGTCTCTTCTCCCTGGAATAACTTTGGTTCCCATTTAGAAGCTTCTAGATACTCCTAGGAGGGGTACAGAAAGACCTTGCCTATGGACCATTGGCATTTAAAGAATTTGTCTTTTAAAATGTCAACAGAATTTCACAAAGGACAAAGCTATATAAAGATGAGGCTTTCACAACACTCTTGCTATAGGTCTTGAGCCTCTCCCCAGCTCTGACTCCCCTGACACAATGCTTGGCTCTTCCCTGATAGCTGCTTACAGCTTAACCCGGACAGGGCTGCTTATGAGCAATATGTTGAGAAAGTTTGTTATGTGTTATAAAATCAGCACCACAGGTACTGAATGAAACATACTGTAAGCAAAGGCCCTTGTGGGCATCCATCACTGTTCCATAAAATTAACAGACCTTCCACTCCATCTGGTTCTGACAGCCTGTTTGCAGAAGTCAGCATGTATTGTATACCAAGAATATCAGAGGAGTTTCGCTCTGCTTTTTATGAGACGTTACTTTGTATGCTTGCCTGTGGATTCCAGATGTTACTTGATGAGCTTTCATTTTGTTACTGCATCAAGTTGACCCATCTCAATGCTCCTGAGTGGCTAAGCCATTTCCCCCTTTCCTCCCATCTCTGCACCAGGTCCCTCTCACCTTTCAATTACTCTCAAGCTTCTAGTCCTTATGGTTAAAGGTCACCTCTGGCATCTACTCCTTCATTTCTCTATTGTACACACTATTCTCTCCTTTTCCTCTTCACACTTTGCACATTTCCTTTCCGCACGTCATGCTTCCACAGTCTCTTTTTCAGAGTCTGGTGAGGACACTCTAAATGTATTTAGGAGCATTTAGGAGCCCCTCTTCCTTCTTAGTGCATCCATTTTCAAACTGCTGTCTGATGGTTGCAAGTGACACTACCACCGTGACTTAGATGGGAGCCGGAGTTGAACAACAATATTAAGGGCACCATGTAGGCTACCACTGTCCTAAATCTTAGATTCTTGCTATAGTTTACAAATGATGAATGAAATTAACATGCTCCACCTCGCAAAATTGGGCCATGATTGGGTAATACAGAAACAAATATAGTTTTGCATCTTTCCCAATTCTTGTTTTGTGAAAATCAGGAAAATAGGTAAATAAATAAATAATTTCCTACCTCATTTTTCACTTATATATTGGCCAATTTTTATTTTTTTTAAAAAAAATTGCTAATGCACACAGACCAAATCTCACTGCAGTAATTGCAGTGTTCTAAGACTCTACAATTCTGGTCTGCTTTTAACAGGAAAATGATTGTACAATTCCTTCCTGGTTTTCTTTTTGCCTTTGCCACTGTGATTTACCCATTTCATTAACTGAAAACACAGCTCTGCTGTTTGCTGCTTAAGCCATTTGGAGTATGAAGAGCCTTGGTGGGATTCATCTTTTGACAAAATTATGCTCTTTATTTTTCTTGCCACATTTTCAGTGCAATTTCAATCATTTTAAATAGCTATGATTAAAAGCTGTTTCTTTGAAAAATCAAGGTACTACTGTAGTTTCAGCTTGATATAGTAATCCCCCCAAGAGCAGCAGGCCCCCAGTTTTTTAGAAAGATAGGAG